>NC_086179.1:61430195-61761445 GCF_023053635.1 Elgaria multicarinata webbii | reverse complement strand
ATCATGTGTAGTGTGCCACCTGCTATCTTCTCTCTCGTCTTCCCCATCTTGCTTTTCTCCTGCCTGTTGTTACTTGGCAAAGTGTACAAGCTCATTATTTGTTGACCTGCTTGGTCTGTTTTCTTTGCTCTTGTCATCTGTAATTTTGCTTTCTCTGCATGCAATAGTCTTACTGTCTTTATCCATCATCCTACTTAAGCAAATACAAGTAATAATAAACACGAGTGATCTCGGGGCCTGCATAGTTAAGGAGGGGATTCTGATTTGGGGATTTATTTTATAAACAGCTTGCAGGCTTGTGTGAATGGTAGAAAAAGAAGCTTTTAAAGATTTTAATGGAATAACATTTTGTCCCAAAAGAACCCAGTATGAATTGGAAATAGGGCTTTGCCCTCAATTTGCATTGGTACCAAATGCCACAAATCATGGTCGCATTGTTGAGGATCGAAAGGTCCAACCATCTTGACAGCTGTGGGCCCTTGTGAGCCCAATGATGTCACTGTGGATATGTCAGAAATAAAGACCTCTGCGCTTGCTGTCCTACCCTGAGCAAAGAATGGATCATTTCCTGTGACCTTCCATGGAGTCATCCAAGATGTGAGGGCAGTGTGGATTGCCTGGTCCACGTTGACAGGAGCATTGCAAGCTCAAAGGCCTCTGTGCGCAGACCACCCCCATTGAAGTCATTGATTGTATATTGGTAGGGCCTTGTTTTGCCCCTCTGATGTGATAAGACTCTCCTCTCCTACTCCCACCCCCCACTTTGCAGTTCTTATTGGGGGCAGGTGTAGTGGCAGAAATATTAGGAAGGGTGTAGTTCACAGCATGTACTGTGTTGCCCAGGCTGCTCCCTGTTTTTGGGGAGACCTTCAGGTGATTAAACAGGGCAGAAGATAGCTAGTGGTTAAGTGGCAAAAGCCTTGTCACGATGCGAACATGTGTAAGTACTGCAAAATCACATGTAATGTATGACAGTGAAAGCAGCAAAGAAGGACTACTTTGCTGCCTTCGTTGCATTGCCAACTAGCCACCCAGCAGAGCTTTTCTAGGTGGTCCAGAGTTGGTTGTTATTTAATCTGGTGGATCCTATGTCAGAACAAGTGCTGGGCCAACCCCATTTTAATGGGACCATTCAACCACTTTGCAAAAACAAATAATGCTTTTTGGGGAGGGAGGACACATTTTGGAGGAATTTTTGCATGGGGTGGGGTGGATTTAATTTGCTTATTAGGATGAGATGGTTGCATTCCACCCCCACCCCCAATTTCTTACTTTAGTATTTTTTAAGCCTCCTTTGCTGCTCTTTGCAGCCAAGGTGACTCTCCACTGCAGCCTTCTTCTTGAGCCAGATCAGGAAGAAGAACTAGCTGTGTTCCTGAAGTCCTCAATGGTGTTTTTCAAGAATTAATACTAAACTAAGGATATCCCAATTTGGATTGGGAGCACAGCAGATAGGAAGGATTAACCCTGCCCTCATGCACTGCAGTCTCGATCCAAAGTAGATCTTCCATTTGTGGCAACTGTGCTTGGGAAAAATTGCCCCATTGCTACCAATGTGGGGGGCCTATTGGGTCAGTATTGTTGCTGGAGACCCTCCCCTCCCTCTGTTCTACAGTCTAATCCAAGTCCGATCCTCCACATGTGGCAGCTACCCTTAGGAAGAACTGTCCCAATTAGGAACAGAAGTGGTGCGTGGCGTCACTACCCTCGATGACGCTATCCACAACTTCTCTTTCACTGCCACCACCTCTTCTTTATCTTCAAAATGAATGAGGGAAATTTAAACCTAATTATTTTTATGTTTGGGTGTATCACCAATCTACGTTAAGAAATAAGACCGAGTAAGCAAGGTTAAAATAACAAAACAATAATGAAAACTGTATTTTTAAAGAAAAAGATATTTAAATACACCTTATGTGTAATGTTATTAAAATAAATATACCTCCCTCCACCTCCCAGGGAAAACTAACTACCCCACAAAACTATAGCCCCAATTCCCTAATCCTACCCCGATGAAAGCCCGTCCTTCTCCCGTCCTTCTCCCTCTCCTTATCTTCTCTCTCCCTCTCCACCCCCAATGAAGCAACCAATCAGAGGACAACATTCAAACAGCTCAACATTCTAACTCCCCCTCCCTACTATTTACCATTGCCTGTAATAAAAAGAATTGGCCAAAGCAAATCAAGCCCTGAACCAACTATTCAAAATTATACATATAAACAACAACATAACATACCGATTCATCACATGGTGCTCTTAGTGCTGCCAGCGAAGTGCACATTGTTTGTTTTTCATCTTCCCCCTGTCAACAAGTGAAACTAGCACCCTAGCCAAAAGCTTCAGAAAGCTTTCTGGCTAGGGACTGGATGACATTAGGTCTGTGGCCACCCCTCTGACATATGGGCATATACATGCCCACTGATGTCATTCAGGTTCTGGAGGACTGTGGGTGTGTGTCTCCCCTCCAAGAAGTTGCACACCTGCTTTACAGGATCTAACTTGTAGGCTTTTAACAAGATAGATGCTGTATAACCAAACCAAAGTAGAACACCCCAAAATTTAAAGACGTTATGTCTTTTCCAGAGCTTCAGAACTAACACAATGTAAAATGAAGCAAAGAGAGCTGATTACTCAGTTAAACAATGGTTATGTGAAACACTGAGCTGTTCTGGTAAGCGTTTTAGTACATTTCTATTCCCTTAAACTTAAAACAAACCTCCTAAATGTTTCAGCTTTTGAGGACTAGGTCAGTTGTATTTCTTTCTAACTGATAATGCTGTGATGTCCATGCATCTCAAAATTTGCTATGTTATCATCTCTACAATTAGGAACAAAAGTTACTTTTTAAAAAGAGGGTTAGATCTGCACAATGAAATTCTGCATTCCAAAAGTGTCTTCAGGATGTGTTTTTCAGTTGTATGCCATATTTTCTGCCTAGCCCTTTTAGTTCTTTGGATAGTATCTGGAAGTTGAAATCAAACTTGTGTTTTGCTAAGTTTGTACAGATGTTTCCCATTTCTAATTAAACATCCTCTGTTGTTTTCAGCAATCAATTCTCCTACGTAGTTTAGGGTGGTAAATTATATCTGCAGTCATTATTCTGTTGTGCAATAACGTAGTGCTAATTTGGCATCTCTTCTTTAATAGAGTCTGTTAAGAATTATGTTAGAATAATTACTGCCAGAATTCACAGTATAGGACTCCATAATTAGTGGCTAACAATTCTGTCCTTCAGATCTTCCCTTAAAGCTATCCATAGACAATGTATTCCTAAAGCTCAACACCTATTTCTTATATCTTGAAGCATGAGCATTGGCTATTTTTATTATCAGAGCTAGAAATGTAGTCATAAAGTTGTTCATTTCCTTTGAAATGTAACCACAGTATTTATCTTGGTGACCTAGTGTGACAATGAAATTACACTAATATTACAGTAATATTTCTTTTATCATTTCTAGTGTACTACACTTTAGTGGACCATTACTAAGATGTTATGCAATGTGTTAGAACAAAAGAGGGCAGCAAATCTGGTATGACAGTAACCTACATCAGAGGTTGAAAAATACCTTGAGTATGATCCAGTCCACTGCAGGTGCAGTGCCTGCACATTGAATATTCCCATAGACTCAGCATTTATTTATGCAATATTATAAAGCCATGTTTTCTCCTCCATTCCCCTTTCTCTCATCTCAGTATAACACCTGTCTTGGCGTCAGTACATGTTAAAAGCCTCTTATTTGACCGCAAGTTGAATATGAGCCAGCAGTGTGATGCAGCTACTAAATAAAGCACTAATGTAATCTTAGAGTGAGTTAACAAAAGCATGTCTTGAGAAGTAATCCAGCTCTGGTCAGGCCACATCTGGAATCCTCTGTCTAGTTCTGGGAGCCATGTCTTATTGTCTTAAGAAGGACATTGAAGAACTAAGTATATCTGAAAGAGGGTGAACAGGATGTTGTGGGGTCTATGAAGAGTAGTTGTAAGAAATGGGTATGTTTAACCTGGAGAAGAGAAGATCAAGAGGATACATGCTAGATGTCTTCAGATATCACGTGGAAGGTGGAACAGACTTGTTCTCTATTGCTTCATAGGGCAGAACTAAGCAGTCCAGACTGCATGACCTTCAAGGTACCCTCCAACTTTATGATACTCATGTTCCATAGTACAAAAACTTGCACAATGCAAGAAAGGGTGGATTGTGTTGGTATTGACATGGTTGCACACAGGTGTTCCCATTTTTCCTACCAGCCCCTGCTGCCCTGTCTAAATAAAAAATACCTACAATGTGTCAAGCTTCATCAACCCTTCAACTTTTATTGCCAGGAATTATGAAGGACTCCTTTAGCATATTCAGAGAACACTGAAATATGTTATATGCTTCAAAATCTGTAGTTCATTAATTCTAAGCCTGAGTGGATTGCATCTGGCACATACACTTCCCAGTTGGCTCAGTAGAAAGTACTCTTCTTCTTTCTTTTTTTTTTGCTGACGCAACAAGCTGAGCATCTTCAGTTCTGAATTGCTGCCAAACTCCAGCCTTTGTGCTCAGTTCATGATTCTGTCCATGGTCCTGAATAATAGCAGGCAGTCACTTATCTATTGCATTGGTATACAGTCACCCAGATTTCATATCATTCTGCTTGCCTATGGTGGTTGAAAGATAGTTGCTGGGGATGTCATTCTAAATGTATCTTATATTTAGATGCACATCCAGGTGTCCCACAGTTTGTGTCCCACAGTGTATTATTCCAGAGGATCTAATCTGTAGAAACACACACATTGGAGTTCTACTCTGGTCTCTATGCCTCTGTCCCAGCCCCTGTCTGCACAATGGCTTTGTAAGGAATAAAATGTGGAACTGTCCATTAAATCAAATGCACTTTCTCCTGTTTGACAGGTCCTTACTCCTATTTGCTAACTTCTACTTTGGGTTAAGAGCTGTTGCTTGTCCTGGTGCAAAGAAGCATTGGATCATATAAACAACATAGTTACTTTATAAATAGATGTCTATGTACTTAGATTATTATAATATATAGTAACAAAAAAATATTTAAGATAATTATAGAAAGAAAATGGTACCATGGTACTTGTTGACAACATTTAAAACAGGACAAGAAAACAAGACAAAACATAATCTGTACATTACCAAATCAGCTTTCTACTCACAGAGGTTACCCCTTGTTGGGAACAACTCCTCCCACTCTCTTCTCTTTACTTTTATAGTTTTACACTTGAACATAACATTTGATGTGATTATTATACTCTTTTAATCCCATGTTTTCATATTTATTCATACCTCTTCTTTACAGCACTTGCCTGTTTTCTCCTAATGACCTTTGCTCACGTACAGTGTGTTGATAGAATCTACTATGTTTGTATGGCCCATATAATGAACGTTAGTGCTTATGTTTTGTACCTGCGCCATCTGCATGACCAAGCATCTAAACTCTTCTATTTCTGCGCATGTCCTGATGTTGGTTGGTTTAACTTTTTACTTTCTGAAGGAAATGTAGACATCCCATTTGTGATGCTCATGGAATGATGTCACTTAGCTCTTTAGTTACTGTTTTCCGAACTAATCAGTGTAAAGGTTTAAATTTGAAGATCTTCAACAAATCAATCACATTTAAAGAGACAGCTGCATAGGTTCATATTAGCCCTTGTTTAAGGTTTCTTTCACCCTCATGGCTTCAGTTCTTTTTTGTACTGAACTAGTCAACTGAGGCCATTTCCCTCTAGTACAACAGTTTTAAAATCTCTTCACTGGCTGCCAATTAGTTTCCGGGTGAAGTATAAAGTGTTGGTTATCACCTTTAAAGCACTACATGGTTTGGGTCCAGGCTATCTGCGGGATCGCCTTCTCCTGTACAATCCGCCCCGCACACTCAGGTCCTCTGCAAAAAATCTACTTCATCTAGCAAAAACTAGGCTGACAACCATTACCCAGACGACCTTCTCTTCTGCTGCTCTCAGACTGTGGAATGGCCTGCCGGAGGAGACTCGTCAACTTAACAGTCTACTAGCATTTTACAAATGTTTTTAGGATGTTTTTAACAATGTATATTATGTTTTAATTGAGTATTATGTATTTTATCGTTTGTTGTTGCTCCCCGCCTTGATCAGAGTGGAGAGGTGGGCAAGAAATAAATGTATTATTATTATTATTATTATTATTATTATTAGTAGTAGTAGTAGTAGTAGTATCAGACATTTTTTTCTTATTTGGTAAGTAAAGTTAGACCTGGTTGCTGATGGGTGGCACTGTCAGGGAAGATGAAGAGGAAAGGGAAGATGAGGAGGATGTCAGGAGAGGAGCAGCACAGCCTGGTACAGCTGGCAGGCAAGGAGGAGATCTGAGTTTTGGCAGATGGAAATACTTCTTTTGCAGCTCCTATTTGTGCTGCTTCTGCTCACGTTGCAACTGTTTCTCTGGCTCCAGTGGCTTTATACCAGTTGTAGGGTTCCATAAAGTAGTGAAGCAAGAAGCCATGATACATAATGTAATGCCATATTACAGTTCCCAAGATAAACTTCATTGATGTGCGTACACAAGAATTTGTATGTCTACATCAAGATTTCAAAATAATGGAGAACATTCGTCCTAAGCTGAACTAAGGAATTCTTAATTTGACAAGCAGACTACAATTTCTGTTGGGCGTAAATTTACCCATCACTAATTCTGATGTGTGCATTCGAGGTGGGGGCAGGAAAACATTTACATTTTAAAACTCAGCTAAAAACTTTTCTTTTCCCTATAGCTTTTAAATATTGAGTTTGTTCTAACTCCATACTGTTAGCTTCACCCTACCCGGTGCCTGTTTATACTTCCCTGTGCCTGTTTGCATTCTCCTTCCCTCTTTATTGTTTACTACAACTTTATTAGATTGTAAGCCTATGCGGCAGGGTCTTGCTATTTACTGTGTTATCTGTACAGCACCATGTACATTGATGGTGCTATATAAATAAATAATAATAATAATAATAATAATAATAATAATAATAATAATAATAATAATATAGAATACATGAGTTCCCCTTGCAACAAAAGTATACCCTATAAAGCAGCTGTAGGATAAAAGCAGGTATAAAACAAGGTGAAGATAATTGAACTATAATTTAGCAAGGCTGATCCAGACTTGCTTATTTAGGAACAATAATACTGTGTTCAAATTGTGAAGAAAATATATTGCATAGAAAAATTACTAAGACATGTTTACATTTATAGCCCCATTCAAGCTTTCCAGAACTCTTCAAAAGCAGATGAAGCTACATTAATGTTACCAAAATGGCAACAACATGCCTAATTGTAAAACAATCCATTCTTCCAATGCAATGACAGACAAAGTAGGCACAGTAATCTTTGTGTATCATTCTTTGGAACCAACAATTCCCTGTTATAACACATTCAAATGGTAAATGTCTTTTGGGGAATAAAAAGTAGTGGAAGTCTCTCTAAATGCAGATGAACTGATTAGTTTGCCATGATTTTTTTTATGCAAAAACCTTAGCATCATCAGTTTCTTATCTCAACTATCAATGGTCCTGCCAAAACTGATGGCTGCAACAATGGAGATTTCTCTGGAGCAGAAACTTCTCACAGAAGTCAGCCTTTATCAAGGTTTTAACTGGCAAAGGCTGCCATTCATGCTGTCAGTCACAGTGCATATATAATGGATGGTGTCTGGCTTGCACACCACTGATAACTCACCAAACTGGGATTGGATTTAATTCCATGGGGGTGGTGAGAATGAAGGAGGCAAAAACACACCAGTGATAGGATCTGTGATTCCCCTCCCCCCCCCCATTTTTCAGTCAGTTGTCACTAAAATTACAGCATTGCTTTGGTTTGTTCACCACTGTTGTAGTTGATACATATACTGTACTATATAATATACTGTGCTATAATATAAATCCCTTTCTCTATGTGTGCAACATAAATAGTTATGTGGAGTTAGATTGGAGGCAGAAATTGTAAGTACATAAATCAAAGGAGCTCTAGGTAAAGTATTCTCTTTACATTATCTTAAAAGTTTGAAGAGGGCCCTAGGCCATTCAGATATAGGAGACTATGTAAGTGTGTGTATGTGCAGATTAACGTATATATACACACAGAAACACACACACACACACACACACACACACACTGAATGTTAAGTCGGTCCCAGATAATTTGTAAACAAAGTAATAATTTGGAGAAAGCAGGGGGAGATCACATCTCTTAAATGAAATTTAGAGGCAAATTTTTTGTTGTCTTTGATGCAGAATAAAATAAAAAACAAAGTCCAACATATAAAGCAAGGTTACTTAAATGAGTGAATGAATAAAAAACCTTTTCCAACCTTATGAGGATAGTGGGTCCTTATCTCACAACATGAAGGCGATTAATACTTGTGAACAACATATTATCCAATTGCACAGTGCAGACAGTGGGATCATTTACATTTGTTCTAGCTGTACTATCCAACCATTTGCTGGAGGAACTGTAAATCAACATGAAGTGAATTAAGATCTTTTGGCATTCCAAATATTATTATCTTTGCATTGTCCTCAGAATAAATGCGTATTATGCCTGAAAGGCTGTATCCTATATATTAAGTTTTTATTTCTTCTGTATTATTGTTTTAGAAAGTAGGAGTTTTGTTAATATAAAAACGTGTGGGTATTATCCTTCCAGCTATCTGCACCAAGCATGGAGTTTGCTTGAGAATATTGTGATTAGACTTGCTGAAGCAGTTAGTCCATGATTGATGCTGTATTGATGTGCAGCTCAGAAGCAATCCCTTTGTTAGTGAACATTAGAGAAATTATTTCTTAACCGTTTCGTGTCCAACCACTGCTGCATTTATCCTACACATTTGGGCTGGTTAGTGTTACTGATATCTTTCATTCAGTATGAACAGAAGCAATAATAGCAGAGTTTGTTTAAGGAAAGGGGCTGGAAATGAGTATCTAGAGGAATGTACTAATATATCATGGAACTTCATTAAGTTTCTATTGTTGCTCAACGTGTTAATGACAAATTATCTTTCCACTGCCCTCCAGATTAATTTTTCCTCCCACTTTGAATCAGAGCACATTCATATACTGTATAGTGTTAAATTGGTCGTGCTCTTTATACCAAAAAGGAAACTGCTATGGGGGAATTGAAGCTAACAACATTTATTTATGTATATATTGTATTTCTTACTCACTTTATGAACCTCAGTTCTCTGGACAATGGATAATTAAGAATGTAAAACAATTTAAAAGGACTAAAAACAAAGCAACAGAAGGAAACAAAGGAAACATAATGTGGCCCACAGTTATATAATCTAATCACACAGAGAGGGAAAAAGAAACTTGTAGGGATGAAAATGGCCGGGGCCTTTGCCTCTTGGCTTTAAATTGCTGGTATTTTCTCTAAAGTACATGAACCCAAATGGTTTCACCAGAGCCTCAAGATCGTTTTAGCACTTCTGGTGCTATGTGTTTAAGGCACACATGGATGTGAGGTCCCAATTAATTTCAGTGGACAGGCACATTCTGTGTATTTATTCCTCTTGTACATGTACAAGAGATGAATAAAGGGACATCTCTGCACAGGCCTTTTTTTTTCATACGCTCATGATTGGTCACTCACGGATGTTTGTGGGGCCTTTATATGACATCGTCAACCTCCAGGTCCTCCCCTATGCTTTATAACCTTTATCTTGTTTTATTTAAGATCAAGGAAGTCCAGCATTGTTCTAGAAACATGGGGAAAGTGTGCAACTGTGTGTACTTCTGCAATTCTGTTATACCACAGTGCCGTCTAGTGGCTGTATAATGAAACATAGAGAATTTGCAGAGAAATGAAATCCCTGAAAAAAAGCACATGTAAAGGAGCCTATCTTAATCCTACAAAGCATCCAGAAGCAGAAGCTCCGGTAAAGATGCAGGATAAACCCTGCAGTGGAGAAGTCCATTAACCCCTTGAGGAAGGAACAACTTGATGTGCACATTGGTTTTCCTATGTCCATTAAACCATTACTGGATCACTTATTTTTGTCATCCCACCAGTAGAAGGAAAACAACTGGCAGAAAGAATTTTCTGTCTCCCTTGGGAGCCCTCCAGATCTGCCTCATACGTTGGGGACCTACATAGCAGATTTGTGTGTGTGTGTGTGTGTGTGTGTGTGTGAGAGAGAGAGAGAGAGAGAGAGAGAGAGAGAGAGAGAGAGGTGGGGATCTGCAATGGGAAGGAGAGGTCAAGGAAATCCTGTTAAATGAATAGAAGTTCCATTGTTCAAATGGACTTTTGTTCATGCAACATTAAACATCCCAATGAAAGCAACAGGAAGATGTCCTATATTTACATGAAGGGTTGGGCCCCTAGAACAATAAAGCCAAAATTATTGTAAGACACCATATAGGAAGGACAATTATCCAAAAATAAAGCAGCTAATATTTACCAGTAGTCAGTTCCTTTTGCTTCATCTGTGTGATTTCAAAGTAAATATATTCCAGAACAATCTTCACAAGACAGATAGAGGTACTTGGCCAATGGTATGAGAACCTTGTATATATATGTATGTGTATAATATTTATCCACACTTCCATCCCACTTTATTTCCTGTGCAGAAGGTTTGGAAATTTACTTCTCCCTTTAATTGCACCATCTCCCCTTATTTCCATGGTCTGCTGGAAGGCCAAACAACTTCAGATTTATTCTGTTCCTGTTGTTCCATAAGGTTGATACTCCTCCTCTCCACTTTATCCTCACAGCAACCCTCTGTGATAAGATAGGCTAAGAGCCAGTAACTGGCTCAAAGCCAGGCAGTGAGCTTCATTCATGGCTGTGTGGATACTAGAACCCACATCTCCTGAGTCCCAATCTAACATTCTACCCACTACACCACACTGTCTCTCATTTATTTAGTATTGGGAGGCAGCCTTATACTGAGGCCTTAGCTAGACCTAAGGTTTATCCCGGGATCGTCCCAGGGTCATCTCTGTTTATGTAAATGACACACAGGATATCCCGGGAGCAGGCAGGGACGACCCCAGGATGACCCCAGGATAAATCTTAGGTCTAGCTAAGGCTTGAGTCAGACCAATGGTCCACCTGGACCTTCATAGTTAACACTGAAAGGCAGCAGCTCATCATGGCCTCAGTCCATCCAGAGGAGTGGATTCTAACCACTACACTACACTGTCTCTCATTTATTTATTGTTGGGAGGCAGCCTTATACTGAGTCAGAGCAATGGTCCAACCATCCTTTTTATTGTTAACACTGAAAGGCCACAGATCTCCATGGCAGGAAAGCCTGGCCCACACCTGCTGAGCGGCAGGTGAAGAGTAAGGGGGGGTCTGGATGTGGCTCTAGCTGGCCCACCCTCACACATTAAGCCAAGCACGGGCTTGTGTCTTTGAGGGAGGTGTGGGTGTGCTTAAGCTGACCCTCCCCAGTAGGGTGATTAAGGCGGGGGTGTCAGTGCGCCCGCAGCTGAAAGGTCACCGCTGGGCCAGTCCCCTCCCTCCCGCCTAAACTACGAACCACGTGGCTGAGGCTTCCTGGATGCACAAAGAGGCCACGCCGTCAGAAGGCTGAGCCTTTGTTCCCCTCCTCCCCAACGCAACTGCTCATTCTCCCGCTCAAGCCATACTGGCTGAGCGGGGGTAATGGATATATGTGAACTTTTCAAATCTAAACTATTTTCTAAACATTTTCAAGCATTTTAAAATCTATTGACGTTATCTCAAAAATACTGAGCAATTTTTTAAACAATTTGTTTGTTTATCTAAACCACCTTTCTGGCACCAACTAAGGAAATGTGTACACAATATTCAAACAATAAAACAATAATATTTTTTTTAAAAAAACATAGTAAAACACTGAAACCAACATTGAAAACCATGGAATTAATTTAAAAAGCCAAGTTAAAAAGACCCCCTTACTGTACGCAGAGACAGTGGGGACCAAACACAACTCAGAAGAGAATGTGTTCCAGAGTTTGGGAGAAACCGCCTTTCTCTCATGCTTGACAAGAAGGCCTCTGCAATCAGGGCTGTCTTCAAAAGGGCCTCTCTTAAAAACTCGTCTTAAAAATTAAGCAGGTTCAATAATGTCTCTGTGATGTACGCAAATGGTGGCCCTTCTCTGTAGCGACACCCACCCTCTGGAAAACTCTCCCTCTTGTAGGTTGGAAGGCAGAATATGTGACATCTTTTAAACACCTCCAGAAAACACACTTGTTCACCCAAGTTTTCCTTGGCATGTAAATAAATTGAGTATGCTACTCCATTTTAGTGCTCCTTGATTATTATTTTTTAACTATAGTTGCAAATGTTTTTAGTGCTGTGTTTAATATGGTGTTTTTAATATTGTATTTTAATATTGTGAACCGCTGAGAGATGTTAATATATTCAGCAGTTTATAAATGCTACAAATAGATAAATAAATAAATACCAAGACAGGTGAGCCCTTAAGTAGTCAGACCCTAAGCCATTTAGAGCTTTAAAGGTCTGGATCTAGATTAATGAAACGTGGAAGACAAATACAGAGAATAAAAGCATTTGGCATTCTGGCCCTAAAGCGAAGTACTTTGCAGAAAGGCCTGTGGCTTTAGTAGACCTGATTTGCAAGTAACTGTGGTTTGGATTGTGGTCTATCTTTTCGAGTAATTTTTAGCACTTAATACGATCTACCTGTGGCATGTTCCAATGGCAGACAGCAGCGCACAGACAGTTGGATGTGTCCTGGCTTGGTGAAGAGATAGAGACCCCCTCTTCTGGAACATCTCTCTGTTCATCATGGGAAGCCAGCCAGACTGCACAGACTGATCTGCTCTGGCAGTCGTCCCTGTCAGATTTGCTGACTGGCTCGAGATCAGCATGGGCTACACATCTGGAATGTAAGGTCTGGAAGTGCTGAGACATCAATTTAGACACTGAAATTAGAATCATCAGAATATGCTCTAATAATAAAAAATGAGCAAGATCTTTTGTTTTCTAGGTAGCAATTGCATGTACCACATATTTCCAGTTATGTATCTTCAATATTCTTTTTGCATCATATAATTTACTTTGTCTTTCTCTTAAAATGTTCTTGTGTAATTTTAATTAGAATTAGTATATATTTTATGCACAAGGCAAAACATATCAAAATTAAGCCTATTTCTACATCAGGAAGATCCCCCCCCGCCCAGCATCTGAATATATGTGTTTCCTTCTAAGATATTTTTCTTGTCTCTTAATCTGTGTTCAGCCAGCTGTGGTAAAGGAGCAAAGGTCAGAAAAAGATAGCATAAGCGGCGGTAACGACTTTTAAGAGTTTACAACCAAACCTGAGATATACTCAGAGAAAAAACTCTACAAAAGCTTACAACAAAAACTTGTATATTCAGAGAGAAAGCTTTGCCCCTTGGGTATTCTTTATGTATTTGATTTGTGCCCTGCCTTTCTACCCAAAATGGCACTCAAGGCAGCTTACAATCACAAATAAAACTTTTTAAAACAGCAGGCAAGTACATTAAATGCATTAAAGCAATTAAAAACACAGCAACAACAGAGTAAAAACGGAATCCAGCTCAATAGACCCACTTACACACCAAAGGCCCGTTAGAATAAAGTGGTCTTTGCCGGCCAGCAGAGAGGGAGCGACCTAGCCTCCCTTGGCAGGGAGCTCCACAGTTAGGGAGCAGACACCAAATGTTCCTCTGAAGTCAGTGATCTCGAAAGAAGGGCTTCTCCAGAATATCTTAAGAACTGGGCAGACTCGTTTGGGAGAAGGCAGTCTTTTGGGTAGCCTGGTCCCAAGCCATATAGGAAAAGTGCCTGTTGAGTGCAAAGTTCGGTTTCACATATAATGTACAGAAGCACAACCTGGAGGCTCCCTGTTTTTGGTGCCTTGTAGGGAACTGCGACCTTTGTATGAGTTGTTTGATTTTAATCCAATGGAAGTGGCCAAACATTGAACCTAGAGCATTGGGAAGTCTTGAACCAAGTGCAGCCATATTACCCCCACTCATAAAGTCTCCTTGCCTCTCTCTAGGTTTATTATTTTCTTTGGTTTATTCATGACCTAAGAAAGGGTGGGCAACTCTCATTAACCCTAGCCAGCATAGCCAGTGGTGAGAGATGAATTGAAGTCCAGCAACATCTTAAATCCGTTCCTTCTTTGGCAGCCACTAATTCCTCCAAGGTCTGTCTTATTCCATCTCTACATTAGGACTGTTAAAACTAGTATATTGTACCATGTGCAAGAGGGCTGATATTCTAAGGCCACAGCTAGACCTAAGGTTTATCCTGGGATCATCCAGGGTTCGCCCCTGCCTGAGCACTGGATCCCCTATGTGTCACCTAGATGAACAGGTTTGACCTCTGGATGATCCAGGGATAAACCTTAGGTCTAGCTATGGCCTAAGGATGCTGTTTTCCCTTGATGTGTGTGTGTTAAGGATAAAATCTCTGAAAATAAAGTTTTTAGTTTTGGACTTGAATGGTTGTTTGAGCTATTATCCCTCCCCCATTTTAAAGATAGCTTTTTCCCACTTTGTTGAAACACAGTGCAAAAATCTGCTGTGTGTTTGCTACTTATACTGCCTTGAACTCACATTCTTCATCCTCTTTCCTCTGATACAGGTACAAGAAGGTTATCGGAAGCTTCCATTTCATTTCGAACCCTAAACTAATCTTAGAGTTAGTTGAAACATGCCAACTTTGTAAACCACAGTTTGAGGGTTGCCTGTTTCCACTAACCATAGTTAAGATTAATCACAGTTTGTTAGTCTGAATGACAATCCAAGCCACGGTTGTTAAAGCTAGAATCTAATTTATTCAGAATATCTTAATTTGTTTAATTTCCTAGCTTCATTCTGCTTAAACAGTTAGATTCTTGCTGTATTTAAACATCATATTCTCTGATTCTTCAAACCATAGTTTGGAGGATTGGAAATGAGTTGTGTGTCTGTTCGTGCAGTCCCATCTTTTCTCACATGCTCAGCTTAATAGAGCACTTGCCGGTTTGTCAAGCCATAGTTTTCCAGAGAAAATTATGGTTTGACAAACTAGAAATGCTCTGAAGGGAGGAGGAGGAGGAGGAGGAGGAGGAGGAGGAGGAGAGACCACATCCATACATCTCATTCATCCTCGATCATCCGAGCTATGGCTTTGAAAACTGTGACATCTGAATGCATCCGCTATAATACTTCCAGTTTCCCATTTTGCTTCTGAACTTTTTTGTTTTTCTCTCTCTCTTAGTTTCACAGGGTTTATTATAAAAGTGGCTTTCCTGGTTTTTTTAAAATTGGTTTCAGTAAAATATTTACACTGCACTCCTATGCATGTTTAGACAGTAAAACGTCCTACAACTCCCAGCATTCCCCAGCTAGCCATTACCCATTTCCCCCCAACATTCTTCTTCTAATTGCACATGCAATGTATATTATTAGACACACAAATTATCTAATGGCCATACTTCACTTTTTCTGTTTTTCATGTTAAAAATGTGAGATTGTATCTTTTGGCTGAACGGTTTTGTATACTACAAAATAAGAAACAAACTTAGCAATGAAGTTAAGGGAGAGAGTGTACTGCACACCAGTGAGAACCTCTACTTATGAATCCTCTGCTCCTTCTGTTTTTCATGCAGCATTGTCTGAGGTCAAGGTCAGACTGATTTCTCTGTTTTATGGTTATTAGTTTAACTATAGCCTGTGCTTGTTAAATGGGTCTGGGGCAGGAGGGCTGTGTTATCTGAATTGTGATCTCTTTCCTATCTGTCAGCTTCGGTATATTATCCACCATATTTTCTCTTGTGAGCCACAGGAAGGTAATGTATTGCCTTGTTGCAATCGCCATATTCCAAACAAATATATTTGTGTTTTGTTTGGGCAGGAAGTGTATTGCAAAGTCCCATTTATCAATCTGTCCCTGTTGACACTTTTGGTTAGGCACTACATGTGTCTGGGCAGATTGTCTGTCTGGATTTGTAGCAGTCCTAAGAGGTATTGTAAAGTTAAGATTGCAGGCTCTCGGTCAAGGCTATAGTTAGTCTGCAGGTGATTACTGGGCTGTAGAAGAAGCATGGAATTGCTTTCCATTGGAGCTCCTTCCGTGAAGATGAACCGGGAGGGAAAAGTGCACATTTCTGAGGTTAACTATTAAGAGTCACACAAATCTCACTTCCTGTTTTATTATGAGCTAGAACTTATACATATCGGGGTGGTGGTGGTTGTTTTTCATAATTGTGCAATGTTATGAGTTTCTGGTGTTAGTTTTAAGCTGGTAAATATTTCTCCTTTCAATATCTCTTTTAAATAAAGATAGGAGGCCTGACCACAATGCACTAAGTGGAAAACATGTCTGTTCTCCACCTCCACACTTGCTGAAATTCTCTGTATTGCACATGTAAGACTGTTCTCTGGCATTCTTTCTCATATTTGAACCCTGCTATCTCAACAGCCTGTCGGGTGACTCAGAGAATCAGTGACACTTCAACTTGCACTATAGCAACTCATAAAGTGCACCTGCTGCTCACTCTGAGCAACTCGCTTCCTCAGTATGCAGCGAGCCAGTGTAGGTTACTTCCCTGTCTACCTACTTGTCTTCCTGCTTTTCAGTATTACATGCTTCACACCCATCCTAGCCTTTTTTCCTCTCATTGTGCACCATTCGCTTTGCTCCCTGCCTTCTGGAACCACTTTTGACTTTGATTCTTTTGAGAATGGCTGTATTCTCCTTTTCATGGTCATGATCCCTGCTGCAGTCTTGGGGCTTATCTATGGCCTTAGCTAGACCTAACGTTTATCCATTCATGTAAATGACACACAGGGGATCCCGGGAGCAGGCAGGGACAATGAAAGTGGTATGAAAGTGGTATGTAAAAGGCAGGAGCCACACTACTGCTTTATAGCGGTATTGAAGTGCACTGACAACTGTTGGGGGTCCATGACACATCTACACCAAGCAGGATATAACACTATGAAAGCAGTATGAAAGCGGTATATAGTATGTATCAATGGGCCCCAACAGTTGTCAGTGCACTTCAATGTCGCTATAAAGCAATAGTGTTGCTAATGCCTTTTATATACTGCTTTCATACCACTTTCATAGTGCAATATCCTGCTTTGTGTAGATGAGCCCTTGGACTTGATAAGCCACCCATCCTGTCAGGAAGCCTGCAAAGGGCAGCGCTCTCAGAAAAACTTGGATCTTTTTTTTTTTTTTTTAAAAAAATAAAGGCTTCAAATATTTTTAACTCCCAAACTTAACGTATTATATTAAATCTACCACTTGTAATTATTCCTCTCTTGCGTTCAGATTTTATTATGTCGGATATTTATGCTGAATCATTGGAAGCTAATAAAATATATTTGTGGGTTTTCCCTTTAATAAATATGACAATAAATGAAAATCATTATACCAAACCCCTCTTTGCCTTGAAGGCTGGAAAGAAGAGATTGGTGTTCAACTTGTTTGCTGTGAATTATGGATATGTTTGCAATAAAATTTGTCTTGCTGGAACAAATGGATGTGCATGCCTATTTTTATTAGTGTGTCTAAATACAAGTAAATTCTTGCACACTGTCACACACATGGGGGCCATATGGATCATAAACTCCAATCTATTCATATGCCACTTGCAGGTTTCGGTGGCATTATCATATCAGAGAGAAGGAGCAAGGAATGCACTTACATTTAGAAATTGTTCGTGTTACTGAATGTCAGATAAAGGTGAAGTTTTTAAAAGAGGAGTCTTCCTGATTTACTGTCTTTAATGAGCACGTGGAGGGATGTGCTGAGCACATCATTAGTGTGACAGGGTGAAAGGGCCAACATGTTTCTTCTGTTGCAATGGAAAGAGGATGAATCTGGCACAGCTCTGATGTCAGAACCTCCATCACCTTTCTCACAGATGATGTAGATTTTAATTGTACTGTGGGCTGATTCTCATCGCACCAGCTCTTACGTGACATTGAGATAGATGAAGCCATTTGTTGGCATTATCTGAGCCAGCTGTGTGCTTGGCTGCAGCTACAGTAGGCATTATACATCTCATGCATAATCCCCTCATTGAAAGAGTATCGCAAGCATCTGAACCATATGGCAAATAATTTTATTATGATCAGAAAAAGGACTCTTGGAACTAGTTAAACAAGAGAGTCCTTGAAATGTAATCAGAAGAGGGGTTCCCTGCCCCCTATTTTTATTATAGTATTATCATATTGACTTTAAATTTTAGTTCTGTTTTAGTCTGTTGGAAAAACAACATGCACATACACACACACCAAAACCTGACAGCACTTCAGTTTATTGCTAAAAACAAGGGTTTGTGAAGTTGGCTGACAGTTCTACGAATTACAGATCCTTGTAGTCTAGTAAGTATGGTCAAAAGGGAAATGGAAAAAAGAGAAGAAAAGCTTGCATCAAGCAGTTGGAATGTCTGACCAAAGATAAAATGCAGCACTTACTAGGGATCGTAGGAGGGAGACTCCTTGCTTTGCACGTAACTGAGAAATCCCCGTTTAATGTTGTGAGCTAGTATGGTATTGTGATGGCAGGAAGAAATGGATGTTCAGTGACACTGAGGGCGATCCAAGAAAAACGATGGGCACCAGTAGGAAAAGCTTGCACTCTCGTTGTGTTTTTAAACAGCTGTCAACAGGATTAAGGCACTAATTAAAGACCCATTTCAAAATGAGGCTGGTATATTGCAGTCCAGCTACAGGTTTTGTGAGCTTTTTGATCCAGATGACCTCAGTAGCACCCTCTTCTCCTCCCTTTCATTACTCCCTTGCTTTCTCTCTAACTTTGGGTTCAATTGCCATGGTTGACCAAGGGTAAGATCAAAGGAATAACCAGGCACTGGCAGCTCCTACTCACTGCTATTTCTTGCTGCCCTTTGGGTCAGAGCATCCCAGAGTGCAGGACACGGAATAATGGGCTCAAGTTACAGGAAGTCAGATTCCAGCTGGACATCAGGAAAAACTTCCTGACTGTTAGAGCAGTACGACAATGGAACCAGTTACCTAGGGAGGTTGTGGGCTCTCCCACACTAGAGGCATTGAAGAGGCAACTGGACAACCATCTGTCAAGTATGCTGTAGGGTAGATTCCTGCATTGAGCAGGGAGTTGGACTTGATGGCCTTTTAGGCCTGTTCCAACTCTACTATTCTATGATTCTGTGATTCTAGGTGGCAATGGTAACAGGACAGCAACAGAGCCAGGGGACTGTGGTGGTTAACAGTGGGCCCCCTACTGAAGCAGGGGCCTCAGCATGTGCCCAGCAATGCTGACCTCTGATGCCAGCCCTGATATTGCCCAAGGTACCTATGGCTTCAGGACCTATCATAGAAACCACCTAATACAAGTGTAAGAGTGGATTCGCAAATGCATATTCGCCATTCAAGGAATGAACTGCTCCTCTTGAAAAGTACTGCTGTTTGAGGTGATGCAATATGAATGCTCAGTCTGTGACAGCTGTTTGACATATGCAAACCATATTAACTGGGCCGTTTGCCCAGTTTTCAAACTGGCATCACTGGGGTTTAAGGGAAGCATGTGCATTATATTGTTTATGTATCGGCTCCATCCTGGTGAATGGGTACCATTTTCTATTTTTTTAAAAAATACTTTGCCCCATGGGTACAGATGCTATACAAAGGTGGGAGGAGCTTTTGCTAACATATATGCTGTGTCGGCAACTTAGAGAGTGCAAAGTTGAAGAACATAAAGTCACAGAACCAAATTGCAGCTGCTGCATTATCTGGAGGACTGTGCTTTATTTGGAACTTTATTGACAAATA
The DNA here is from genome assembly GCF_023053635.1 of Elgaria multicarinata webbii. NCBI lineage: Eukaryota > Metazoa > Chordata > Lepidosauria > Squamata > Anguidae > Elgaria > Elgaria multicarinata. The sequence goes on along the minus strand of NC_086179.1, from coordinate 61,741,678 downwards.
ATAAAGCTTGTAATTGGACTGGGAGAAGAATATGAGCACCTAATTTATAGGATCTTTAATTTTCTAGTCATGCATGCCTGAAGCAGATTTTTGTTGCCATTGTCCCCTTATGAAGAAGGCAAGGTCCTGCCTGAACTCTCAAAATGCTGTTAAAATGTATGTTTTGTTCCTGCGCTGTTTATATAGTTGTTGGGGGGGCCCCTTCTGAACCAATAAGTTTATTTTTCAAGAAAGAAGTGTAGTAGGTGATCTTAATTTTTTTTTAATAGCAGCATTGCTTTTGCTCTGGGATTCTCTACCCCTGCTCTAAAAGAAAGCCATCACACTATGTGGAACGTAAGAAGCGACCATGTGCTAGCAACAACAACAAAGGATTACCTTTTCTGCAGCAGCTGCTGAACTGAGGCTTTCTGGATTATGATTGTACCTAAATATGGCCAATAGTTTGCCCTTCACGCATCTTTAGCAACTTTCAAATTAAAAAATTCCAATGGTCCATTAGTTAGATTTCCTAATACTGTAGCAGATGCTCCTAAAGCCATTCAGTTGCATTTCTATGGCTGGTGTTGTATACTGGAGGGGAAGACATGGTTGTATGATTAAAGAAAGCTTGGGCAGCAGAATTCACAAAGCAGCACTTTTGTACCTGGCCAAAAGCACAAGGTAATGCTTTGGGCCAATGCACAATAATTGCTGATTCTGTGGCCCAAGCATATTTGTTTCTATCACAACCAATTCTCTCTGAGATTAACAATTACTGTATAGGCTTTTACTCTGAAAAAAAATGCTGGGATATATTGGAAGAATGGCACATACACTGCCTGTAGATTCTGTACCATACTTCATAGGGATTTCACTGGCAATGAAGGATATATATATATAAATAATGGATGAAGAAGGGTGACAGGGCTTGAGCACTGGGGGTTGACAGATTATCTTGTGATGTATTACAATTAGATATGCTTCAGTGTCATGTCATTTATTCAGCTAGTAGGGGTGCATAACTCTTAGATCCACTTGGAGGTAAATTTATTAAGAGCCCTGGTCTTGTCCTCTCAAAATTTGGAATTGATTTTTGAACATTCTTAACAGCTTTCTAAATCACTATCCTCTATACACCCACACACACCTTTTTTCCCTTTAGAATTGCAATTTTATTCATATAGGCTCTAGGCAAATTTAATTTTGTGTTGTTATGAGATGTACATTTATGTTCAAGTTATATAAATGGCAGATCTCCTGTCTCTAAGCTGGTCAACAAACTGCTTCTGGAAAGATGAAATACAGAATGCAAAGACTATGCAATCACTTACTACAAAGATTAAGGCTTGATCCATGCCTTCAAGTAAGTGACATGGTAGCTGCTAGAGCTTGTACTTGGCAGGCTGTTTCTATGTGAAGCAGCTGTCCATGCAGTACCAACAAATTTCACCAAGGTATCACAACCCCTATTGTTGCAGTTAGTGACAGTGTGGTAAGACACATGGCAATCACATTGTATGTTTAAACAGGGCTTAAGCCCGCAATTCTAAATACTTTCTAGTAAGTTAGTACTTCCTTGGGACTTCTGAGTAAATATGTTCAAGATGAAGTTAAAATGAGGGGAACCTGCTCCTCGGTTGTTGTTGTTGTTGCTTATTCAGTTTATACCCTGCCTATTTACAGAATAACCTAGTTGTGTTTTCTCTTAGTTTAAATGCTGATATAGACAATATATTTGTCAGATACTTTGGCAAGAGGTAAATGGGTGAAGTTCACAGTATGTCATTGGCCATGGCTAGACCAGGCTTATATCCTGGGATCGTCCCGGGATCATCCCTGTGCATCCAAATGACACACAAGGGATCCTGGGAGCAGGCAGGGACGACCCCTCCATTTGCCTGGGGTAATCCTTAGGTTTAGCTAAGGCCAGAGACAAGAACTGGGACAGTGCAAAACAACTCTCATTTGACCTCTTGTCATAAAGACACTAGAATATGTTAGTGTAATGCTGGTGATCTGTGGTAAAGAGAACGTCATGTCCCCTGATTCTGGCTCAGCTAACTGCTGACTGACTCTCCATCAGAGGTGCAGGAACAGAAACAGAGGGCAGGAACAGACACTAGCCGTTTGAGAATTGCAGCCAACAAGTATGTAGCTCCTGAAAGACCAGGCTCTGCGAGCCTTCTTAAGACCTTAGTTGACTGCAGTCCTTTACTGGGACAACAGCTCCTTATGGGTGAATGCTCCAGACCACACCTGCTGCAGTGTGCTGTCCAAGGCCTGATGTAACTCTGATGTGATCCTGAACGGACAGTGAATGCCAAGTTGCAGTCCACTTCCATGGGTCTAATGCCTAGGCAGGGCAGTGAACAGAAATGTGTCTCAATGTTGGCTCCATGACCCAGTTGGCCTCATAACACATGTAGTAGGGCTGCTGTGCTGGTAAAACCAAGTCCATAGGTTTGAGTCCTGCTATGGGCAGATGGGAGAATATAGATTCTCCTTTCTTAATGGGGAGGAGCTATAGCTAAGTTGCATGCAAAATGCTCCAGATTCAGTCCCTTGACTCCAATCTGAAACCCTAGAGACCGACTTCCGGTCAGTGTAAACATATATTGAATGAAGTACTGAGCTAGATGGACCAATCATTTGACTCAATATAAGGCAGCTTCCTTTGCTCACTAATTCCATCCTCTCAGGCTTCCGTCTCCATTGTGAGCTCTCACCAACCTTTCTTGCCATTCCTCACAGTACTTAAAGAGATTGTAAGCATTACAAAAACAGCGAAGTTAAATGTGGTTAAGCTAACATGATTAAGCTAACAAGAGTTTCCTCTTCTTATCCAGCTGGTTTTAAATCCTTGTTAGGACAGAATCCTTGTTAACACAAATGGTTAGTGTTAATGGTGTGGTACTTAACCAAGGTTAAGGGTGTGGGGGTGGGATTCATGATGAAGATGATTGGTGTGACATCTGCACTGACCTTACGTAATTTTTACATATAGGCCAGCCTACAAATGACAAATAATACTTTCATGTTTTGGAAGTATAAAAACAGCCAATACCCTTTTTAAGTTGATCCCAGAATTACATTAACATTGATGTGTGAATTTTATAGGAAACTTTTCTTATATGATCTGAGCAGTTCCTGATAATGGCAGAGGATGCTGTTTGCTCGGGACAGCAGGTGCCTGCAAAAGCCAGCAGAAATGCTTCTCCTCTAAGAATAAAAAGCCCTTTCCTCCACTGCCCCGTCTTCCTCCAGTTGTAAACATATACCAAATAACAAACATATTAGTCACCCCCTGGCAACTTCCTTGTTCCCCAGATAAGAAGTTAGTACATTTTTTGGTTGAATTACACTGGTATCAAAGCTGATCTAAGCCAACAAGGTTCCAGAAGATACTTTCGTTCCTGTAAAAGATGAAGATAATTGATGAATGACCAGGTTGCTGGACCCTGACAGGCTGGTTGCCTGGCCTTTGCACTCTGCCAGTTCAAGCCTTACAAGTGTGAAATAGCCAATTACTAGAATACCTATTGAAAGTAATAGACCAATGAGGAAATTGCTACTGTGGGACACTATGGTAGTGTAGATGGAAGGAGGCCAAGATAAAGTTCTGCTCTCAGCAGCTGCTCCCACCACAGCTTGATAATATTATTGGATGGCCAACTGATGAGAGTAAGGTATTTCCCCATTCAGATTGCAAGTGTCCTGCTTTGTATTGACTTAAGGTTTATGATGCGTGTTACCATCATGTTACCCAGGTCCTAATTTGCAGGAATAAATCCTCCTTTTAAAAGGTAGTTAAATAGGTAATAGGGATAGTCACGGCCATAGATTTTGTGCAAAAGCATTAAATACAATTTTTGCTTGGAATGAAAAGTCATATAGTGTGCAGAGTGTTAATACTTGGCAGCCATTTGCTATTGACAGAACAATTTATCTTGATAAAGGACAGTGAAAAATTCCAATCTATTCACTGACATCACATTATCAGCAGTAATATATGACTGCATCTAAATATAAGGTTGAGTTCTGATACAGCTGAAGGGTTTCTGGTAATTTTCCTGTAAATATATTGTGTACTGGACAATGAAAAAGTGATGCTTTTACCATGTAATTGGATGACCTATTTTTATGTGAGATTTAAAATTTTACCATGTTTAATGGAATAGACCATAATGTTTCCTTTTTTGGTAGCCTGTTTCTTTTTGTAAGATTTTTAGCAATAAAGTGGGCATTACTAGATTTGACAGAGCATAAATAGCAGGCAGAAAAAGGTAGAAGCTGCAATTACAATTGAATGAAGGAGCTGTACTCACAATCATTTTCCTATAGCAGTAAGAAAGATGCAAGTGATCATATTTGTTGAAATGCATTATCAATGACTAATTGTACCTTTGCAGTATGTGCTGCAGAAAGAATGGGAAAAGCTGCCAATTTGGTTGTATAAATATACAACTTTTACAGAGGTGATCTTGCATAGTAGAAATCCAATACTAAATTGGTGCAATATAAGCATTTCAGTCAAAGTGAAAAAGGAAACATTACAAATACAGATCACTTTACTGGAAACAGGCTTAGAGCATATGTGTATAGCAGCTTTCTGGACTCAAAATCCAAAGTGTTAACAGCAGGGCACAAAAAATAGGGCACTGCATTTCACAGGGTTTCATGTATCTTTCTCCTGTGTGGACTATATTATACACAATTTCCCTAAAATTTTCCCAGTGTTATAAATGTAGAAAGAGACCAGGCTCCATCTAGTTCACATTTGTGTTTCCAACATTGCTTCTCAAATTTTATAAACAGGTCATAATGGTAATAGTTATTCTCTGTTGATTTAAGGTTTTGTTTGGACATCTTGTCATGAAAGTTGGTAGGTGTATGATTTGCTTTCAAATGTATGTTCTTGAAATTCTGCTTTTCCCACTTCAGATGCCATGAGAAGAATATTGGCCATGTTGAGTGGGAGAGGGCTCTAACAATAGTGGAACAGTTAGCTAAATCTGCCTTATCATGAAATATTGAGTTCAGTCAATTGTCCATCAGCAGATCAGCCAAAGCAAGGATCCTGGTGGGGGCTCTTTGTTGTACCTATTTGAAATTTAGCAGGTCTAATCCTTTGGAGGGAAAGTAGAATGCCTGAGCAGTGGGATGTAAAATAGAAGAGTGACAAGGAAGAGAAAAGTAGTTGAAAGAAATTGAAAGCTGATAGGATGTACTCCTTTTTCAGCATAGAAGCAGCTGCTAAGGGCCTTCTCAGTGGCTGCTCCCAGGCTTTGGAACTCCCTGCTGAGAGAGGTGAGGTTGGTTCCCTTTCTGCTACACTTTAGCCAGCAGGCAAAGTTGTGTTCACTCAAGCAGGTCTTTGGCATGTTAGCTGATCTATTGGGTTGGGTGCTGCTTTTATTATTTTATTGTTGCATTTTTAATTGTGTTTATAATATGTTTGTTTTATGATTGTTGTATTGAAGTTTTGTTTTTTTATTTTGTCAGCTGCTTTGTTCTGCCTAGGAATTTTGTTTTCAATACCAGATCTGGAACTCACATGCGAATTTGATCCTGTTTTCCTCTAAGCTTTCTTGATTTTAGCAGCCTAGCTTAGAAAAGAAAGGGGGGCTTTAATTTTCACTATAGTTAAACTATCAAGATTTGAAAAAACTTGCTGATCTATTGCAAATCACCTGGTAATTTACTGGTAGATTCTTCTGCTGCCTATGATCATAGGTGCATTCCCCCCTCTTGGCCCACAGACTACATATAGGCCTGGTTCAGATGACACTCTGGGCTTTGTGGTTAGCTTAACCATGTTCAGCTGTGGTTAATGCTAACCACATGCGGAATGCTTGCAGACAACATCTGGAGGGCACCATGAGGAGGAAGAGTGTTCTAAAGAGTGTTCACCAATATTTCCAAGATGAAGGAAATCATTTGAGACAAGCTATGTGAAGTTATTAATGTTACAATAAGGACAATGATGCCATAAAATATCCAATATGATATTCTTGAGAGAGCTGTACTCTGTGCGTGCATTTGTTTTTGTTTTCCTGTTCCTAGGTGTGGGTGTTTTATCCCTCACTACAAATAAAGTTTTGTTAGAGTTCGTGATATTTCTTGAATATAACTGTCTTCTGCATGAGTGCTGTTCAATTCCCAGGATCTTCTGCTCCTCTGTGTAGGGTTCTAAATGTCATGGAATGTGAAGCTAAGCAATAAAGCACACACAAAAGGAAAGTGCATAGGTGTGTTGTTACAACTGCAAACTGCTATGTACTGCAGCTCCCCCCACAATTCCTGTGGGTACCTATGATAGTAACTTGTGGGAAGAAATGTCTGCTCTCCTAGGGATCAGAAAAACAAATCAATATATTATTATTTTTTCCAATTTCAGTAATTCTGCTTTTTATTGTGTTTCTCCTAATTTGATCACACTGTCTTTAATCTTATGTATCACCTTAACAGACACACCAGGGAATTAGAATTTAGAATTAAATCAGAGACTGGAAGAGAAAATCATACTTCATTATGTCTAGGGCTCTATGTATACATTCCCTGGTAATGTTATGGAAAACAAGTATATCAGGGTCAGTTGAGCATTATGTCCTAAGGCGTCAAATTTGTAGGACTTGGAGAATTGTACAAAGGGCCTTTCTACACATGGCATTTATCATGCGTTTGTCATTCCCTACTCAGTGTTATTTATGGGTCCTTTAGATGATGTTATGTCCCTCCAGTTTTGCTTCTTTGTTTAATGAGCACTTTTGGGGAGTTTTTTGTAGAGCAGGAAAAATGTGACATTTCATTCTGAAAGTGAAAGTAAGTTTTTTTACTTGTTTATTTGTGCTATTCCACCTGGAATAGTGCCACCTAGAGGTTATGTAGTGCAAAGGCAGGAGAGTGCTCAGATCTCAATTTTGCAACGAAACTGAAAGTAGATACAGTGGATTAACAACCGATTTACAGGCTCAACTACAAAAACCTCAAAGTCCCAGTCAGAAAGAGGTCAAATTCTGAAAATGGCAACTGAATCTCAGATGTACGAGAAGCAGGTGGGGTAATACAAGGCAGGCAGGATGTCAAGTTAAAAAAGGCAGAAGTTTGGGGGAAAGGGAGAACAGCAGCAGCTTAGATTTACAGTATCCTCTCTGGTGAAACAAGTTGCTCCAACTGAACAGCAAGCTTTGAGACTGTGGTTTTATAGCAGAAACACAGCCCTGGTGGTTCAAGAGGTAAGACACCCTACCCCACCCACCTTAGTGCTTTGCAGAGTATTTGTGGTTACCTAAACTTGTGGTTACCTAAACCACTATTTGTGGTTACCTAAATCTTCCTAAACTTCAATGAGAATAATCTAGATGTGATAAAAAAAAAAATTATAGCCAAGTTTGTTCCAATCATGTATAGAACAGAAGATCAGCTATTCATGTAGGATAATTATCTTCTTTTCTATTCTGGCTCATAACTCATGAACTTTCCATTTTTACAAGTAGGACTCAACAGGTTGCTAAACAGAAGGACAATGTGTCCCTATCATACATTGTACAATCATTTTAATAGTAGTAGACATGGATGGTGAAAGGTTATCAGTTTACTTAGGTGTATGCAGGTGTCCTTGATATTTCCCCAATGCACAGTACTATTAGTTTGTTTACTAGCTGGGAAGTATTATCTGAAGAAAACAGCAATTAATTAGCCATAGTGAGGATGGGTCTTGAAAGCTAAATGAGACTTCTCAGTCTTAAAAGCTAAATCAAGTCTTGAAAACTAAAGCAGACTTCTCCCAATTTCCATCTGGCCTCTTCAAATTCCCCCACAGACCTTATTAATTCATCTTCATGTGGCTTTGGTCCAATGCTATTCCTAAATCCATCAGCTGTGTTCACCTGAGGTGAGATGTCTAATGGCCATGAGCAGTCTCTGGCTGTTTCCAGACGGACAATTCCTAGCGCTATCAATCAAGAAGTCCAATCTGTTTAACTTTTTTGTAGTTCCTGTTTTTAATTGTCTGTGAGTTGTTTTTGTACAATGTCTAGAGAGACTTTGTCTATATATAATAAAAGGCATTGTGGAACTATTCAGTCTTTCCCTTCTTAACAGATTTTCTTTGATAAAGAAGAACAGAAGAAGTGGTGGGAAAAGATGGGAGGGTTACAAATAGAAGACATTGTCATATGGACCCTCTATAAAAAATTGTGAATGAGGCAGGGCTATTGTACATAAAGAATCACATCTCAGCACTCCTAGTCTTGAGGAGAGCAGTAGTTTGGGAGACCAGGCATCTCTCTCTCTCTCTCCCTTGTATATTTTTAATGTTTACTGTTTTTAACTGTTGTAAACCGCCCAGAGAGCTTCAGCTATGGGGCGGTATATAAATGTTATATCACACACACACACACACACACACACACACACACACAGAGAGAGAGAACAATACGAATTGAAATGTATGTGTGTGTAGCTTCCTTATTAATTTAAATTGGCAATATGCCCCCTAGCTTAAAAATAATAATTCTGAACATCTTAGTTATATCTCACTTTCATTAGTTATATTCTCACTTGCTTTATGGCATTTTTGAACTTAAATCTCACTACAAACTCATGTCCATTGATGCCCCGTGGCGCTAGGTACGGGCATCCAGAGTGGGAATGGTGAGCATTCACAGGCACTGTTCACGGTGACTGGTAAGTCTGAGGCTCTCAGCTTTGAGCCTGCCTGGGACATAAGACTTACCTTTGGGGCCAACCCTACTCACCCACTCTGAACCTTGCGGCCTGAGTTAGGGCATAACAAAGGAAGGTCTCCCTACCCCACAAGGGGCAGGCCCGGAGGAAGGCAAATGCTTCAGCGCCTGCCCTCTGGCCACGAATGGCTCGCCCAACTTGAGGGGCCTGGGAACAGTCCATACTGGATGCCTGGTAGGATTTCACCCCCTTTGCAGATTTTTAAATAAACGTGGTCCTGTTTAAAATCCAGCTGTTATTGTCTCATCTCATTGTTTATCGACCTACGCACCACAATAAACTCATGTCCATGATGTCGTCTGTCATCCGTAGACCATTGTTTGTTGTGTTTTCTAAACATATATATTCTCAGTTACTCCGTTCAAATGTCTCAGCATTTATTTATTTTTTGTCCAGGCAGCCTTGAATTTTGTTTCCTGACTGTATTTTCAAATACAACTTCCTTCATTTTGTTATTTCCCCCCTCTTCATTAGAGTGAAGTGTTGTGTGAACATTCTTGCATTAAAAAGCATTCATACTGTCTTCCATTTATAATGGTGGTGAATGTAACAAGGTCTTACTTCTTTTTTTCTTTTTTTTTTTGGTGATAAACTAGTTCTTTCCAAATCAAGTGCATGAATGCCATTTTCAGAAATATGCATGTGAAATAAATACAATTTGGAAAAAGTTGTCTTAGGTAAACCAACTTGAGGTTGACTGTTTTCAGTTGCCGAAATCTGAAGGAAGTAATTTACCTCCCAGGCAATATGATGCCAGCAATGGTAGATGATGTTTCTCTTAATGGGATTGATTCGACTGCCTTTAGGACTGGAGTGACCTTTCCCTACCAAGTATTTCAGTGCCTCTGCTAAATCAAATAGTGTGCTCTTATAAGCTTCGGTTGTCTTTACCTTGGGAGCTTACACAGTCTTGCCTTGTTTTTTCCCCCAAATAAAGAGAAATGGCTGCCTTGATGCATATCATAGATCTGCTTCTGTTCCCAGTGGAGTTAATGGTAGAGTAGTACAAAAACTATTGCCCCAGAAGGAAAATGAATCTGCGAAAATGAATGGTTGATTGCACATTCGGTTATCCTCTCCTTTTCTCCCTCTTTTAAACTAAGCCTATGTTTGGAGTGGCTGGGCATGACAGATCATTTTAATGTACAATGGGAGGTACTGCATGATGAACTAGAACTTTAAAAATATTAAAGAAATCTAATAATTTAGTTGTTTTATGCATTACATTTTTTCTGAAAATCAGGGTGGTAAATCCTAAATGGGACGAATTGCATTAAAATCTTGCTTTATAGCAGAATCTAATGTTAATTTGAATAACATGTATTTACACTTGACAGATCGTATTGTTTTGTTAAAAACTAGTCATCCAACCATTTATTAGACTGTAAGAGAGTGATAATTAAGCATTATGCCTAAGCAGCAATGCCGTGATATTACTTACAAATTTGAGTATCTTCAAATGAATACAAATGTTTGCTTAGACTAGCTACTGGCTACCCTGCACTCAAAAGACTGATCATTTAGCCTTCTGAGACTTTTGATTTGAATACACAATCGACGTGGAACATAGTAAATTTGTTTGGTTTTGGTATTGGTTCATCTTAAATTCCCGTGTCAGTCTACAGCTTTGTCTCCCATTCCTAAAGGTGTCCTAAGAGCTTATGGTTGCAATCCTTTACACCCTTACTATATATCCTATACATTCCACTCTACTAAGTGGGGCTTACTTGGGAGTAGGTACAGCATGTCACTTTTCCTCTTTCTTACAAAGATTAATGAAGTAACAAATCCCTATTAGATGTCCTTACCATGGTGTTTGGCTGTGTATGAAATCAAGCCAAATGAAACACATGAATTAACTTCAAAGTTTTACCTCAGCATATGAGAGATTTTAAGTCTTGAACTGAAGGCCTTAGAACCCATTGTAAATGCTAAAGGCATGGTGTTTGGGCACAGTGCCAAAGAAGACCTTTTTTCTCCCTGAAGCAGGCCCAGAATGTTCCCCCACCATAGACAATACTTTAAAAAGTCTTCATACATCATTCAGACATCCTCATGGTGCTACCTGAAGCAGTTCCCTTTTTCCCTCTGGCTCATGGCAAGTGATCCAATGGGTGCTTTAAATGCCATGGAATCAGGAGGGATTTTTATTGTGACAACCAAAGCAGCATAATGTTCCAAGGTAAATGCAGAGCAATGTACCCTATATCAGTGGTAATTTATGAGTCCCAACTTTCCTTATCTCATTACATCAGTATTTTGCAAATGCAATATGTTCAGAGAATTTCTCTGCCTGTCACACATCATGTGCAGTGTTACTAGTATTCAATTGCCTTTTTATTGTTATGTAAACTGTCCTTAGATGTGGAGCAGTATAGAAATGTTGTAAATAAATAAGTAAACTGATTTGAACATTGAGAAAATAATACGAAATTCTTTAATACAGTGGTAGGCATTGGGGTGCTTGTGGGCTCCAGTACACTCTTGGACAGCTTCCTTGGTGCCTGCCAATGTGCCCTACTCACACTTTTTTGTTTAAAAAAATTAACATATTTTCTTACCTGCAGCTGGGATTGCTGTGGAGTAAGTTTCTTCTGGTGCTAAAAACTATGGGCTCTAAGGAGTTGTTTCGTGGTGACACCTCACCACTGCTTTATACTAAGAATTTGGGGCAAGTTACTTAACCTTTGCCACACCTCCCATGGCAGCCATTTTGTAGTGGCACCCTGGACAGTTTCTCAAATTGCCAAATGTTTCCATAGCCCAAAAAAGTTGCCTACCCCTGCTTTGATAAATATTTCCATGAATAAATGGATTGTCATGGATGCTAACACAGAAATGCTAATGACTGCTGCTTCCCCAACTTGTGAGGAAGATCTTGTGAGGAAGATATAGTATTTAGTCAGTTCTGTGTTCTGTTACTTGTCACTGCACAGTGAAATATGGGCCAGAACAGACATTAATATAAATCTAGGTCTAGCAGCTACTGTTTAATTCATTTTTACTTGGGAGTAGAGGCAGCTCAGGGCCCTAGCATGGAAAAGTAGGGAGGCTTTTAAGATACAGATCAGGGGCCCTGTATCTACTCTAGATTACAGCTGAAAAAAAATGGAGCTGCTAGATACAGATTAAAGTAATGTCTGTCTTGCCCCATAGGATTAGGCTGCTCTCAAAATCCACACTATAACTCTTTAAAGCTCATCCTGCGCCCTTGCATTCTCAGTTCTTTGGGCAAAAGTATGAGGCTGGTCTAGAGACCTCCAGTATTAATCCATACTCTAAATGCCTTGTTCTTGGGTTCTGTTTTAAACTTGAAAAACTTTTATACAAAATATGTTTCTAGTCCCTATCGTTGTTGCATTCAGAATGAATTGATCTGTTTACAGTCCATGCCACTGATAGATAGCTCATTAGAAAACTGGTAAATTGTATGTTAGTCTATGGTGACACAGATCAGCTCAGTACATTTCAGAATTCACAAATACCAAATTCCTTAAGTACCCCTAGTTGCAGTGTTGTAATCATCATCATCATCATCATCATCATCATCCACCCGGATATATTGTGATGTTCAAATGTTTATTTCTAAGGCTACATCATAATTCTGGAGACTCCTTAAGACATCAATCCTATGTATACTCACCTGTAAATAAGCCCCAATGAACAACGATTCTGAGTAAAGATGGATAGGATTGCACTGTAAAGATATTTCTGACTTGTGACAATTTTTGGCATGCATCACATTCATTTAGTTTGAACCCAAGGGAGAAAGTTGTTATCTCCAAGCCAGCATTCAGTACTGAAAAAGTTGCCTCTAGCTTGAACTTTTGAAAATGCGTTCAAATGACTCTCTTCCAGTGATGAAAGTCTGTATCTCTAACTGCCCTTTATTAACCAGCTCACAATTTCTTCTGCTTTGATATTTTCTGCTCAGCTAGCTTCTGAGCAGTTAAATTTTTCAAGTGAGTGCTGTAAAAACTTTCTAAGCAGCTCCCTAGGGATTTGGGGATTAAGGTGGTACCAGGAATGTTTCAAGATGATATTGATTTCAAATTGAAGTGGGTTTCTGTTTTAAACAAATTTTTGTTGGATCTTGTTTAACTTTTTCTTGAAAGAACGGATAAAGAAATTTAATCTTTGACACCTGATTGTGTCAAAGGTTACTGTTAAGTAAGAATTCAAATTTCTTCTCTACTCAAAGGTTCAGTTCTTTTATACTGAATTTACTTTGCTCCTCTATTGATCCATGTTGTTAGCTGGAAAGCTGCTTCACAAGGATAGTTTCGTTAAAACAAGCTAGAGGTTTGAAAACAAGTGATTGCTTTGGGGCTTGTATTTTGAATTCTTATGTGATTTTCTTAGGCTATATTTTTATCTACTGTCAAATAATCCAACTATCTACATTTTTAAAAAAGCCTGGTCTTAAGTGATATGAGTACTCTAGATCAGAACCATACACAACATAAGCACAATGTCTTATAAAAGGATCAATAGACTAATTTATAGCAGGACATTACAGTTTACAACAGGTTGTTATGAAACTGGTTGCTAAGGATGGATAAATTGTTCTGAATTCTTCAGATTATCTGAAAGGAAGTGCACAGACAAATGCAAGACTCTAAAGGAAATGACCAATTGATTCTACTAGTTACTATATCCCGATCATCAGTCATAACAATACTGAGTGACAGTATTGGGTTATCAAGATTACTGCGAATGAATTGTTATATGGGGATACCTTGGTAAATAGCTTAGTTTCTAAGTAAATGTTACACATCCAAGGATTCCCAATGTTTATGTCTCACTAAAGAAAGAGTGATTTCTAATCCCTGGTAGACATGTTTTATCAGGTTCAATTTCCATTCAGGTATTATCAACATATTTAAATTATTTCCTTCTTGGAATGAATGACACTCGAGAGTTTATTTTCAAGACTGAAGGTTAAATAATCTATTAATATATGGTACTGACCATATTAGATACAGGGCTTAGCTAGACCAAGCTTTATTATGGGGCAAACCCCGGGATCGTCCCTGTGCGTCCACATGACACACAGGAGATCCCGGGATCAGGGAGGGATATCCCTCCTTTGCCCCGGGATAGAGCCCTCCACTTTGGGCCCACTTTTTCTGTGGTCCCGGGCTGAGCCCGAGACCGTGGACCATGTGGCCCGTTTCTGCAGTTTGACCTAGCTCCACACAATTACTCGCATGGAGCCAGAAGCTGCACACAGGGGGCAGCGCTCTTCAAGAGCGCTGCACCCATTGGGGTTAGGGTGGGGGGAGCAGGGAAACTATATTAAATTTAAAAAAACCCTTGCCCTCAGTGCACGAGCGTTCGTGCGCTCTGTCTTCTTTTTTAAAATAATGGCGGGCGTAATGCGAGATCTTCCCTCCTCCATCCTGGATTATCACGTGTAAACGGAGGGGGGATCTCGCATTAATCGTAATGTGAGATCTTCCCTCCTCCATCCTGGATTATCAGGTAGGTCTAGCTAAGGCCACAGTGTAGGTTCAAATGCATTTCCTCCACCTCATTTTTGTTTGTTTGTTGGAACTTTCAGATATGGTTAATGCTGTTGCTATGAGGAGCTCCTTAATTCTGAAAATGTGCATGGGAGGGAGGTTCCAGAGCCGGGAGGGGGGATCTGAGGGGGACCCAATTAGTGTAGTGTTGGGTAGGGGGAGATATGGTGTTATGAGGAGGACTTGCCAGGTAAGGGGAACGCTGCCCAGACAGTTAATGGCTGTGCCATGTTCCAGTCCTCCTTGCACCTACAGGTTTGTTGGTTGCTCTATCAACCAGCCCTCAGGCCTCCGGATGCTGCTCTTAAATGCCAGATAGTTGCATAATAAGACCTCCCTCATCCACGACTTAATTGTGGATGAGGTATCCGATCTGGCGTGAATAACCGAGACCTGGGTGGGTGAGCAGGGAGGAGTCAGTCTCTCCCAGCTGTGCCCACCAGGGTACTTGGTTCAGCATCAAGGTAGACCTGAGGGCCGGGGAGGGGGGTTGCTGTGGTCTATAGGAATTCCATCTCCCTCTGCGGGCTCCTTGTCCATGTGACTACTCGTCTGGAGTGTTTGCACCTTGTGTTGGGTCAGCGGGACAGATTAGGGATTGTGTTGGTGTACTGCCTACCCTGCTGCTCAACAGATTCCCTCGGTGAGCTGATGGAGGTGGTCTCGGCTGCACTGCTGAGAATCCCGCAGACCCTTGGTTCTGGGGGATGTCAACATTCATGCCGAGGGCGCCTTATCCGGGGCGGCTCAGGATTTCATGGTCTCCATGACAACCATGGCACTATCCCAACATGTCATCGGCCCAACGCATGTAGCGGGGCACACTCTTGACCTGGTTTTCACAACTGGACATGGAGATGGTGATCTGGAAGTGGGGGACCTTACATCAGTCCCGTTGTCATGGATCACTGCTTGCTGATCAATACTTTGCTGCCACTATTAAATCTTCAATTTGCCGCCCAGCGGAGCTTTTCAGAGTTGTCTGGGGGCTATTACATGCTGGTCCCAAGGACAAGGTAGAACCATCTGAGGCCCGCTGTAATGAAATTTCTAGGCACTTCCAAAATAAATTTTTTTGCATCCGCCAGGACTTAGACTCCAGTGTTATAGCAGGTGAATCTAGTGAGGTATCTAGAGTACAGGCTTGTCCAGTTTTCTTGGTTGAGTTTCAGTTGGTACAGCTCAAGGATGTTGACAAGGTCCTTGGACAGGTCTGTGCAACCACCTCTGTATTGGATCCTTGCCCCTCTTGGCTAATAAAAGCTAGCAGGGATGGAACAGCCGGCTGGGCCAAGGAAATGATTAATGCCTCTCTGTGAGAGGGAGTGGTCACAGGCCGTCTGAAAGAGGTGGTAGTGAGACCACTCCTGAAGAAAACTTCTTTGGACCCGGAAAATCTTAGTAACTATAGGCCGGTGGCAAATGTTCCATTCCTGGGCAAGGTCCTTGAGCAGGTGGTTGCGGGCCAGCTCCAGACACTCTTGGATGAGACTGATTATCTGGATCCATTTCAGTCGGGTTTCAGGCCCGGTTTTGGCACGGAAACAGCCTTGGTCACCCTGTATGATGACCTATGTCGGGAGAAAGACAAGGGGAGTGTGACTCTGTTGATTCTCCTTGATCTCTCAGCGGCTTTCGATACCATTGATCATGGTATCCTTCTGGAACGTCTGGCTGAGTTGGGAGTGGGGGGCACTGCATTGCAGTGGTTCCGCTCCTACTCAGCAGGACGGCTCCAGAAGGTGGTGCTCGGCCCCGTGGACTCTCCAGTATGGGGTTCCGCAGGGGTCGGTCTTGTCCCCCATGCTGTTTAACATGTACATGAAACCGTTGGGTGCGGTCATCCAGAGTTTTGGAGTGGGCTGTCATCAGTAGGCTGATGACATGCAGATCTACTTATCCTTTTCATCTTCATCAGGTGGGGCTGTGGATGTGCTGAACCAGTGCCTGGCCGTGACAATGGACTGGATGAAGGCTAATAAACTGAAAGTCAATCCAGACAAGACTGAGATCCTGCTGGTGGGTGGTTCCTCTGACTGGATGGGGGGTGTTCAACCGGTTCTGGATGGGGTTGCACTCCCCCTGAAGGAGCAGGTTCGTAGCTTGGGGGTTCTCCTAGAACCATCTTTGTCACTTGAGGCTCAGGTGGCCTCGGTGGCACGGAGTGCTTCTACCAACTCCGGTTGGTGGCCCAGCTGCGTCCCTATAACCTAGCTTCAGTTGTCCATATGGTAACCTCCAAATTAGATTACTGCAATGCCTTCTACATGGGGCAGCCTTTGAAGACGGTTTGGAAGCTGCAGCTTGTGCAAAATGCGGTAGCCAGATTGATAGCTGGTGCAGGGAGGTCTGAGCATATAACACCGATTCTGGCCCGCTTGCATTGGCTGCCTATGTGTTTCCGAGCCCAATTCAAGGTGCTAGTTTTAACCTATAAAGCCCTACATGGCTTGGGACCGCAATACCTGATGGAACGCCTCTCCCGAAATGAACCTACCCGTACACTGCGCTCAACATCTAAGGTCCTCCTCCGAGTGCCTACTCTGAGGGACGCTCGAAGGATGGCAACAAGGGAGAGGGCCTTTTTGGTGGTGGCCCCCCGACTGTGGCATGATCTCCCTGATGAGGCTCACCTGGCGCCAACGTTGTTATCTTTCAAGTGCCAGATCAAGACTTTGCTCTTCTCCTAGGCATTTAACGGCATTGAACGCTAAGTTTGTTTTTTTAATGGACCCCAGAATTGTTGTTTTAAATGGATGCTGCTGTTTTTATACTGTTGTTTTTATGTCTCTGATGGTTTTTAAAATTTGTATACTTTTAATGTTTACTGTTTTTAGCTTTTGTCCATAGCTTTGGCTGTGGGGAGGTATATAAATGTAATAAAATAAATAATTTGGCCAATATGACAGTGGTAGGATTACAATATTTTGCTTATTCATAGGAAAGCAGTGTACAATGAAATTACCCTGTTTTTTTATGATATATAATGTGCAGTTTATTTGATATTTTTATGGTATTTAGAGACCTTTTTTTATTGTGGATTAATTATAATCTTTCTATATTTTCCATAATTCTGATCCTGAAAGGAAATAAAGATGGTAGGTAAAGATGACAGGTACAAGCGCAGCTTCACTCTGAAACACACCAAATCTCTTCTGTAAGTTTAAAAAGAAAAAAGAAGATGCCACTGTCTTGGCTACTGCTTGGTGGGTTGTGGGTATAAGCACGGGGAAATGACTACTTTGGAGGGGAAGAGCAGGGGTGGGGGGCAGGAGTGAGTGCTGGGAATGAGGTAAAAGCAAAGGAAGAGTGAGTGCCCGGGGAAGGGAGAGAGTGAGTGTTCAGGACTGGAGAGAATTTTGGCCTTGCCCTGGCAGCACCACTAGCCAAGCCACTGACCACAAAACCTGACCAGGGTTCCATTTCTTGAGTCCACCTTTGTTGGTTTGAGATGCCTGGCTGTTATCTGGTTCAATGCCCAGGGAGGAAGAAAGGAAGTGGGTTGGTTTTGAAGGAAGCATGATTGTTTCAAAGTGGGAGAAAAAAAGAAAGTGGAGTCAGGCTCAGTTATGTCCACCTGGAAAGTGAGATGGTTGTACGTCTGTCTGCCATCCCACACCACTTGAACACTGCTTTTATGTAGCAGGTGCTCTTGCCATCTATGTCATTGCAGCTACTCATGGCAATCAACTAGGTGCACTGTTTTGTCTCCAGAAAATCCTGTCCTATAAAGGGGAACTGAAAACCAGTGTCAGTTTTAAAAAGATCTCCTCCAAATCTTACTACTTGAGTAAAGTAGTAAGTAGTGCCTTTGTCTATGCATTTCTAAGTTGCCTATGATCATGAAATGCATTAGGAAGCAAACATAACTATAGCAGCCATGTAGCTATTAATTCATAAAGGCTCTCTTTTTAACTGAAACACTTCCTTTGAACTTTAGCATGGTTTTCAAACTGAAAGAAGAATACAAGTTCCACAGCACAGTATTCATGCCTTTCCATTATTATTAGCCTATGGGTGTGACATTCAATTTGAAGTGTCAGGGATCAGCGTAGTAATTTCCATCCTCTCTATAACAGTACAGACCTCACTGTCTCATTAAAATTCTAAACAGGTCTGTTCCATATTTCTTATTCTTCCACCTGTTATGTCACTGGTACTTCTGATGGAAACTTATTTGGATAATGTCTGCAAGCGAACATTCCTCTCTCGCACTACCTCCCTGAAAAGGTTAGGGATGGAGATGCTCTGTCAGGGTCTGACAGGTGTAAATTTCCTAATGTATGAGGAGTATATGAAAATACAAATCACTATTGAGAGCCAGCCTGAAGCAGACTGAAAAGCTGTCATAAGCAATTTTCAAAAAGTATGAGTTATTTGGTTCCCTTCCAGAAGGAGAGACTTCACAAGCATAAATTTGTGAATGGTACTTGACAAACTTAACAAGTCCTTCTCAGAGCTCAGTGTGTGACAGACACGTGATACCGTTTCTGCGCTCTCCTCTGTTCTCCCCAGTTGTAAAGGAACTGACATGCTAACCCTGGCCGTGAATCCTGTTTAAGCAAACTTGTGATTTGTCTTCCACTGAGGCATGTTCCAAGGAACTGATTAAAGAGCCTGACAGGCCCATGTTTGGCTTGCGTATTTGCCAACAGATCTCTTATGGATCTGCTTCATTTGCCATTTATTGAAAGCCATAATAGACAAGAAGGGATTCCTCCAGTCATGCCCTAGCAACTTGAAATGCTCCCCACTTTCTACATTTTTGCTGTGGGTGTTTAAACAGAAATCATTACTAACTGGATGGGGGCCTACTCTCCAATGTGAAGAGACTGACTTTAGAATAGGTTGTGCATGACTGGCAAATCGGTTATAATTGAATAAATGTCAAGGTCAAAACAAACAAGTGAGGAAGATGAGAAGGCCCTGGAGAAGTGTCTGCTTCAAATCATATTAAAGGCAATTCAGTTGCAAAGTGCTTTAGGGATAGTGCTCAGAATTAAAGGTCCATGGAGTCTCTGTGTACAGTTTTAGAACAGAAGTGTGTATTCCAGCATTTGAAACTGCAAAGACAAAAGAATTAACAAAGCAATGGAAATCTTCTAAAGGTTTTTTCAATGACATCCCATTGACAGTGTAGTGCAGTGGTTCCCAAACTTTTTCAGGTAATCGCCCCCTTGGTTCCACAAACTCATGCCCTGTGCTCCCTACCCTACCCTATAAAAATCATTATTCAGAATAGTGGTTTTCAGTGACCCACTAAGGAAGATAATAACAATGAAATTCAAAACAGTAACAATTAATTGAATATTTATTCAAAATCCAATTACATTTTTTTTAGTTTATTCAATTAAAACATAATTGATGAACTTGATCCAGTGATATCATCATTTCAAAGTCTGATAGTCATTTAGCAAGAATATTAGATATCACATTTAGTAACTAGGGTAGAGTACCTCACTATTCTGTAAATTCTTAATGTGATGTAATAATGCATTTTATTTTATTTTATTTTTCCTTTTAAAAATATACTTTGGATTTTGTGAGCTTGTCCTCTCAGCACTGAAATATACATCTCCCAAGGTATTTTTAAAATGTTATTTTATAGATATGAACAGGCTTTCTGACAGCTACTCTTCTATTTTATGCATTATACAGAAATGGGGTATCATGCTTCTGACTGACCTTGGGTATCAGCTAGTGTTTCCTTAGCTGACGAGCTCCAAAAATAAAGGACACCTTTTCCTTATCAACTGAAAAAGCCCTGAATAAATCCCAAGGAATTCTTGGAAAGCCCTAGCAGTTTGCTTGATACAGGAAGTCTGTTTAGAATCCATGGCCTAGACAACCTTCCCCAACCTGGAGCAAAGTAGATGTTTTGAACTACAACTCCCAGCAATCCTGACCATTAGCCATGTTGGCTAGGATTAATGGAAGCTAAAGCACAAGGCCATTGGTTGGAGAAGGTTGCCCTAGTGTTGCACAAGACAGAAAAATCCTGTTATAATATGGGAAGAAAAACATATAACACCTTTAAACAACTTGTTCCATTGCATATCAGTTCTTACACTTAGGAAATATTTCCAGATAAACTAAAACTGAGCTCTTTTGCTGAAACTTGAATATTGTTTCTTTTTCTAGGACTGGTGGGGAGAGGAATAATGTGCTCTTCTTCTCTAATGTAATGTGTTTTAATGTTTGTAAACTGGTGTGTACTAGTGGTATAAACTAGTGTTCATCTCTAGTCTTTTTCTTAAGATAATAAGTGTTCTTCTCATATTTTAAAGTTTGCATATTTTCTCAGAATCCTCTCTGGTGTTTTCTCTATTTAAAAAAATAGTTGGCCATATTTTTGGACATAATTCCCATAATTCCCAGTATTTCCGCTCGGACATGGCGAGTAGGGGGACGGGTGAGCGAGCAAGTGGGGGGCGGCGGGCGGGAGTTCGGACATGGCGGGGGAGCGAGCAAGCGGGGGACGGGGGATCAGACATGGTGGGTGGGAGAGCATCAGACATTGTGGGAGGGGGAATCGGGGGTAGGGGGAGTGGGGAACCCTTTTTTTAAAAAGACCTACCTTGTTGTTAGTGCACTCCTGCGCACATGGCCCCTTTAAATGAAAAAAAATGGCCGACGCGATGCGGCTTTCCCTTACCCCATCACGTGTCACATGTAGACAGGGGCGATGGCCCGCACTAGCTGTAGCGCGGGCTTGCCCCTACTCCCCACCAGATTAACACGTAGGTCTAGCAAGGCCCTTAGTCTAAAAAATCAGCAAGTGAACATTTTCAGGCATGGAGATAATTATTATTGCCTCCAAGGTACATAGATCAAACTATAAGTGCTGGGAGCATGAGCCAGTCAAAAGCGGACTTGCTATTGTTAACCATATTTCTGTGCAGCTTCATAACCAAGGTTTTTTGGGCAGCAATCTCTTGGGATTGTAGCCTTAGTTGCTGCCACATTTTAAATGGCTTCCATGCTGGTCTTTCTTTGGCCAATGAGGCATGCCATGATTATGCTGATGTGGACTGCTGTTTTGAAGACACAAGAGTGTAAGGATAATTCTACATTCTGGTATTGGTATAATTGTGTGTCTGAAAACAAATGTCACTAACACACTTGGGCCTCACTGCACTAGCTGAAATGTAAAGTGCTCAACAGTCTCAGATCCATTGAGATGCCTTCAGCTGAAGGCAGCACAATGAAGAAGGAAGCACTCCATAACATTTCTGCAAGTATAGGCAGAAGGTTGGCTGTTTCTCTCCACCCCCACCTTCACTAATAGTAACTGGTGTAGTGAAGTGGTAATAGCAGAAAACTGAATGGGAAAGTGGAGTAGGGTGAGATAGTACAGGCTTCTGCAACTTGGTGACCTCCAGATGTCTTGGACAGCAACTCCCACAATCCCTAGCCAGCATGGCCATATACTTCCAGTACATCTGAGGGCACCATTTTACATCAATACATCACCCATTTTAGCTTATGAGACGCATCAGGTCATATTTATAGGTTAGTTGAATAATCAGTTAATTGAATAGCCAGGAAGATCACCAAAAGTATTAATCAGTTTTATCAGAGCCAGAACCAATGACTGCAGTTTTGAAATAAATATAAGGTATATGTAGGGTTTGAAAAAATGTGATTTTTCATCACATTTTAGCCTATAAGACTCATCAGGTCATATTCGCAGGATGGGATGCAGAAGAGAATCGAGTGTGAGTGCAGCCGTCTGGTGGAATGCCAGCATTTCAACCCTTTTTGACCTCGTAAGTCACGGTAGGGAGATTCTCAAAGGGCAATGTAAAAGGATAGAGATATTGTGAGAAGAGATTCTGAGGAGAGAAAAGGAGACAGGAGGGTTTTTAGGTGTGTGTTTTTTAATTAAGGTTTACTACATTTTTATTTGTTTTGTTTTTTAAGTGATTTTGTTTGGAAGCCACCTTGATTGTTTTCTTCTTCTTCTGGAAAGGTAGTTTTCAATAAATAAAGATTTATTGAAAACTGCGAAGAGGGCAACACAGAGACAAGAAAGAGGAAGCTGAGTAAAGAAAATGCAACAGCAGCATTTCCCTCTTTCTTCAATTATCACATAGCAGTGGCTCTATAACCAATGGCCATTAACTGAGGTCTACAGGCACATCTGAGTCCTGGACTGCACAACGGCATACAGGTTTTAATAAATAACCTATCTTTATGAAACATACCACTATTGGACTCCCTTCAGTACATCTTGAGGGCACCAGGTTGGAGAAGGCTGAGATCATGGGGACAAAGAGACTACTCCAATGTATTTAGGGATGAGTGAGACATTTGCAACACACACACACACACACACACACACACACACACACACACACACATATATATATATATATATATATATATATATATAATTTCTACCTGCTGAACCTGAATGTGGCAATTTGCAATACAGTGTACACACAAATGTGTAACATTACAAAAATGTGTGCAAATCTTTGAACTTAAAAAACAAAATGAAAAACAACAACCTCAAGCTTGTGTAGAAATGGAATGTGCTGAACCTACAAAAATTGTCTATCAAGATTTAGAGATCTAGCCATCCCTATATTTATTTGGAATTTAACAGTAGGACTTATTTATATGAAGGAAATTACACATTTGTCTCAGTATTTCTGAATGAAAATTAGGTGTTCAGGCTGAATGTTGGCTCTTTGTTGTATATCGTATATTTTCGCAGCATTAAAATATGTTCATGCTTAGATTTGTCACGAGGGAAAGCTCTCTTTGTTTACAGAATGTGTGAAGAAGACTGCTGGTACCAGTGTATCTTTTTGTAAGTAATTTCTGCCATTGTAACAAGCTGGAATCAAAATGACTAATCAGTTCTATGCCCGTCCTCATTAACTTGCACTAAATTATTTTCATTTGGCAGATAAAACAACCACTTTCCCACCCTTAATTAGACTTTGGTCTAATAGGATTGACAAGTCTTGCTGGGAGGAAGCAAGTGGGGAGGGAGGTAATGCCCAACTTAATTGCTATCAGAACGAAGTAATTTTTAAAAGCGGGATTGAAGTAAGAAGGATTGTGGTGGAAAACCAGGGAAAGCAAGCCCAATGCATTGCTAGGCTGAGTTGGTTCATTCGCTATAACAAAAACTCTTAGCCAGTGTGTTGTTAAAAGACCTGAAGAAATTAACATCTGAAGTGGGGGAATCTATTTATTCGAAGGATCTATGCATATAGGCTCCATATGTATGTTTGTGTGGTAACAGGTTGTGAGTGGAGAAAGCGAAAGAGGCTGATGCTTGGCGGGGCTGGCCTTTATAGGCTCTGCCCTGCCCTTGCCCCACGTGGCACACGTGTACTGACACACGAGGTGCCTTATTCTGCTCCTCCCACCCGCAACAGCCGTTTTCCTGCTCAAGCCACCCCAGCTGAGCAGGTACCTGATTTCTTGAATGCATAGAGCTTTCTCTGGACCCTCAATGCTTTTCTCCATTGGATAGCTGTCTGCATGGGGCTAAAGAAAGCCAGCCTGTGCACTGTGGCACTGCTGTGAATTGTAAACATTCTTTTAAAACTACCCAGCTTAAAAGCCTGTCAGCTGCAGAATTCATAGAATCATCCTTACTTAAAATAAATTAAAGGAATATATTCTTGTTCCCAATAGAGCAGTGTATTATTTTCTTCCTCTTACACAAACCCATCCAAAGCCATTTCTAAGCTTCTGCTGTATAATGAGTTGTTCCCATGTTGCCAGCCAGGGCACCAGAAATAAAATGGAGTTGTTTAAAATTATTGGGACGCTTGCTTTATATGAGTTGTCACGTGTCTACTGGTTCATTTCATATAACACACTGAACAGATGTGTAATGGTAATGAATTTCAGTGGCTATCAACTAAGCATAAAGTCAAACTAGTGAGCTTCATAGCTGTTTAACAATAATTTAAATTCAATATATACGTTGTAATGTGTACATGCCATCTGTATAAATGTATGATGGCATCCTTGCCAGGTTGTATGGATTGGATGATAAGGCAGTAACTGGAGTCACACAAACTTGATTCAGGTCTTAAACAAAAATGCACACTGTGCAGATGTGCAGAAAAATAAGCACACTGGATCAATACAGTCCAGGAAAGATTCCCTGTTAAGGTCATATCATTTATTTTAGTGAGGACTTGTGAGCATGTTGTGAGCATGCCCACTTGAAACAAACAGAGGTCTTTCAAGATGGAGAATCCATGCTTGAGAAAGAAATCAGACCTTTCCCACTACATCTGGACTTGGGGATCTAATTTAAACTGTGGTTAGTAAACAAAGCAGAATTATAATCCATAGCTTATACTGGCTTCTTTGAACTAACCATATTTTTTTAAATTAACCACAGTTCTCAAGTTTGGATGTAATAGGGCTACCTAGTTTAAAACCATATACAGATGTTCCAAACTAAATGTTCATCCAAACACATATTATGAACCTATGTGTGATAGATTATTTTGGCTTTGTGTGAGTTTGTGTGGCCCTGATTTAGACTGGGATGATGGAACTGCAGAAGGGGGCTTAAATATTTTTTCCCACCTGTTTTCATCCTCAAATTCTCCCTCCCAGTGTGTGGGTGGTGGGTGGGAAGGGAGTTAAAAAAAAGAGAAAAGGCCTCCAATGACTCCACGTTATGAGCGATTAGGGTGCATTTAGATTAGTACTGTATTCTCTGACATTGGTGCAGGTCTCTCTAATGCAGAGTTCTGTACTAGCCCTGCTTCCTGAGATTTTTTTTAGGGGGCAATGTTTGGGATTGAACCTAGGACCTTTAATTGTATTAAAGTATTTTTTATGTAAATGAGCATCTTGTAACAGCATCCTGATGGGAATTTCTGGGGTTTGGATATCTGTCGAGAGGTCTGTGAAAGCAACATACCCCAGGTCATCACTAGGCACCCAGGTCTTCATTAGGGGTAGTTAAGAATGAGCAGGCAATGGGGCATGAGCAAGATCCTGGCTGACAAAGGCTGGGAAGAGTTGTGCTCTGTGCTTGCATAAGGGGCAATTCAAGTCCCAGCATCTAGTTGTTGGGTCCACCAGCCACTTCAAACTCCCTCAGGCCTGACTAGGCCCATGGAGGGGTGCAGGAGAGTGACTCCCATATTCGCCAAGAACATCATAATTCTCTGTGAGAAACATTGCGTTTCAAAAGCTGTGTACGTAGTGGTGGTTGTACTCTTTTTAATCCATCCATTTTAATGTGTATATGTTATATCATATGCTGTTGTTAACTTCCTTGGCTACTGTGATCAGAAAAGGGATATAGATTTTTTAAAATAACAACAACAACAACAACAACAACAACAACAATAATGGAAGGGATTGTGCTGGTTTGTACAGGAACTGAATTTGTCTGCTCATCAAAAATGACCCATTCGTATTACCTCCACTCTACCAAATCCCTTTCCTAGATAGATAGATAGATAGATAGATAGATAGATAGATAGATAGAGGGTGGGTATCAATTTTTAATATAAACTAGTCATCAAAGCTTATTTGAAGAAAAGACTCCAAATTCTTCCACCTGTTGGATCAATTTTCTTTATCTCCAAGGATATATTAGGATCCATCTGAATATGCAAATGTTGCCCCCCCTTTATATAATCAAAACAGCTGTGCACACAAGCACTCTCTTTTGTTTCTTGTAGCTACTGAATCTGCAGTTTTGCAGCAGCTTTCCAGTCCCTCTTGTGCATTTAACTTAGACAGGACAGGAGCCATAGATTAGGCTGTAATGGATATTATCTTTGTTCCCAGTCCCTGAAATGCCTTTGGATGGGCTAATATCAGCAAAAATTTAGTGGGCAGTCAGGGAATGATATAGAAAACCTGTAATTGGGTTTTATCTGGAATTGTTGACTAATATACATGCAAAGGTGCCTTAGTATATTGTCTGTGGGTGAGTAATCTGTGTAAAATGATTTGCACTACAGCCGAGTAAGTGTCAAGGGTGTGCTTTGGACAGAAGGCACACTTCAGAAATTAAGTCTTTATATATTCATGTGAAAATATACTACATATTTTTCTCTGGGACCATCATATAACCCTAAAACATTTACAGCTGTGTTCCTGGCAACAGGAAGAGAAGCAGAGGAGAAAATGTGATGATGGGTGTTGATGGCACAGTGTAAACTAGGATTCTCAGTGTGCTCTCTGTGCCTTGTTTATTGTATCTTAAAAAACACCTTACCCAAGCAGATACTGAAAGCTGCTTCTAATTGGTAATGCCTGTAAAAGTGCTGCTAAAGCAGATGTTGCTTTTATGGGGATTCCTGCCCCCCTCCAAAAGTTATTATCAGTACTGTACAGGTTAAATGTTGCATATCTGAAAACATCTACCAAGTCCTTTGCGAGTTAGTTCATTACAACCGTACTTTGCTTTGTTCCCCTGAACTATCAATCTGACCAGTTTCCATTTGCCATAAGAATTTGCCAAGGCTGAATATTGACTTAGAACCAGGTCTGCAAGCTTGAATTGATATATTCATCGCTAAGAATTCATATACTGGACACATTTGCTAGAGAATATATCCAATTGAACTCAGTGAGATTTACCTCTGGATACGATGGCGTTGCTCTAATCTCTCGCTAAAGTTTAAGAATGTAAGAAGAGCCATGCTGGATCAGACTAATGGTCCATTTAGTCCAGCACTCTGTACACACAGTGGCTAACTACCTGTCAACCAGGGACCCACATGCAGGACATGGTATAAGAACACCCTCCCACCCATGTTCCCCAACAACTAGTGTATATAGGCTTTCTGCCTCTACTACAGAAGGTAGCACATATCAGGACTAGTACCTGTTGATAGCCTTCTCCTCCAGGAATTTATCCAACCCCCTTTTAAAGCCATCCAGATTGGTGGCCATCACTATGTCACAAAGTTATCTGTGGGATCGCCTATTCAAATGAATGGGACTTACGTTAGTCACAACTATTCATTTCAATGGGTCTGTTCTAAGTAGGCTTTTAGTGGGATTCTATCCCATGTTACATTCTGTAAATTTTGTTTTGTACTCTGTTTATTATTAGAGGATAAGGCCCCAAATGCCCTTTACTTTAAATGTGTGTCTAGCAGCTATGTCTTCCTTTTATTTTTACTTGAGAGTACTTACTGGACTCCCAATCTGGATTTGGTCCCTAGTGTTGGAGGTAGTGCTGGTAGGGTTAAGATCTGGGTTGGTTCCTGTGCCAGAAGATCCCTGCAATCCTCCTGGTAGTGGTGGTAAAGTACAAGTTGTATGTCAATAGTGAGGGGAGGGGAAAGAATAGAGAAAAGGGGTTGTTGTTGTTGTTGTTGATGATGAGAACCAGTAATTTAAGATCTCCGCTTGTCTACAGTTTCCACAGCTAGAACTGAGTGTGCACAGCCCATTTTACTGCAGGGTAAAGTTAATCTCTGATAATAGGTACTGCAGTTGTTATTTTAGATGTGCATATATTGGAATAAATTAATATATAATGATGAGCAACAGCTGAATGAATTCCTTGACAAGCTTTCAGACGTGTCCCATTTTATAATATACCATTGTGGTCTAATGGGTTCAAATTTCTGCTTAGCAATAAACTGCTTAGTGTGATTTTGAGGAAAATATTATCTTAACTAAGCCTTCCTCAAAGGGGGGTTGTGAGGAAAAATGGTACTTTAAGGAACCTGAAATACAAATGCAATGCAATGAAAAGCAATATATTAGGCAGACCTAGAAAGGGCAGCACTAGTCAGTAGTGCATTATTTTTGGTTAGTTCTTTGATTATACCCAAATTTATGGGGTTTCCTGGTAGTTCAAAGAGGGCTGCACATCACAGATATATTAGCTTCTTATTTTTTAAAATTCTTTTATTAGAAAAAAAATATAGTTTAAAAAGTATCATTTTTCATTACAGAGAGAAAGAATACAAATACCATTATTATTATTATTATTATTTATTTATTTATTTATTTATATACAAGGCCAGAACAGATTTCTATCAAGTATCTACAGTCAGGGGGAGCCCAGATAAACGAGAATTGAATACTGCTGAACCATTAATAAAATTGATAAAAAGAGACCAAATATTTACAAAGGGGTCATTACTGAGTTGGCCCGACCAAACTCTATGATAGTAAGTTAATTTTTCGGAACGGGCTGTATCCCACACTTTCCCTATCCATCCGGTAACCACGGGCCCCTTTGAGTCTTTCCAATGTTCAGCTATTTCTAAGTGTGCTGCCACCAAGAGCATAATTACAAGTTCTTTATGAACAAGGGAAGGGTTTCTTAGAGTAGCCACTATAACCAGAAAGCAGAGGGCAATAGTTTCTATGGCTTTTCTTGTGCAGTAGGTTCTATGGCTTATCTTTGCATGAAAACAAAAAAATAACAGAGTTATAAACCAATGATAAAATTAGCAAGCCAACATGGAGGCCTGCTAATTTTATTATTGGAGGAGGTGTGTCTTGTCCCTGCAGCAGATATTTAATGTTGGCAAGAACTTAACTAAGGTATCATGATGCAAGTGACAGATGATATGTGAGCACTGCCTGCCTATTCTTCCATCAGTTGTGTATTGCAGTGCATAACATATACTCCCTGTAGACTCGGCGCTGCCTGATATATTAATTTAACTAAGAGGAATTAACAAGCTTGGCTGATGGTGCAGTTGTCCACTTTTGAGCATAGTCCTCTGTCGGAAAGCTTACTGATGTGCAAGCATCTGTTAGCTTGCCTCTAGTTTGAATGAGATATATTCAGATACTCACCCCCCCCCCCCGAACTGGCCTGGGAAGTGCCCCTTCTCGACCATTTGTCGATTTGGGTACAAGGTAAAAAGCACCGTGCTGTTTTGTTAGCAGTTCTGAGAAGAGAGTTCTTTGTCATATAAGCTCTGTCAAACAGCACAGTTGCTATGACAACCTTGGCTAGATAACTCATTTGGGAATATACTTGTAGGACCTAACACTCTATCATCTGTCATTCAATAATTTCATGTTCATAATAACGAGGAAATCAATGGCTATCCTCTGAGACAGTTCGTTTGAAAGGGGTAAGCACACGATTGGCGGCATGCACCATTTGCACTGCTTTTGCCAGTGTAGGAGTGTGAGGCAGAACTTATTTGTTTGGACTAGCAAGAAGATTAAAGGCAAGTTGAGATTTGCAATCTAATTATAAGCGTGGTGTTGACACACACAACAGGGAGCGAACCCATTGGCATAAAAAGCAGTTGCTATAGTGTATGGAAACAAAGGTTGAGCAAGAATTAGCATTTCACATTTTTAGACTACCAAGGGAAACTATGTGCTAAAGTTATCACATGACCAGCATGAACAAATTCAATAACTCTAAAAGGCATTTTTGTCTTATCTTACCTTACTAATTAAACTGCTTATCATCATAAAGGGTGTATTACCTGAATGTTGTGTTTTGAATATAAAACAATCAGAACTGTAATTAAAATTCCTTAAACATGTATCCAGTGACTTTACAAATAGTTATTTTATACGAGTTTATTATTACGGCCTTTTATGATGGAACTCTTGGCTAACTAATACAAGCAAATATACTTATTGTGTGATTCTGGTTACAAGGGTCAACTAATGTATCGCATATGTACATTCTGGAGACAATACATATATATATAAGTTACTAAATAATACAAATTTATACAAGCCTGGGTAAAAATATTTAACAATTAGTTAATTTGATTTCATTTAAATTCCATTCAATACAATTCCACTTAGGGCATCCCAAGACTAACTCTCTTTACCCTTCCACCTATGAATGAATTTTATTTACGGTCACAAGACCAGCAAAACAACACAACAATATAAGCACATATAATATTCCCAAACCGACAGAATAAAATCAGACTATGAATAAAACAATATATAGTAACAATTAATTAGTTAAAATATGTCCTGAGCTGTGTGCTGAGCTGAGAGCTTTGGGCGAAAAGATATGCCCTCCACGACAACAGGTTACTGTAGAGATAAATCCACTCACCTGTAAATGTGATCCTGACTATACCCCTAAAAATCTTGCTATTGCAAAAACAGCAACTGCCTCCAAATTAACCTTCCACCTATGTTTTCCACATTTCTTAGTATCCCAGTGGGGGTGTTCTCCCACCTTCTTCTTTATTTGTATAATTAATAAATTCCCACCATACCCCCTCAAATTTATCTTCGCTTTGTTGTCTTCTTACTTTCCTCATTTTTTGCATCAGCTTTTCTAAGAGGGCAATCTGCCAAACCCTTTGAAACCAGTTTTTAATTGTAAGCCCTTTGCCATTCTTCCAGTGTTTTGCTATCAACCATCTAGCTGCCAATAATAGATGGTTTATTAATTCCTTATTTAAGAGCTTAATATCTGGTCCCCTATATAAACTTAACAGAGCTAAATGAGGAGATGGGTGGACCCATTGTCCAGTTATCAAACTGATCTCCTGGAACACTTTTTTCCAATAAACACTCGCCTTAGGGCAGCACCACCACATGTGTATGTATGTCCCTTCTCTGGAGCATCCCCTCCAACACAGTGGGGATGACCCTGGAGTCATCATAGATATTCTTCTGGGTGTCAAATACCATCTGTGAGTTAGTTTTAGCATTAATTCAATATTTTTACTTGATATTGATTTAAATATACCTCTGTCCCACAAAAGATTCCAATCTTTTTCTTCAATATGGATTCCTAAAATCACTTCCCAGACCATCGTGAGTGGATCGTTAGTACCGACTTCTTGACTTACTATCCACTTATAAAGATTGGAGGTCAAACCTTTTGTTACTCCACTATATCCCACTGCCATATGTTCGAAAAATTTCTAGTGGCCGCTAATTTTATTTCTGGCTTAGAGAGAAAGTCATAAACCTGAGAAATTTTTAACCATTGTCTCTTTTCCTGACCAAATTTTTCTATCAGTTGTTTCAGTGTAATCAGTTGTCCATAAGGTGATATAATCCTTTGGATTTCCACTTAAGCATTTCCGTTTTTGTTCATCTACCTTCAAATGCTGGGTGATAAACCATTGGGGTTAACGATGAGAGCCTTGGTAGTAATGTTTCCATCCTCATTTTCCAAACTTTAAGTGTAGTTAGTGTGAATGGGTTCTGCACCAATTCAATTTGTCTGAATTTGTGTTTTGAATATGGCCAAATATTCATGGGGGCTCCTTCACAGCTTATTCTTCCTTTCTTAGAAGTATCATCTTCCATATGTTTGAGTTGATTAGCCTCATAGTAACCCGTAATTGTTTTAGCAATCCTTAGAAGCTTAGAGGAAATATCTGTAGAAAGAAAGAGAAATTTAAAAAGGAAAAAGCATTGTAAACTGAAATGGGAATCATTTAAGGTAGACTGTGGAATCATAAAGAAAAACTGATTTTATTACTATATTGATACATTTGAAATATATTGGTTTTGAGTTAGAATCATAGTTTTATTTTAATTGTAGAATTACTTTGAAATGCAAAGGTAAAGTGGTTGTTTTCAAACTTATATTCAGAGTATCTATTAATTGCCAGTGTCGTATAGTAACAGTGCAAATATAGATAGATAGATAGATAGATAGATAGATAGAGGGTGGGTATCTATAGAGGAGCGGTATATAAATATTCTAAATAAATAAATAAATAAATAAAAAATAAGCTGCTCTTTGCCAAGGTTTTAAATCTGAGGTAGGCAAGGAGTTGAGTGGCTTAGCTGTTATTCACAATTCTGCATGAGAACATGCGGAAACCTCATAAAATTAAATTGGTACCTCAAACAGAAAAGGAGATAATGGATACTTGTGTAATGTTATATTTAGTCAATTAACATAAACAGACAAAATGGTTAATTGACCATTCTTGACCTGCGCTTTAAGGTCAAGCAAGCTGCCCCATTCACTTTTCTCAAGTGTGCAAACATTGAGTTACAAGGTAAAACAATACATATTGCCATACTGAAGATAGTGTTCAGGGGGATCTGGAATTCTAGTTCATGAGAGCTTATGCTAGAATAAATGTGTTAGTCCTTAAGGTGCCACAAGACTTTTTGTTGTTTTTGCTGCCATCGACTAACAATGGAAACCACGGTGCCATAATATGTTTCTTAAAATTAGGATACTTTGTTGCTGCACTTGTTGAGTAAATTTATAATAATCTGTGTTAGATAATTGAGTGGTATATAAATATTGTAAATAATAATAATAGCCTCACTATTCTGGGAAGAATGATGAATTAAAGGTACAGTGACCTGTTATATGTATTTATTGCATTTGCATCATAAAATAGATTTCTCTAGGCATTGTAAAATTCAATTTAAAACATAATAATACCAACATAACATAATAAATCTACAACAAGATCGCAGTAAAGCAATTCTATTCAAAATGGCCCAAACCCAATTTAATTGGTTTGATACAGTTGATTTAATACTACAGATCCCGCATGTTATAAAATTATAACATTAGGTTGCAGATCTGTCCATCTTATTCACGTCTCTGGAATTTTCAATGTTTTATTTATTTATTATTAAATTGTTATACAGCCCAGTAGCCAAGGCTTTCTGGACAGTTCACAGTTAAAATGTAGGCATGCTGGCGTCAAGGGCTGTAGACCTTGTTTACATGACTAGTTATCCTGGGATAAGAAGCCCTGAACAACAAACTCCTGGTTTGTTTTACAAATGGTTTTGCCGAAAAACTGGCTCTGAATCTCATGTAGTGAAGACTGTATTTCATTATCAGACTTATATTTTGTAGGCAACATAGGATCATATTAGACATGATGTTCAGAGCTCCTGACATCTTTTTCCTTCTCAAAAATCAGCCACAGAGAGACCCAATTTGGATTGTGTTCAGATCAAGAGAAATAGTAATTTCAATGAATTCTGCACTGTTCAGGCTGCGTTCTGTGTCCATTTTTGGGCACCACATGTTAAGGAGGATATTGACAAACTGGAGTATATCCAGAGGAAGACAATCAGAATGTGCAGGGGGCTTGAAACCAAGTCCTATGAGGAACAGTTGAGGTGGGTATGCATCACCTGTAGAAGAGGAAATTAAGGGGAGGCATAATAGTGGTCTTCAAATATCGGAAGGACTGTCATATAGAAGATAGAACAGACTTATTCTCTGTCACCTCAGAGTCTACCTCAGAAGGTGATAGGCTCTCCTTCACTAGACGTATAGAGGTATTTAAGCAGAGGCTAGCTGGCCATCTCTTAGGGAGACTGTAATTGCATCCTGTGTTGAGATGGAGGTTGGATTAGATGATCTCCAAACTCCTTTCCAAGTCTTGTCCATGGCGAAATAAGACTACAGCAAGGACACACATTCCCTTCCCAATCCAATCCAAATTGCTCTCCATGTCACATCTAAGTTGAGCCCTAGAGGCAAAGCCATTGAAGCATTTTTGGTAACCAAATGTCTTTGCAAATTGTTTACCTGGGACCATATATGTGAAAATACTTCAATACAGTGTACTGTATTATGCAACTTGTACAAAGATGATGATTATTCTTGGTCTCTATGCAGTCACGTAATTAGATTTTGCATTTGTGGAGAGCAACTGCAGAACCTTCTTTCCCATCTCTGTGCCTGTCTGAAATAGTGGATTAAGTGCTTTCTTACTCACCGTGAAAGTAGCATCAGTGAGAACTGTTTCCTAGAGACACGTTTCATCTGGGAAATTTGTTTCTTTGATTTTTTTCATAGACTCATAGGGACCTCAACTGTTTTCTAGGCCAGCCCCCTGCCAATGCATGAAATCCACTAAAGCAACCTGATAGGTGTCCATTCATCCTTTCATGGCAGTCTGTTCCACCACTGAAGAAACTGTACCTTCAGGAAGTTCTTCTTAATTTGTAGACAAAATCTCTTTTCTTGTCATTTGAACTTGTCGGTGTAAATTGTACCCTATGGAGCAACAGAAAACAACTTTGCTCCCTCATCTATGAGACAGCTCTACAAATATTTGAAGATAGCAATCATGTTGCCTCTTAATCATTTTTTCTCCAGACTAAACATAACCAATTCCTTCAACCTTTCCTTGTAAGACTTGGGCCAGATCTACACCAAGCAGGGTATAGCACTATGAAAGTAAGAGGCAGGAGCCACACTACTACTTTATAGTGTATTGAAGTGCACTGACAACTGTTGGGGCCCATGACACATACCATATACCGCTTTCATACCACTTTCATAGTGCTATATCCTGCTTGGTGTTGATCTGGCCTTGTTCCCTAGGTTCCTCACCATCTTTGTCTTCCTCCTCTGGATAAGTTTCAATTTGTTATCATTTATTTTTCTACCTTGTATTTTCTTGGGATAGATTGCTGCTCAAAAAACATGAGTTACAGGTGAATAATTGAAATTTTTGTGGATTCTGTACTCTTTATAGAATAACTTAAAAGGATCAACTTTCAACACATTGCCTGAATCATACATTTAAAGGCTTACATCATACTATATAAGCCTTTAAAACAACCATTCCTAAAGCTGTACGATTAATGTAAAACACTACATCAGAGCAGGTTTTTGCTGCCAGAATGTATAGCTATGGGCCACCTTGCAAATTATGTTCTTAATTTGTACAAAACATTTTATGTGTGCATATAAAACTGTGACTTTTTAAACTTATGGATTACCGTTTTAATGTTTTATGCTGTTTTATGATTTTATTTTTTACTGATGAACACTATCTTGGTGGTTTGGCAAAAACCAGTATAAAAATACTAATTTTTGTGAACCTCCCAGAGAGCTTCGGCTATTGGGCGGTATAAAAATGTAATAAATCAATAATAAATAATAAATAAATAAAATAAAAATAAAATAAATAATAAAGTCATGTACAAATGATGAACATATGCCATCTTTTGCACTTATGATATGGATGTACATGTGAGGGAACTGCAATTTTGCAATTGATTTTAGCATTTTGTATATATGGATGGTGATATCCACACTTTGGTAACGACCCATTTGAGTTGTTGTAATGTGTTTTATGAGACTACTCAGAACATTTAATTGACACAAAATATGGCAGTGAGTTTGGAGTGACATGAGTGGTAACTGCAGAAAGGTGATGATTGGTTTTCTGTTGTGCGTACCCATTAAAGAATACTTTCCCTCAGGAGATTAGCCTGGTGCCAACCCTGATGTTATTCTTATACCAGGTGAAGACGTTTTTATTTATCCAGACGTTTTATTTATCCGTTTTTTTATTTATATTTTATTTATCCTTTTGATTATCGGTTTTTAGATCTGTTTTTTGTTGAGATTTTACATGTTTGATCTTAAAACTGCTGTTGATGTTGCTTTGCAAATTTTATGTCTGATGATTGTGATGATGATCGTTCACTGTATTTTTAGCCCATTTTCAGGCAATTATTGTCTCCCAGAATGGCTCACATCAATAAATCAAAGGCAGGCCCTGCAATCAGGCATACAAACTAAAAAAGACCCACAAAGGAGTAGAGGAAAAAGGCAGAGAGGGAAACCAGTTATTCAAGGCCAGTATAAGGCGGAGCTATAATTAGGCATTTAAATGCATTTCAAGCCAGGTTGATCTTCCCTTGCTGGTGTTCTTGCATTGAGTAGCAATTGGTGGCCGTTGGTTCTTTGGCCAAAAGTAAGCTCTTTCCCCTTATTTTTGCAGCCCCTGGATGACAGTTGCAGGCAAATGGTTGTTTCTGTTTATGTGTCAAGCCACTCTGATAGTTTTATGACAGAGCAGTGTGACAATAAGGATTTGTAAGTAAGAAATAAATTAATGGCCACATGTTTGCAGCCAGAGAAGTCGAAGTGAAATGGTCTTGCATATTGAAGCTATCGTTGGTGCTCAACCCAATTGCTCCTTTTCTCTTTCTCGAAGACAGAAGTAGCTGTGAAGAAATTTGGTGCAACAGGATGGACTACATGTTACTATAACCAGCTGCATTTAAGACTATTATAAAAATGCAGCATCTGGATCTGTTCTGTTTCAGTATCTTTTGCTGCATGGTATCAGTCCTTTCCTTCTTGTCTTGTGGGGATTCTGTATTTACTTTTGTCTAGGTGTGCAGGGAGGTATATAAATACTGAGAAATATAGAGACATTTATTATTTATTGTTTAGGTCTTGTGCTTTCCCCCCCAGCATTTGTCAGTAACTACTACTTTCTGTCACCTGCTGGAAGATGGAAAGGAAACAAATTTGCAAAAGCACTACAGGGAGCACGCACAGTGACTGCCTCTTCCATACTTAATGTGAGTGGATAAATAGACGACATCAGTTTCTACCACCAGTGCTCGTTTCGGTAGCATGAATCCTGCTTTCCTCTTCTCCTCGCTCAATGCAACCGAAGAGTGAAGAGGGAAGTTGTAATGTGACAGTCCCAGTGTTCTGCACAAGATATATTATTGCCTCCCTTGGTGTTTGTCTGATGAATCTATTTTTAGTCAGAGCCTAGAGCAGTAAAACTTGGACGAGAATGTGTGAAATAGCATTGATCAGGATGACTTCGGAAGTGGCATGAAAGACAAAAAAATCAATTAAACCTGTGACAGAGTTATTCTGGCTTATTTTGTGCTCTGCGGTACAGTAGACACACAGCTGTTCCAGGCTTGAATTTAAACCCCTGAGTATTCTGGAAAGATTAAGTGCTGAGCATTGGATGACCAAATGCCCTTCTGAGTATCAGTCAGAAAGCTCCTTGCCAGAACCTCAGTAGGAGCCTTGTGCCTTTGAGCTTTTCCTCCCACCCCCCCGCACAGGGTTCTAGCCATGCACAACTTGTAATCCACCAAGATGTACCAGGTTGCTAGCCATATAGTCATAGTCAATGTATTATTTGCTTTTTATTTGTGTGATAGCCCACCAGGACGTGATAACTTTCCATTTCTGCTTCTTTCCTAAGGCTTAAAAACTTGAGGGATTGGGGGAGGGGCCAGTTGCCAAGCATGTGGTAGGCCGCTGTGTATATTTGGGTGTTCTGCTTGTTAATTTATTTTATTTCCTCACAAGTTCTTCCCCTCAGTCTCTCTAGGCTCCTTCACCCCATTTCCCTTTCTCAATCTCTCCTACTTATCCTTCTCCTCAATGGTGTTGTCTACAGGTTACTGTTGTCCCCCATCCTTATTACCTCTTTCTCTTCTTCTTCCCACTACCTTATCCTCCTTTATCCCTACTAGTTACACTCTTTCCCACCTCCCTTTCTTCATACCTCATTAGAACCATTTCATTTCCCCACCCCCCATCCCATCTGCTCTTTTCTTTGCTCTTCTATTAACTAGGGCTATCAACCGATTAAAGAGGTTTTAGTTGATTAATCATCTGGCTTTCAATCAGTTAATCAGATACCTTTAAATAAATTTGAATTTTATCCAGCTGTTCAGTTAGTCGTACCCCCTACCCCGGGTATTAGACTTCCTCTAAATTATGAGGAATTACGGGGATTTTAAAAAATAATATATATATTTTTAAGAAACACTAGTCATTTTGGTAAGGGAATGCTATCTTCAGTGTTTTGTATTCTTCATAGAATATTCATCATTAGTTGAGACCCAAAATGGCTTTTAAAATGAATAACTTTAAATCCTGAAAATTAAATATTGTGGAAAATCTGAATTTAAAAGATGTGCCTCACTTTGTTTCCAGCTTTGGTCTAGGTGAAATAGCTAAGCTAGAGTAAGTGACAGAAGAAATATATGAAAGCTGAGGAAGTAAGTACAAGTAGCAGGATACAATATTCATCTTAGCACCAGCATAAATTTTCCCTTTGCCTGGGGCTGTATATAATAATACTGAAAAACTTTATAGTAACTCTTCTGTCACCTGGAAAGTTGTTTTAACAATGTAAGACTTTTGTGGGGTGGGTTCTTTCTTTCTCTCTCTCTTTCAGGTGTGGAAATACAGTGTTTTCCACAGCTGCCCTAACAGCTAGTTACAGTATGACCATCTGTTGTCTGAAAACTAATATATCACATAAAATATATGCTACATAAGTCACATTTGACTGTCTGTTCATTTGTTTTTATAATCAAGATCTTGGCAAATTTGTCCCCCATGGCAGGATTTATAGTAAGGATTTTGTTATCATTGAATTAGGCTGATATATATATATAATCCCAGTGCCCTAAAAAGAAAAAGAAAAGAAAAGCAGCAGCAGCTGAATAAAAATGAAACTGATTCAGCCTAGTTGGTTAGCATGTAAAGAAATGCTTTGGGGGAAGGGCAGGGAACGGAGAATCCTGTTCCGCCTGGATTTTCTTTCATGTCTGTATGTACAAGGATACTGGAAAGGCAGAACCCTTTTTTATGATAAAAAGAAGAGCTTAAGCAGTTTTAATTGCAATTTTGCATGTAAAACAGAGAATTGAGCTCTTATTATATGACATAGTGTGCAAAAGCTTGTTTTCAGTTTTGCCCTCTGAGATACACCGTTCTGAATTATTTCCTAAATTCTTTTACTTCAGTAACTAAAATCATTCTCCTATGCACTCCCTGCCTTCCCCCCCCCCCGAAAAATCATTTTGACTCCTTCAATGAAACGGAATATTCTCTCTTTTCAAGCCAATGAAGTCATACTTTTATTTTCCACTAGAAATTTAGAAAAATGCGTCCACTGGAGATGCCACAAAGGCCTAAAATAAAATTGTTTCCATTCAGTGCAGGGGTGCAGAAATTCTTTCAGCCCAAGGACCAAACTCTATTTCAGAGAAATTTTCAGAAGCCATATTGTAGTGGTAGGCAGGAGCAAAGGCAATGGGGGCAGGATGAAAATATACAAAAATACCAGCATAGTGTAACTTAAGGTCCTATTAAGTAACTTATCCTTAGGAGAGGGATTTCAACGTTTTAGAAGGGGAAAAACTGCATAAAACTCAGAGATCTGTTGGTGGTTGTGGGAAAGGAATAGGGCCTCTGGGAAGCAGGCATGGTCATCTGGGGAACCCCGGAGGGCGAGATTGGAGCTTCAGGATGGCTGGATTTGGACCCCAGGCTTGAGGTTCTTCTTCGTGGTCTCTGTGCATCACACATTATGGGCTCTGCGCCTGCGCAGGGCCAGCTCCGGAAACTTCACTAGCTGAAAATATTTTTTGGGTGGGAACCCCCTCCCCCACCGTCCACTGAGCATGCTCGGGGATTCCCGCCCTAACTCCTCAGTTCTCTTCAACCGCCTGTGGGTCAACAGCTTTCTTGGAGACTTCACGGTTAGGTACACTTACCTTTAGCTGGAAACTGTCGTTTTTTCTTCCTTTTTCTTCCTCTCCAGTTTTTCTGCCTTTCTCTATTAAAAAAAATAAAAATGTTATATTCTTAGTTAATTAGTTGTTAGGTGCCTATGGCACAAACAGGACTTTTCAAAAAGTGTTCATCCTGTGGACAGAAGATTTCCCAAACGGATGGACATTCGTTGTGTTTATTGTGCTTGGGGGAGGCGCACGTAGTCGAATCCTGCGTATTCTGCTTGAAATTCTCGAGACAAGCGAAAAAAAAACCGCTCAGACCGCTGGGAAAGGGCACTGGCGGCAGTAGACAAACCGAGGCCTCCTCGAGTTGCTACTTATCCTCACAAAATGGGAGTCTTTGCCCCAGCCTCCTCCTACTCGGAGTGAAGCCCTAGCGGATCCCCCGCCCCCCTCATGTTGCTTCTGTTAAAGCTGCGAAAAAGCTTTCCAAGAGGGCTAGAGAGCACAATGGGGCCGAAGATGTCCAAAAGCAGAAGAGTAAATTGAAGGTTAAACATGGCAAGAAAAAATTATCCACTTCAGCTTCATCGGTATCGAAGAGGCCGGTACCGAGAACTTCGCTACCGAAGTCTCCTACAGTACCGAGGAGCCCGATATCGAGGTTTTCACTACAAAAGTCCCCTCCAGTACCGAACAGCCCGATACCGAGACTTTTGCTACCGAAGCCTTTTTCGATACCGAAGTGGACAACACCGTCACCGCTGGTGGTACTGACCTTTCCAACACCGCAGTTTGAGGAGGTTCTGGACAGGTACCATCACCTTTCCAGATAATCACAGTACCAGTGGAGGATCCCGCCTTAATGGCATCTGTTTCAGAGGGAGAAATTAGAGATTCCTCTTTGGACAATACCATAGCGAACCGAGGCCCTTCTTCCCCCCCGATACCGAGAGGAACCGCTTCCGCCAGTCGGTACCGACAGATATCGGTACCGACCAATGTCTCCATACCGGCATACTCGTGATCACTCTCCAACTTCTGTTTTTTCTGGACAGCAGCATTCTACCTACGGCGAATGCTCCCGCTCCCCACCAAGAAGGCATGATTATTATGCCGACTGGTCACCGCCGCCATATCCACCATATTATGATGATGACTGGAGACACAGAGGAGAGCAAGATTATTATTACCATTACCAAGGACACCCACACACATCCTACCCGCGTTTCCATCAACCACCCTCGGAGACGATCTCTCGTCCCCCACCCTCTCATGAGGTTATCTCTATGCCACCCCACAACCGTCACAACTGAGGTGCCCCTCGCAACCGATACAAGCAGCAGTGGAATCACAACCCATCGCCACCACATCGGTACCGACCATCCTGGTACCGACTCATACAATGCACTCATTGTCCAGACACGCTGAAGTGGGAAACAGGTTGGATGTACTCTCAGAGGATGACTATCAATCTGACTCCTCACAAGACGCATCTGCGGCACCATCCGTCCCCTCACCGGACGATCTAGTGGCAACCACAGATGTAGTCTCCCCTTCGGAAGATTTAGCACATTTTGCTGAGCAAGTCTAAAGGATGGCAAAATCTTTGGGGATTGAAATGTCACAACCACTGGAAAAAATTAAACAACCCAGTCTATGATGACGTTTATTGCGAATCCTCAACACCAGCTGCCATACCCTACTTACCAGTATTGTTAAGAACCACCCAACAATCCTGGAAGCTGCCCTCCTCTATTCCACCAACGTCAAAGAGGCTGGAAAACCTGCATAAAATACAGGCGAAGACAGCACCATTTCTGTTTACTCATCCCAAACCAAATTCTATTATTGTAGAAGCCTCCCAGGGACGTTCACAAAGAAGGCACAATGCGCCCATAGTTAAGGAAGGCCGCAGATTAGACAGCCTAGGTAGAAGAATCTACTCTTCTTTGGCACTGTCTTTAAGAGTCCATAACTACCAAGCCACTATGGCAAAATACCAACTCTTCCTTTGGGAGAAAATGGCATCATTGTGTGGCTATCTCCCTGATGATCAAAGGGAACTAGCCAATGTGTTCTATACTGAGGCAATGAGACTGTCTCGACAAGAGCTTAACACAGCACAGCATGCAACAGACTGTGCATCTAAAGCAATGGTCGCCTCCATCGCGCTAAGGAGACATGCATGGCTAAGATCAGCGGGATTGTCCCAAGAGGCATGTACCCGCATAGAGGACCTACCTTTCGATGGAGATGGCCTATTCCACTGTTCCATCGACAAATCAATGGAAAGTATTCAAAAGGCTAAAAATACAGCCAAGAAAATGGGCATTGCGCAACAACAGCCACAAAGAGCTTTCCGCCCAAGACGCTGGTTCAGAACCCAGCAACAACTTTTCCCCAGACAACAACAACCTTGAGATCGTACGTCTCAGTACCAACCCCAAGCACAGAACAGGAGACAACAATTCACTGGACGGTTTAAGCAAAACAAGGGCAAGCTGAATGGAGTCCAAAGACGTCGTCTTTGACTGCCTCAAAATCATTACCACTCCACCTCTCTTTGGAGATATCCTTGCCCCTTTTTACCCTACATGGACGGGCATTACCACCGACACCTGGGTCTTAAACATCATTTCTTGGGGCTACAAAATAGAGTTTGCTACCCTTCCTCTGCTCGGAACCGCAAGGTTCTCACCACCTACAGACGCTCTCTTACAAGAGACTACATCCCTACTAAAGAAGGGCGCCATAGAGTGATTACCAACAAACACTCTAAGACTCAGGTTCTACTCCTGTTACTTTACAGTTCCGAAGCGAGATGGGGGCCTCCGTCCTATTTTGGACCTCAGGGAACTCAACAAGTTCATCAAACCCAAAAAGTTCCGAATGAACTCTTTAGCAACCATCCTGCCATTCCTCTCCCAAGGGGATTGGTTTACAGCAATCGACCTCAGAGATGCTTACTTCCACGTCTTGATTCACAACGACCATCGCCACTTCCTCAGGTTCATCATAGGGGAGGATATTTTCCAATTCAAGGTGCTTCCTTTCGGTCTTTCTACTGCCCCACGAGTTTTTACAAAGTGCATGGCGCCCATATGTGCCCACCTCAGGACTCGTGGGGTAGAGATATACCCATATCTGGATGATTGGCTGCTAGTGGCAAGTCCAGAACAGGAAGCCACTCACAGCACCAACCTCACCATCGACCTCCTCAACACACTAGGACTATACATCAACGAGGAGAAGTCGACTTTCCAACCTACCCAGAAAATAAAATTCCTCGGAGCAATTCTGGACTCAACCTGCTCCAGGGCTTTCCTTCCAGAGGAAAGAGCCACCACATTGATGAGACTCACACTCAAACTTTACCACTCACATGGTGTATCAGCCTTCCAAGTCCAGAGGCTACTTGGATTCATGGCAGCAATGGAGAGCGTCGTACTGTGGGCACGCCTCCACATGAGGCCCTTGTAGTTATGGCTCCTACGGGATTACGACAACACAATGGATGCTCATCGAGTCAGACTATCGCTCCCGACAACTGTGAAAGAGTCCCTTCTCTGGTGGATGGATATGTCCAACATCATGCAGGGTCTAGATTTCCGACCACCGGTTCCATCCAAGCACATAGCAACGGATGCATTGCTAATGGGCTGGGGTGCCCACTGCGGAAAGTTAATGATCCAAAAACGCTGGAGTCCTGCCGACAGGCAAAGACACATAAACGTTCTAGAGTTAATGGCCGTACAGAAGGCACTGCACGCCTTTCAACAGACCTTATCAGGCCACGTGGTCCAGATTCGGACAGACAATATGGCAGTAGTCTAGCATATCAACAAACAAGGGGGAACCCGGTCAATGGACCTGATTACTTTGACCCTAGAGATTTGGCACTGGGCGATCGCGCACAGCATGACCTTATCGGCTCTTCATATCACAGGCCAAGACAATACTTTGGCGGACAATCTCAGCCTCAGTTTTGTAGACACACACGAGTGGCAGATGGCAGAGTCTGCACTTGCTATGATTTTTCAGGCATGGGGAAAACCTGCTATAGACCTATTCGCGTCCTCAGAAAA
Organism: Elgaria multicarinata webbii; assembly: GCF_023053635.1. NCBI lineage: Eukaryota > Metazoa > Chordata > Lepidosauria > Squamata > Anguidae > Elgaria > Elgaria multicarinata. Next base: position 61,698,168 of record NC_086179.1, on the reverse strand, counting down.
CGCCATCTGCAGTCGCTTCTGCACCTGGGCGGGTCACGGAAGAGCATCTCTAGGGGACGCCTTCCAAATGACCTGGTGGGGGCAACTGCTATACCTGTTCCCCCCAATACCTCTCATCCCCAGGGTGATAGTGAAGTTACGCAGGGACAATTCCAACGCAATACTAATCACGCCCTGATGGGCAAGGCAACCGTGGTTCACACCGCTTCTCAAACTGTCATTAGCGGAGTTCATCAGGTTACCCCAATGCCACAATGCCCTTCACACATTGGACGTTAGACGTGCCCTTGCTTTCTATCAGTCCAGAACAGCTCTCTTTTGGAGATCCCAACGACTCTTTGTTTGTTATGGGGGCAAACAAAAAGGTCTTCAAGTATCTTCGCAAAGAATATCTGCATGGGTCGTGCAGACCATTAAATTAGCCTATGAACTTGCTGGCCTCCCGCTAGAGGGCAGAGTGCGTTCTCACTCCACGAGAGGGGTTGCCACCTCCACGGCATTTGAAAGAGGGATTGACATTCCAGATCTCTGTAAAGCGGCCACCTGGTCAACACCTCTAACATTCGCCAGTCACTATCGCTTGGACATTCAAGCACATCAGGACTGTGCTTTTGGGCATGCCGTCTTATCGGCAATATTTTGAGCTGCATATCTCGTCTGACACCACCCTCCTCTGGTAAGTCAGCTTGTTATTTGCCCATAATGTGTGATGCACAGAGCCCACGAAGAAGAAAGACAGGTTGCTTACCTGTAACTGTAGTTCTTCAAGTGGTCATCTGTGCAGTCACACAACCCTCCCACCGTCCCCACTATGGTGTTATACATGATTACGTAGTGGTTTATCTCAGTGAGACTGCTTAGGCAGTTTCAGGAACTGAGGAGTTAGGGAGGGAATCCCCGAGCATGCTCAGTGGATGGTGGGGGAGGGGTTCCTGCCCAAAAAAGATTTTCAGCTAGTGAAGTTTCCAGAGCTGGCCCTGCGCAGGCGCAGAGCCCATAATGTGTGACTGCACAGATGACCACTCGAAGAACTACAGTTACAGGTAAGCAACCTGTCTTTCTTCTCCCTTGATTTAGTGGATAAATGTCTTGGCTTACAGTTTAAAAGAATAGAAATATTTGAAAAGATCCTGTGAACACAGCACTGATTAAGAAATGTAGCACTCGGTGCTGTTGCCATGCTTCTTCATTCACATGCATATGTGAGCTTGCATATATACATATGTAACAATGACCAGGGGAAAGAAGAGACCAGAGGTGGTTCACACACACACACACACACACACACACACACACACACACACACACGATTTATGTGTTTCAACAAAGTGGGTGGGTGGTGGTGGTGAATGGCTCTACCAACCATTCAGAACAAAAGAGTTAGCAGCCCCCAAGCACTTGGAGTAGTATATTGTGCCCCAAAGAGGCCTAACATAGGGCCAGAGAAAGACAGAGATTGGCCTGTCCCTGCCTAATCCTGGCTCTTCCCTGATGACACACCAGGGGGCTCAGGTGCTAGTGGAAATGGTGGGCCTCAGGGGCAAAATGGATAGATTTAGAGGAGAAAATTAAAAGAAATAGAGCGTAAGGAGATACAATTACGTGGCTTCAGAGTGAGGGCAACTGAAAGGATTTGACCTCTTAGTTGGCCACAAATAGTTGGAAGAGTACTATTGGTCACAGGCTACCCAGCTTTTTTGTTACAGATTCATTATGGAATTTCAAATGGAAAACCCTGAAAATAGGTCTTATGCTCAGTCCTGACTACACCAAGGAAAATAATGAATGCAGGGCAATAGAAGTAAACATGAAGAAAGAAGGCATAGGAGGAGACTAGCTAAAAAGTGACCGCAAAAGGTTTAGAAAGGTTACTAAAATGGTTATGCTTACTCAGGACCATTCATAGCAGCTTCCCAGCAATGCTCTAGAGTCACTGTTTAACTACAACCATTGCACTCAAAAACCTGGAGCTCATCCATAAGGCCTTCAAATTACCCAAAATAGAGGTGGTACCTGGTTTTGGTCTCAACAGGCACTTTACCTGATGGGCTTTTCTATCTTGGTGTTCAAGGTAATTGGATCTTTAGGCAAATAAGGCAGCAAGGTTGTTCAAGAAAAGAATAGAGGGCTTTGGTCCTGAAAATGTGGGTAGACACCAGAGTGGAACAGGGAATCATGTTAGGAAAGGATAATGAGAAATGAGCTTCAAGACTAAGCAACCCCTGGATTAATCTTAGAGTTGAGCAGAAAACCACAAACATACTTGGTGCGTAAGCAAGAAGGAAGAACTCGTGCAAAAACTCAAGCGTCCTTCTACATTGGGATTCCTTCATTTGCTCTAGGCGGCTCATGTGAGGAGGCATGATGTGGGACAAGCAACTGGAACATGACCAATTTTAGTACCATGGACAGCACCACAGGTGCCAGTCCAGGACATGGAGTGATTTCAGAACCTCAAAGAGTAGTACTGTAACTAGAGTACTGTCAAGTTACCCCAGCACTGGCTTAGAGCAACTGGCAGTATTTTATAGCCGGGTTAGTAGGAGGATCCTTCTGGGAGCCCCATGTCTTCAAGCACTGCATCTGTTGTTTTTCAAAGAGCCAGTGCCCTTTTCTGCAGTTGCTGACTTTTCTGGGTGGTGAATGTCTGGAGAGTGAGAAGCTAGCTGTGGAATGCTCCCCCAGGCCTTCCTATTTACTGGAGAAGTCTAGGGTCTACTCCTTGGAGTCAGAGGGCAGTGGAAACTCATGGGGATCGAGAGGACAGGGTACAGGATCCAAGGTGGATTAATCATAGTTCTAGGCATGTACATAATGGGAAGCTATGCTTAATTGTGCCTTACTGCTTTGCTTACCTACTCAGGCAAAGGGGGAGGTAGTGGGCAGCATGCACCAGCACAGTGCCCATGCACATTATAGTTTAATAAGTCAGGATTTATGACTTGTGATGACATGCAAACACAGCTTATATCTCTATCTATCTAAATACATATTTCCCTCTGACACCCTAAATATAATTCAGTAAGAACAGTCAAAAGGGAATTTCAAAAAGGGTTTTCTAAGAGAATTTCTTCTTTTCTTGGCTTCCTTCTTTTATAGGCTGTGACATATTTATTTATATAAATGGTATTGACAACAGACAAACACTGGGGAATAAGTGTGAATGTGTTTTTAACAGAAGTATTTCTTAAAATTGACAGTAAAAAACTTCAGGGATGCAGTATATTTTTGTTGCGTCTAAATTTTATACGACTGACATCCCACATAAATTGCTTTGGTATCGATTCCACTTTATTTGTAGTTAATAGAAATGAAATGCTTTGAAATGTACTTTTTATGTATTATCTGTGTTTTCTCATTATGGTAAATTCAATGAGAACCAGGAAACAAATCTTCCTCCCGGCTTCCTTACATGACTTTCAGTTGTACTGCAAAACTTGAAAATACACAATATCCAAAAAGAATTAATGTAGAATATTACTTTGTATGCTTATCAGCCTTTGTCTTTAGGGTCTGAGTTTGATTACTGTGCTTCCTGGTGGCTATATTTTGTCTGTAACTACTTGTACACTCAATTTCACTACATAGTGTAGAGATGGCAAATAGAAGAAGTATGACTATATTATAGTAACCTTGAGTTGGAGGCAGAAGTGCTGAAAAGAAAAAGTTAGATTATTGGGTGGGTGGTCAAGATATGGGATAGATATGAATCAAACTGCTGCTATCTGAAATTGCCCATAGGCAAACAATCAGCCTCCTTAGAACTACTGAACTGTGACAAATTCCTGCTCCAAAAAACTAGGTGCTTGTTTTTGTTTGCTGGTTTCATTAGGAAAGGAAAGATCTCAGATTAAGGATCTGCTGTTTGGCTCAGAGATAAAGCAAAGTTTTCTATGCTGATATCTCTCTCCCCCCCCCCCCCCCATAGGAACTGGTAAGGAAAGAAACAGCCTCTCTTGATTGGTTTTCACTGGTTGCAGCCTATGTGGTTCCACTGGCATTTCTCATGTGACTTTCCTCTTTCTCTGTTCTCTTGCCTCAACTTCACTGTTTGAAAACTGTAAGCCGAATCCCAGCCTGGTTTCCTTAGCGAGAAGAGCCAGCATCACTTTTCTTTGATGACCGAGTATCTGCTGCCAAGCTTGTGGTTTAGAAGGCTGTAATCCTTTTAAGTACCTGTACAATAGTTAAACAGCTGGTGCAGGCTTTAGTTCTGGCTTTAGTGTTAGCATGTTGGGACTTGGGCTGTGCCCAGACAATAAGATGGGTCAGTGTAGTACAGACCTAAGCACCTCTTAGACAGCTGGCACAGTAACCAAACACCAGCCAATCTTGAGGGAGGGGGTGAGAAAGATCTAATAACATTAATTTTCTTCAAGAGCAGACGGTAGGGTAACCAAAGCAAAGTTGATTGGAGTACATTGGGATTTATACCTAATGATCTTCTGGAAAGCAGGTGCACTGGCAGTGATGAGGCTTTTGAAAACCATATAGTGTCTGAAGTAAACCTATGTTGCTGCGAGGATGTTGAGGAAGGAGATAAATTAGTGTTCGATCATTGCAGAATGTTTTGTTGATGACAACAAAATGAGTGGCACTCATAATTCTTTTTTAATGACCATCAAGAAAGAGAGTTGATTTCCGTTCAAATTGTAATTTTAAATCAAACTAGCCAGCTGTCAGACACTTAAACTGTTTGCACAATTCCTCTCTGCTGTATTGCACTGTGCCACTCATACATCCATCATCCTATTCAGTTATTAGGTGGAAAGTGAATTTTGTCTTGGAGCCCTATATACCGTGTCAGATTAGTTTTAAAGTGACAAAAAGTCATAACTAGGCATGAAAGAACAGAACATTTTTATTTCACTCCAATCTGAGAACTAGATGGTTAGTGTTGAAATATTGGTGTCTACTGAAGCTTCTCAAAGAGTTGGCAGGGTTGTTCGTTTTTCTACATTTTGGCAAGCAAATTACCTTTCATTGCCTCCCTACTCACGGCTCAGTTTTGAAGTTTAATGCCAGGGAAATCCATTGCAGCTTTTTTGAGCCATAAGGAAATTCTTATGTGGTGTCTTACTTTTAATTCTGATTCCTTTCCTATTAGACACAAGTCTGCATTGCTCTATGTATCATTTCTCAGTTCCTAGCCCATTACTCCACAAGGGAAGGGAAGGGGACATACACCACCCTCATGATTGCTGACAGGCTGCCCATCTCCCGGCCCATGAGCGTACCACTGCTAGGAAAGTTTTCAGTCTTGTTTTGGATCTTGTTTTTTAAAACATCTTTGTTGAGTATGCTTTATATTATGATAGCATTTCTATTGTTTTAAAAAACAATTAGGTATGCTACCCAGAGACTTTGGTTATGGAATAATAGTATAGAATAAATAAACAACTAGATAAATAAACAACTAGAAAGAACAGTAGGCAAATCTCATGATATGATGGAGGAAATAGTATAATTTATTATAAAAGTACTTCAGTTTTCTGTTGTTATGTGCAATGCATTATGCCTAATGTGTTTCAAATGTAACAACTCTTTGATAGAGGTAATGGTAATTTGTTTTCTCCTGAATGAGGAGTTTGGCCTTTTAAGTTTTCTAAAAGGTCATTGTATATAGTTATGGTTCTTAGAAAGATTAAATTTAGTTATGACTGTTATATACTCATTCTTTTACTTACAGCCTTGCATATAGTCTTTAAAAACACACACCTTTAAACACCGCCTGCCTGCCCCAGGCCATTCACCTCTCATCTGTCTATTTCTTCTTTTCTTTTTCCTCCACCAGAGCCTCCTGCTCTGTCCCTAATAGGGTGGCCATTTCTAAATTGCCATGAAAATGCATCACCAAAAAAGAAGACAAATATTTGTATGTACTGATTTATATGTTTATTTATTTATTTAAAATATTTATATCCCGCCCTATATCACTAAGATCTCAGGGCGGCGTACAGATTTGGAAATAATTAGTATGTTTTAAATAGAAATGCAGTACATCTCACAATAGTGTGGAAGACAGGGGACAGGTTATCAGTGTGCCTACCTGTTCAGTCTGCTGTTCAGGTGCTTAACTGTTGATGGGCAGCCGTTCTTAATGGCTCTTTTAAACCAGAACTGAGCAGGACAGTCTTTCAAATAGAGTTTATAGAGGGTGGTCCTCTGGCAGCCTCTCAAAATAGAGGCTGCCCTCGGTAAAAAAGGACACATAGCCACCCTAGATGGCTAGAAAATGTGCTACAAAATGCTACCTCTCCTTGCCACAATCTAGCAGGTAAATGCATTCTTGTTTCTTAATTTGAAATCATAGGCCCACGTAGTAGTGTTAAATGCCTCATTCAACCAAATAGATGCATCTGTAAGACTTGCGTTCACTGTTCTGTTTAGCCCCTCTGAATTGAATTTTCCATACATATGCTATATGCTGGATTTCAGCCCAATTTCCTGCGAGCATAAATACATTTAATTGTTTGACTTTAGAATATTCTCCTTCAAAGCCTCCTATTAGTGTTTCAGCACTGTCAATTAAAATGTTTATAGTGATTTTATTAAAACATACTTGCCATCACATGTTAATAAAGGATTTACAATATCAAATATATTGGATTTTAAAGATCAAATACTTAAAATCATGAGATTAAAGCTGTTTTGTGTGCACAATTATTTGGAAGTTAGTCCTATAGAGCAAGTGAGAATTCTGACTAAATTAGTAGGATAGGGTTACACAACAATAAGGATAATCTTTCTTCAGTAAAATCTTCTTTTTACTTGACTTGATTTTTTAATTTATCTGTAAGTGCTCTGGGAGCTGTTTCAGCTGAAAAGTAGGATAAAGATGCTTGAAATAAATAAAAATAAATAAAATAGATTCAGGATGTACAGGGAAATAAAACATAATCAGGATTGTATAAGCTTCCTCATAATTTTGACAGCAACCATGGCAAAATAAGCCACTGCTTCTTAGAACATAAGAATTCTACTTTTGTGTTGGTTAAAACCACTTTCTGCATTAAAAAAGCAATTAAATTTTATCCTTCAGGAGTTTTAATGCTTTCTTTAGCTTGTTCTTAGTTTGCCTCGACGCTTTGATGGACCTTAGAGGTGACATCACATTAGAGGTGACGTAGAGAAGAAATTGCTCCATCAGGAAGCTTGTTGAATAATTCATACCTCTTTGAATTGCATATTGAATAAAAAGTCCTTGATTGTGTTTTAATATCTTTTCTGCTGTGAAAGGAAAGGACTTGTAAAAATGCAGTATTTTCAGTGTAATCTTTAATCCAATTATCATTTGCCTTGGTGTTTGAATTCTTACACAGGTGGGTTAGCAGCTTCGAGCATACATGAAACCAAAACAGTGCCTGATAGACTCAGAATACCCTACTTCATGTATTCCTAAAGAAATACAAATATTTCATATTAAACAGCTATAAAAGTAGAAAATAAAATATCTACTCTGTATAAGTCAAGGCCAAATAAAGAACAGATGTGTCAATTTTATTTCCCATATAAATAAGCCACATTCACATGTTACTTTAAGCCAGGAGTGGGCAACTACCCCCCCACGCGGGAATCCACCAAATCTTTTACTTCCACTGCTGCCAGTTTCCCAGCGATTCTGTTGGGAAACAAGGTGTGTGGGGAGCCAAACACCTCTTTTCAGACCTGCAGTCTGTTTGGTGGGCTGCAGGGTGTGCACTTCTGTGGGAAACAAGCTGCTGTCTTTCCCATGCACCTTGCTATCCAGAAGAAACACCAGTTCTACAGTGGAGAAAGGTGCATGAGGATCATGGACCCTATTGTCTGGAGAATTGCTCTCCACCCCATGTCCACCAAACAATTGTTTGGTGGGCTGTGGTGAGTCATACTAGAAACCAAAATGGCTGCCCTGGGGAAGGCAGCTCAACTCGAGGAGCCATGAGGGGGATGTGCTGAGTGATGCCCACCACCCCTCACTGGACCCACCACACACAGAATCGAGCGTTCTAACAGATATTCTAATGAATATTATCCTTCTCAAAAGGATATTTAGAGCAGACCACAAAATATCAAGTTTTTTCTGATGGTGAACAAACAAGGCCAGACAACACTCTCTCATTATTATGACTACATGGACCTTCAGAAACAGACAATACTGGAAGCTGAAGTAATGAAGCATTGCCTTTCTCGTTCAGAGGAACAATGCGCCTTTTTAGATTCTGGCATTGAGCAGGGGGTTGGACTCAATGACATTATAGGTCCCTTTCAACTCTATTATTCTATGAGTCCAATTCTGCTGTGAAACAAAACATGTGTTTCCAATGTGCCCTGTTTCCCAGCACAGTTTCCCAATTCCAGTTTCCTAATTCCAATTGTGGGCGTCCACTTCTGGTTGCATCCGTGGATGGGGAGGGATATGGCCCCTGCAAAGTTCCAGGGCGATCCAGACTGACCCCTCAACCCTTTCTTTCAACCAACTATTGTGGCTTAATAAACCAATGCTAGTTAGGTTTGTGCATGCAGGTCATTTGCTCTCATTTTGTCCCTCCCTTTGCATAAGCAGGTAAACTAAGCAAGAACGAAATAGCTTCCTGTGATGTCCAAACCTGAAATTATGATTTAGCACACCTAATGCCAGTATTTGTAGGCCAACAACAAACTGGTTTACAATCCTGGTTTGTATGGGTGCACTAAACCATAACCCCAGGTTCAACCATTATGAGAAACTATCCTCTTCCATTATGAGAAGCTATCCCTGCATGCAAAAGTATGCTCCTTGTTCCCCTCCTGGTTTGTTAACTTCCTGATTTGTTAAGTCATATTTTTTGGTTTAAAGTTTTTGTGAATGCAGTCATAGTGTGCACTACTTAGGAAGCCTCAACCAGATATGGATTCTCAGCTTATAGACATGTAGTGAAATAAATGTGTAAATGTTGCACATGTTGATTTACACACACTTTTCAGTCTCTTGCAGTTTGCATAAGTATTAATGGTAGGAGATTTGTCATATTGGAAGCAGACTGAAAAACAAATGAATCAGGCAAAGATATAATAAAATTGTTGAACAAAGTTGATGAAAGATGTTTCTCTCTCACACACACACACACACCCCACACCCACACACACACCACATACAATTTGCTGATTAGTGGTACCAGAAAAATTAAATCTTGTGCCATAGTGTGTGTATGTATGTATATGTATATATATTCCAGAGCAAATTTCAAGCATTAGGGGAGAAAAAAATTGGAGATGTTGCCACTATATTATCATGGTTAGCTTTCACAGTTGGAATTTGTCACAAAAGTGGTAATATTATCCAAAACAAAATATGTTTTGGATAATATTACCAAATATTCCATAAGATCTTTCCATTTTATGGAAAGATGGAAATATCATCTTCCATAGTCCGATTATATTACGTCCAGAATTTATTTAACTGAAAGTTCTTCCACAACTTACATAGTTTAAAAATCTTCAAAGACTATGATGATGTTTGCTTCATATGATCCTACTAGTGATGAGAACATTTAATGGGCATAACATAAGCTATTTATACACTGCTCACTGCATCCCAAATTTAAATATGAAGTATAAATTCAGTGATTCTCAAATTTATGTGTTATGTGGTGTGGGTATGGGTGTGAACCCAATCTAACTTGTATTCTAAACATTTGATAATATAAATCTTAAGTCACAAATTTGATGTATTCTCCAATACTTCCATCTCTTCAAATTTGTAGTGCGTTCCTAGTCCTAGTCTCTTGCTGCCACCCTCCGAACCTCCCTTGGAGGATGCTGCAACGTCACTGACCTTTACACTAGGCCCGTTGCATAAACCCTTCTCAGGTCAAGCGCCACCACTTGAAAACCTGAGGGAGGGTTAAATAAAACCTTTCCCCTAGCTATGAGGGAAGTAGGTTTAATATAGGATCTCTCAAAATATACTGTGGATGTGAACACTCTGGTGTGGGTGTTTAATAACGGTAAGGCAGGTAAATAATGCCAAGCTGACACATGGTATTTGGTAGCTAACAAAATAATAATAAGTTTATTGTTATTTAAAAGCTTTAAATCAAAATATAATACTTTCAATCCTGCCTAATCTAAACTCTCCACACACCAACCACCTCACTCTCTTCACACCAATCCTACATCCCTAGAATCCAAACTCTTCAATAAACTCGCTCTCTCACTCATCCCCCAAACCTCACAAACTCCCACGACTCTCCTTACATACTCCTTTCCCCCCACACCTATCTCTATATATAAAAGGCAAGGGGCCTCCTCCAAGCCACTTATGCAAATAGGAGAGAAGGCAGAGGCAGTGGATTGGCCTACTGGTTTGCGATGTCATCGTGACATCACCAACCAGTAGGCCAATCCACTGCCTCTGCCTTCTCTCCTATTTGCACTTATAGGCCATTTGCATGTTTTCTCCTATTTGCACTTATAGGCCAATCCACTGCCTCTGCATTCTCTCCTAGTTGCATGCTTAAAAATTCTGAGCTCACAGGGCCTTCTATGGAAGTTCCAAGAAAAATAACTGCCATCTACCAAGAAAAATATCTGCCATCTAGGGAAGTTCCAAGATATTAGGCCAGAGGGCTCCTCCAAGCCACTTCTAGGTTTTGCCCTCTGGCACCATCTAGCGATGTTTCTCAGAACTGCGGCCTTCTATGGAAGTTCCAAGTTCCGAGAAAGATAACTGCCAGGAGCTTCCGGCCTAGCAGAGGGGCCAAAACCCACTAATCTCCTCACCAGACTGCTCCTCTACACCTGTTGTATGATGGGCTATTTTGCTAGTTACATCGTAAACCACACCCACTCAGTTCTAACATTCAATACTTACCAGACATACTAATAAGACATATACAAGATACTCAATTGTGGGGTAACACCACAAATGCACTCTGAGGATGTTGATTGCAGTGCATACCTGTACACTGCAATCAAGGGGCTCATTTACACCAAGCAGAATATTCCACTATGAAAGTGGCATATACAAGGCAGGAGCCACACTACTGCTTTCATAGCAATATTGAAGTGCACTGACAACTGTTGGGGCCCATTGACACATACCATATACTGCTTCCATACCTCTTTCATAGTGGAATATCCTGCTTGGTGTAGATGTGCCATGGGCCCCAACAGTTGTCATTGCATTTCAATACTGCTATAAAGCAGTAGTGTGGTTCCTGCCTTTTATATACCGCATTCATAGTGGAATATGCCTGGTGTAGATGAGCCCAATGTTTTAACCTCTGATGTATTTCTCTTTTACTTTCTGCTTTGATGTTCTTAGCACTACCTTTTATTGTTGTGCACTGTTTTATTGTGCAGGGGGTGGTATGTTATGACTAATTGTGAACCACCGTAACGTTTTTTTTTTAATTGAAAGGTGCCATAGAAACAAATCCACCAAATTAATCAATCAGAGAATGGGGCAACTGCTGTAAGCTCAATGCTGTATATGAGTTTTGGAGCCGCACTAAGCTGTGGTTGTGTCTGCTATCTGAAGTGATTCTTTTCTGTGTGAGCATCTCTGTTCCTTTGGACTATGACATTCTAGATTAAAGGATGCTCCTTAAAGTAATGATCATTGGACAGTCCTACATTGTGTGTGTGTGTGTGTTGCATGCTTTCTGATTTATGAATGTAAAACTTATAGCTACTCTAATGAACTTGTTTGAATAACCTTTTCTGCATTTGGTTTATTTATTAAGACAGATGAAATTTAAACTGGGTTCCAGTTCATTTATGAGTTGTGTATTAGTTCTTACACACCTTTGCAAATGTGCCATATTGAGACCAATGATGCAGTTTCCATGTTACCCTACTTGGCTTTGATCCAGCCTGTTAGGTTAAAATCAAGACCCAGGAAATCGGATTATTATGTCCCAAGGGGAAGGGATGATAAGCAGTGTATGATTGTAGATCTACTTGCCATGCTGTGTTGGTGGTGTTTGAGGTGCTGTTAGATGCAAAGCCAATTTGTTAACAATTAGTAGTCATTAGGATCATTTCCTGGTATTGATTTTTAAAAAACATTTTACAAAGCTCTTTTTGAAAACAAAAAACAGCAGTGCTTTATCAATTAAACATATTAGGAGCCAATGTCAAGATTAACTCGACTGATTTCATTGGCTATAAAGTAATTATTTTTTGCAACAGAGTCCACCTGGCATCCCATTAAGTTTAAGTTGTTTCAGAACAAGAGCCAACTCTATGTAATTAGTGAATGTGTCAGATAACATTTGTTAGAAATGGGAGAAGTCCTGGAAAAGGACAGTGGGTTTGCCATGATTTGACTTTTCCTTTAAGAAGTTTTTTTTTTAATCAATTGCATGCTATAAAATCCAAAATATAGTGAATGGATTTAAATGTGAGGAATCTGCACTACTTTTTAGGATTGAAGTTTAATTTTCAATACGCCCTTGCTTTTATGCACATGATGAGAATTGTAGAACCATTAAAATCTAATTGACAAATTGCAAAATTAGGCTTCATGGCAAGCTCTAACAGAAGCTTTTTAATATTTAAAAATAAAGATCCAATATATAATTGCTTGCATTCATATTCAGATTAAAGCTCCATTCCTGTTTGCAGTTATGCAAAAACATATGCCCATTGTGTAAATCAAGGCAAAGGATTTTTGTCTAATGCCCCATTTCTTATAATGTTAATTGTGCAGAAGTCCCATTTATTCTACTAGAACTTAACTGTCAGGCTGTTTATTTATCTATTTTTTTACCTTGGTGGAATGGTTCCATTGAGTCCAATATAAAGATCTTCATATTTAGGAGGAGGCAAAGTATGAAGGGATCTCCCGAAATGCAGCTTTTATCTCCACTGATCCTGTTGGGAGTCATCAACACAACCTCCCCCCCCCCCCATTTCCATATAGGTGATAAGTGACCGTAACAACCATCTATGCAGTGGTGGATGCACTGTACAAGAACATTGTACCATGGAAATGCAAGACATTGCATTTCTGGAACTGGATGTAGAGATCCCGACTGTCCACAAATACTCATGCAAGTCTGTATCCAGAAGAGCAATCCAAGTATTCAAGATGCGTTTTCATATGTGTATTGACCTTGTTCTTCCAGGATTGCAGCCTTACACCATGATCCTAAACTCAATTAGTTGGAACTTTGTTTTACCAAAATCAGTGGGTGCTATTTCTCAATGAACATACTGAAGAATGTACTGATTAATACCTTTTGAACAGCTTAGGACCAAGCTGTTTGAAGCAACATCTGCCATATAAATCTGCCCCTGTTTTAAGATCAACTGAGGGCAAAACTATACATCCTGCTAATTGCATTGGCATTGCTGAGAATGTTATTTTCCTTACTCCAGATCAGGACCATAGTGCTCCAGGAGGGTGTTATCTTTTCCCCACCCATTTCCCCCAAAAATCCCCCACTGAAGGGGGAGGAAGGTTACAGAAATGAAAAAAAAAAGTGTCCATTGGAATCAAGAAAGGCTTCCCCCCTTTTTAAAAATGCCCTTCACGCAATGGTGGAATCTTCCTTACATGAGAGTAATCAAAAATACAGCCTCAGCTATACTGCGTAGCTGAGTAGCTGAGAATGTGTAGTTTTGCCCTGATGCAGCCCTCTTAGGTGTGCCAACCCTATGGATGAGCAGGAGGGCCAAGGCTATGCATGGGCAGGATCCTGTATGTCGGAGAACTCAAATTATCTTTTTTTCTCTGTGATGTTCCCCCAGTGTCTGAAAATGTCTTTCTTTCAGCGAGCAATTAACTCTTTTGCTAGTTGAGTTACTATTATTTGTTAATTAATAAGAGCTCTGTGAGTTCCTTTTATGCTGCTTTTATGCTGAAACCCTACACGAACCTACCTGGGAACACACTTACCTGAAATCAGTGGGGTTTACTTCTGAGTAGACATGTATCGGATTACTCTGTAAATTTAGCATTTATTTCATGATTTTAATGATGTGGATTACCTTTATTTTTTTGTTTTGCTGGATTTTGTTAGCCACATTGAGCACCCCCATTGTAGGCGAAAGTTTTGTATAAATAAAACAAAACAAAGAAAGGTATAACTATGCAACACTTGGATATATGTGATTTCTGTGTATGTGAGCACTATTTACATCTATGAAGCATGAATTAAGATAATGTTCATGAGAACCTGAGATATTCCACCAAGAAGTTGGGAATATCCAAATACTAAATAAACCGACCAGAGAGCTTCAGCTATTGAGCGGTTTAAAAATGTAATAAAAAAATAAATAACAATCATAATAATACATCCAGAATGTATTATTATGTATTCGAATACACTTCCTTCTAATTTTAGCTTTTCAGTAGATTTTGTAGCAGCAAGCAAATGCAAAGTGTATTACAGCCATCTGGATTTGTTTTCGTTTTCTCCCTTGTTTGCTTCAGCTGTTAAGAAAAAATAATCCAAAAAAAGCCTACAACTTACTTTTAGAAAGAAAGAAAAGCCTACAACTTATTTAGAAACAAGTGCCATTACTGTCTTGCCCCAGGTGGAGACCTGTCCTGACTCAGTCTTGTTTCCCAAAGATTTCTACTCATGAATTATCCGTTCGATGCCAAAGTTAAAGGGCAAGTGCTGTTGTTGTTGTCTCAAAGGTACCCGCTATATACCCCACCCTTCCTAAACAAAGGTGTTAGTGACACGTGTATTTTGTTTAACCACACTACATTTGCTTCTTAATTAGTGAATATTCATCTGTTATTGACGGCAGCTATGACACCCCTCCCTGCTAACACGTTCTGTCATAAATAATCAATGAGGCTCTATTAATATTCATGAGCTGGAATCTGTGTAGTCATGTGCACTGATGCAGAGACAGGGGGAGTGTTGCTGCGAACTGAGATGAAACTCTGTGTATGTCTGTGTGTATACGGGAGTGTAGGATACTTAGGGAAGAAGAAGAAGGAAAGCGTGCTGCTTACACACACTACCCGGGCTTGTGCTTCCAGCGAACAGTGGCGTGTTTGTGTTCCTGCATTGGAGTGACTGATGAGAAACAGTAGTCAAGTCTGGAGGGTGCATCCCTGTCACTGCATTTGCTTCTCAGTTCTTGGGAAATTAGAAGCATTGCTCTTTCATTATTTCTTATTAGAATGGGTTGCAATCTGTGCAGCTTTCAGAAGAGGGAGGAACACTACAAACTGCTCTATGAAGTTTCTCAGGTGAGTGCAGAAGATGCTGCCAGCAGCTCCATGGAAAGATTGTGGGGGATTGGAAGGCACTTAAAAAAGAAGAGGGGTGTTTAGTGTGTGTGTGTGTGTTTGCATGTTTGGGGTTGGTTGTTAATTTGCAGGTTTCTCACCACTGCTGCTCTATTTGACTTCCTGTGGGTTTCTTTTCTAAATGCTGTGCATCTTTGCCAAATTCTCAGTCAGAGACCTGCATTATCATTGAACCATATCCATAACGTGTATAGAGAGCCTTTAGCTTAGGTAAGTGGATCCTCTATCATTTACAAAGGTGATGCTTTTCTTGCTGTTAGAATTGAACAGATCTTTGGTCTCAGGTATTTTCAACTTACTGAATGGAGTTGATGGGTTAGCATGAGTTACCAAGATTATGGTGATGTCTGCTTTTTAATTAAAAACTGTTGTTTTACAATAAATGAGATGAGCTATTTTTCTTGTCCCCATTTTGAATAAGGATTAAATTGCCTATTTCCAGTAGATGATGTTTTTAATCAATCATTATTCTATCCTCTGTACCATTTGTTTTCATCATTAGGCAGAGAGCTTAATTTATCAGGTACTTATTTAAGTGTGTGTCCCAGCAGCACGAATGTTTCTGTGATCTGTGAACATGTGCTTGCTCTGTAATCAGAATGAGAACAGGAAGGGCTGGGGGGCGGGGGGGGGAGAGAGAGAGAAATAGCGTAGCATAATGATATGTAATTCTGCAGAAGTGGAATTGTATCCATATTGGGTTTGTGTGGATTTTGTTTTGATTTGGTTTTGCTGTGGAAAATTGTCAGATGAAAGTTTAGTGCCTTTCAGCATCCGTTCCATTCCCCTTTGTAATTTGTCCTCACATTGACAGGTCACTCTTGACAGAGTCTTTCAGGTTTTGACTGCACGGTTGACGAGGAGCTGTAGACTGAGGACAAAATAGCTTAGAATGTTGGTGGTCTGTTGGCACAGCAGTGGCTAAGTGCCCATTGCCTGGTGTGTGCGTGTCCCCCCCTCCAAATTCTTCCTGACGTGATTCATTTCACAGCGGACTAATTACAAAGTGAATTCTCTACACATGAAACATCCTCCTCAGTTGCAGTGTTAATGCACATTTTCATGGTAATGTGATCAGAGCCTCATTAGCCAGTTTCCAAAACGGTCCTCTGCATTAATTAAATATAAAAATGACTCTTTTTATCACCATGGAGGGGAAAAAAAGATTAATACTGCCAATTATGGCTGGGGACAATATCTCTGCTTCTTCTGCCTCTTTTAAACACCCCACAAAGTAGCAAATACTTCCACTATCTTAAAAATAGCTTCCAAAGGCAGATAAGCTGTCAGTTGTTTTCGGCTCCAGAAAATGGACTCTAGGTGGAACACTTTCCTTCAGTTTAGAAGTAATTCCGTCATTACATTTTCCCTGACAGTTGCTATACAGGGAATAGAAAAGTAGCACTTCTTCTCACTCCTCACCCCACTCCCATAGTCCCTTCATACTCTGAATAGCCAAAAAGCCCTAAAAATATAAAATGTAAATAGCTCAGTAGATTACAGTGCTACAGATCAAAGACGCCAGGCCATGTTATAAGGAAACTGATCAAACCTCTCTCAGAATTTCATAAGGAATTTCTAACTACATTGGAGATAGGGAATATATTAAGTACATTTTGTGAAATTTGCTTGAAGTGACATTGAATACTAAAGCTTTTAAGCATGCAAAAGTGGCTGCCTTTTGTTGAGGGATTCCAGAGGGATTCATCCTTTCACTTGTTTGTTTCTTCTTCTGCTAGAGTTGCAGCTTTCATGATAAAGAAATGACAGAGAAGGGAAATGAATTACCACTTTCACTTTAACCCTGGTATTTACCTGATAAGGTATAATCCCTGGAAGAATCTGAGTGAGCTTTCCAGGAAAGTAATGGGCAGCCAACCCCCCCCCCCTCCAGCTTTTGCATTTTGTATTGTTGGGGAAATATCACTGATAGAGGCATTTAAAGAGAGCAATAATGTGCCACATTCTGGTACAGTGTGAATCTTAGAGATAGTTTCTGGTTTTGCTCCAGTGTTTATGCATCTTTGTGACCACATGTCAGTGAGAGCATATTTGAGGCAGATATTCCTGGCTAGCAACTGATGTTACAAAAGAATGCTCCATTTTATATAATTAAACAAAGATGAGCGTATCACTAAGAGATGAGTTTATGTAAAAAAAAAAATTCTTCTCTTTCATATCACTACTTCTCTATACATGTTGGAAAACAAAGATGCATGCATATGAAATCCATATTATTTGAGTGATGGGTTTTGTTTTGGTACTGTTTAATGTTAGAATTCTGTATTGGAGTGGGTTGTATTGTAACGTTAAATGTTCTTTGGGATTTCCCATTAAACACTTCAGTTTCTCAGTGAAATTACAGCTGTCATCAAGTGGTGTTTAATGGTATTTTAATTTGGGATTTTTTTCATTTGTATTTAAAAGCCAGACTTGGGCATGGATCTGGAAGACTTGGACTCAAGTCCAAACTCTGTCATAGACTTCATGTGTGGTCTTGATAGTTTTCCACCTGTAAAATGGAAATAACAGTATCTCTCAAAGCTGGTGTAAGGGAACAATATAACAATTATAAAATAATTGTCAGCTAGAAATGCTATATAAATATGAATTAGCAGCATTAATGGGGTGGATTATAGCTGTTAAAATTAGCACTAGGCCAAATTTTTCAGGTTTAGTTTTGATTGAAAAGTGGACTTTTGATGGTTGAAAAAATCTCCTTCTGAAAATGCCATCCTTATGATTGCTTTGTGTTTTTTCACGCCTGTTCACAGCCCTGATAGGTTGTTGCTTCAGAGCTTCTTTCTAATTCACAGTATAAACATGTAGTGAACATAATGAGATCACTGTTTCACATAGCCAATCGCATTTTCTTACTTTGATGACATCACTGAAGGTGAACGAAGACTTCCAATTCTTTTTACTCTCAATGGAGCTGGAGAAGAAATGTTTCTCTGTTGCCTGGGGAACCTGGAAATGTTCCCTCTTTTTCCACACTGAACTGGCAATTTCAGTGTCTGTGAGAGTTGTGTGGCAAGGCTTTCACCATGATCTAGCTCTAGTCATGCACCGTTATGCATCGTTGGGCATAATATCAATGGGAATGCAGGTTCGGATGCAATTCAAAATATGCATCCCATTTAAAGGAATGCCAAACTGGTGGTTGGGTATCTAGGTGTAGATATCAACTGTCTGATAGGTGCCAATTAGTTTTATTTGCCATTGCTTTCAATGGGAAGTTCATACAGTTCTGCATTGGAATGTTCATCCCTGTCTACACTCTATCCCAGCTGGTCAGGTATGTGAAACTGATCAGAGGTGGGAATGAAATCTGGCCACTTCTCCAATAGGTTTGTGTTCCCTCTTCCCAACACCCATTCCCTTGGAAACAGTTTTGCCTCCTTTCACAAAGGAGTGTGAAAACTCAATCCAAAGGGGCAGTTCTTGAACCCTGGCTCCCAGCAGACAGTTTCCCACAGCTGATCTCCTGCACCTCCAGTGTTCTTGCTTGGCAAGCCTGGCAGACTAAGCTCTGTGGCTCATCTATCCTGGGTTACCAGCCTGAGTAGTTAAGGTGGAGGTCAGAAGGCAAGGCCTACTGTAATTTGAGCACTGCCCAATGCATCCACATACTAAAAGTGCCAATTTCATGATAAAACAGGCCAAGCTGAAGTTTCACAGGTTTTGCAACTGGCTGCCAAGGTACTTGATCTTTATAAGAAGGTATTGTAGCTCAGTAAGGGGTGGGAGCAATGATATTTTTTCTAACTCGTTAGCACCTAGGGCATCTGTTGGAGTCAGAACACTGCTGGTATAGCAACTCTGCTGCTAGATTCTTGGCTATCTTTGTCTTGTCTGCCTATAAATAGCTTGGTGTTCTGGTTCCTGACTCTTCTCTGATCCTTCAGTTGTTTGTCCCAAAGAGGCCTTGGGTGAGTCAGTAGGGGTTGGATGAGCCCTATTGTGTCAGTTTTAGGCTATCTTACCCATCATCCTTGCTGTTGATGAACTGTTCCATTGCATCAGCCCCAGCTGCCCTAAGGCTTGATACATTTCTGTAGACATGCATTCTTTATCAGGAGAGTACAGGTAGCATTCATTGTGGTTTAGTACCTTCCCCTGTTACCCTGCATGATGGAAGACTGAGTGACTGCAGGAAAGTAAGATGTAATAGTGGGAGGAGTCAGAGTGAGACACAAGTGGTGAATGTCAGTTGAGAAGTACAGTCAGTGGAATCAGTTAAACAGGGAGTTGGAAGTGTTATAGAGTTAAGAAAGGATAAGATTAAAAAGGCTGGTGGTCAACATAGTGGAAAGGGGATCGGTTATGATGAGTCAGTTTATTTTGAAAAAAATATTTCTTATTCTTTATTAAATAACTGTGTGTTCCTGGCTATCTTCTTATATAATAATAAAAAGGGGATCTTTTTCTGCCTGTCAACACCTTAGCTCCAGGACCATGAAACCTAGACACTATAAACTTGGTATGTATACTAAGAGATCCTAGTGCTGTGCACCTTGGGATTACTTGGCTGTTAAAATGCATTAATTAACTGTGTGTTTGAAGCCTGCAGTAGCATCCTGGTAAAGGAAGTGGGCAGCTCTTGGGGGAAGCAGGCGGCTGCAGGGCACTTGCAGAACGTGCAGGGTCCCCCCTCCAGGGTCAATGGAGTATTCTGGATTGTGGCAGCAGTGGCCGATCACGTGGCGAGGCTTGTGATGGCGGGGAGGAGCAGGTGGCGGCAGCGGTGATGAGTACACGCATGCCCTCTCCTGGGCCCCAGGAAGTGCAGCCCTCCCAGGCACTGCATGCTGGGAATTGTAGGCTGTATGGGGGCCTAAGGCTGAGCAAGGAAATGGCGGATCCATCATAAAATGGCAGATAAAATGTGATACAGATTTCTGAATCTGAGGCCCGAGGCTTGCACAGCCCTAACATGAAAATAGGTACAAGATTGCATGCTGACATTTTTTAAAAATCACAAAGTGATGCGGAAATGGGATGGGACAAACTGAAGGTTGAAAACAGAGAGAAACTGAAATTGTCAGATTTCTCCATCCCTAAACATGTCATTCCATTGTGATATTTGCCTTAGAAGGATTAGAAGCATCCATGCTGATTGACTAAGGGTGCAATCCTTTATATGTTTACAAAAAAGTTCTATAACTTCCAGCATTCCCCAGCCAGCCAAGCTGGCTGGGAACTATAGGACTTCCTATGTACATTTACCTGGTAATGACCTATTGAATTCAATGGGGTTTCCCTCTGAGTAGGCATATATAGAGCTGCGTTGTAAATTGTATTATGCACTCTTGCTTTTATCTGACTCCTGAGTCTAGATATCTCATGTACAAATATAACAAACTGAATCTTGAGATGTTACTCTATTTTACAGTCTAGCACTACTTTCCTTAAGATTTCTACATTTCCTAAGCACTGCACAAACATTATTCTATTCCCTCTGCTATTTAACACCAACAAGAAACTGTTGAGTGGGGTCATCTGGAGTTTTGGAGTGAGTTGTCATCAGTATGCTGATGACACACAGCTCTGTTTTTTCCTTTTCATCCTTGTTTGAAAGCTGCAGCTTGTGCAAAAAGCAACAGACAGATGGGATTGCAGAGACCAGAAGGTCTGAGCATATACTATTGATTATGCCTCAATGGCACTGGCTTCCTGTACGTTTCTCAGGTTTTGAACTATACAGCCTTACATGGCATGGGACTACAATAACTCTCCTGATAAGAACCTACCTGTATACTACAATCAACATCTGAGGCCCTCCTCCCAAGTACCTTCTCCGAGGGCAGTTCAGAGGATGGCAACAAGGCAGAGGGTCTTCTCAGTGGTGCCTCCTGACTGTGGAAAGCTCTCCCTAGTGAGGTCTGCTGGTACCAACATTGTCATTTTTTTTCAACACTGGGTCAGGCATTGACAGCATATGTTAGGGCGTTTTAGTTTGTATTTTAAAAAAATAAATAAATAATAACCAGGTCATTGTAGTTGTAGTGTTAATTCTTTTAAACTTGATTTCAAGCTGTTTTAAATTCTTGAATGTTAAATATTTTATATTATGTTTTATCATTCTGTGCACTGCCCAGGGAGCTTTGGCTGTTGAGTGGTATACAAATGTAATAAATAAATGAATTACTTACTTGGTTAATGAACTGTATACTCAAGAATTATAACCAGAAGCTCTGGTGTGGCAGTGTGGAAATATTGAGTGATTATCATCATAGAGAGCCAATTTCTGAGTTATCTCTTATACCAATAGGTCTAATGGTATAAGTTTAATGGTAGTTCATATATGACATTATGTCAGAAAGAAACTTCCAGCAACTAGTGTTTCATACTTTAAACAAACCTTTATCGGTACAATGTTCTCCGTAACTTTCTAAGACGTTGTCATCCATAGTTCATATCATTTTGCTCTCGTCATTAGTGATTCATGCCTGGTAGAGAACTTCCATCAGTATTTAAATCAGCTTTCCTATTTGTACTTCAGATATTTCCTTAATCATACTAATTATTGTTAAACTTTTACTGTTTAAAAAAAATTAATGAATAAAGACTGGTAAATTTACAACTAACCAGAGCCTTTAGATTACCTAGGAGAGTGATCAAAACTTTTTGTCATGCAGCCAAGTACATTTTATATTGCAGTTAACATTCTCTGGGCCAGTTCACATGATCAAAATAAGCCACTGTGGCTTATTTAAATTGCGGCATGTGTGAGGCACAATTTCCACTGTCCGGGTGCAGCTTGTCATATCGTCTGAACTTGGGCGGCATGGCTTGTTGGAGAGGGAGGCCACCTTTCAGCACGCCATGGGCTGTTGTGGGGTTATAAACGGTGGTTGCTTATTTTGATGGTGCAAACCAGGTTTCTTTCTGTTTAGAGATAAGGAAAACAATTGTGAAATAAATGGATTTCTTTTCCTCTCTCTCTCTCTCTCTCTTTCTGAGTTAGTTCCTTGGAGTTGTGGGACACCTCCTTCCCTTCACTTCCCCTCACCTGGCGTACTGCAAATCTTCCTCCTTATCTTGTGCAACACAGTATAGTGTCCTGCTGATTCAGAACCAACAAAGTAATGCTAGAATTATGAGAGAAATGATGGGTCTCGAAATCTACAGAGTACACCACTGATTCCTCCCCATTTTAGTGGAATTGTGCACCCTACTCCAATAGCCTCCCCAAATTGGCAGCAACTGGTTTCACTCCACCCCCTTTTTCACTCCCAGCCACAGTAACTGTCTTGTTTGACAGCTGTTAAACTAGATGCGATTTCTACATTTGGGAATGAAAAAGGGGGTGGTGTGCACTGTATTATGAAAAACTGTTGCTGAAACTCGGGCAAGTAGTGATCCTAAGCAGGGCCCTCCAAGGTTCAGGGAAACTCTTTGAACCCTGGGGATCCCTTGCTAAGGGGGTGGTCTGCATCCCGTTTCCCCTCCTATCAACTGCCAAAGCTTGTCAAACCAGCCTATATACGCTGTAGCCTTGACCGTTTTCTTGTATTTTTGACAGCTCAGACATACAAGGCTCCAGCCAAAGCAAACCTGGATAATTTTCACAGTAGGAGTTGTGCACTTGCACATCTCTGAAAACCTGATAAAAAAGAGGGGTTGTGTACATTCCTTGGGGCTGGGAAACCGCAAAAAAATAATAATCTGCCCCTTCCTGGCTTTGCACAAAAAAAGAAAGAAAGAAAAATATTTTTTAAAAGGCTCCAATGATGTCCAGGGTTGCAATCAGAGTGGGATTGGGGGGCTTGGCAGCAAACAAGATGGTGTCTGTCACCAAGTCCCTTAGGATTCTGGGTAGAGCTGAATGGAGGATCAAGAGAAAAGGAGGGGCAGCAGAATCCACAGTGAGCTCATCATCTCTTTGGCTCACTGTTGGTTGTTTGGATGACAACCCACCATGCATGGCTTATTTTGCAGGGTGGGTTGTCATATCCTGTAAACTCAGCCAGTGGCTGTGATAAGACAACCCGATAAAGCACACTCAAAGATTGAGTGTGGGTTGTTGCTGAAACATGGCTTATGATGTTTCAACAACATGTCTGATCCCAGCCATGATAACAAATCATGGTTTGTTAATCACAAACAACCCACCTTTCTCAACCTAACAACAAAACATGGGTTCTCTTCATGGGTTGTGGGCTGCTTCAGGTGTACACAAATGTGTTCATAATTTTTTTAACGCCCTCTTCTCGTTTCACAAGTGTGCAGTTTTGCCTGGTAAGTTTCCTTGTTTGTTTCAGTTGTCAGGATCCACACTACTGTTTTATAGTGGTACTGAAGTGCACTGACAACAGTTGGGGCCCATGACACATCTACAACAAGCAGGATATAACACTCTGAAAGTGGTCTGAAAGCTGTATATGTGTCATGGGCCCCAGCAGTTCTCAGTGCACTTCAATACTGCTATAAAGCAGTAGTGTGGCTCCTGCCTTTTATATACCACCTTCATACCACTTTCATAGTGGTATATCCTGCTCGGTGTAGATGAGCCCTTAGTGTGGATAACTTCTGGGTATACACGTACAGGATTAAACTTTAACAGTGCAATCTTTAGCAGGATTACACATAAATTATTCCCAGTAAGCGCAGTGGGGTTTACTCTCAAGTAAGTGTGCATAGAATTGCAGCCCCAGTTGTCTTTATATTTAGCTAACAACTAAATCATATTTATGTTTACTCAGAAAAAAGCATCATTCAGTTCAATGGCACTTATTCCCAAATAAGTGTGCATAAAATTGAACCCCAACGTTTTATGAACTTGTATACACCTGTCTCTAACCAAATAATGCTTTTAATACTTGACAATTTTGACAAATAATTCTTCAGCTGTCACATGATCGTCTCTGATACTAACTTTTTGTTTATATTGTCATTTCATCTTCCTCTTCATAAGCCACATAATCACCTTTTGACATAAGCTACTTTCCTATTTCATAAACTTCTAGGAAGATCCTATGACTTATTCTTTGGCATGGTGTAGAAAACCTAAAGCACAAAAGTCTTTATCCCCACCCCCATAAGTATGGTGCTTTATATGTCTTTAAAACTTCCTTAGCAAAAGCTGCTGAATACTTAGTATATTTACCATTTATCTCCACATGGTTTCTTTGTTCCTGATTTTATTCACTTCCTCGGATGAAAAATTGTTACTTGATCATGTTCAATAGAAAAACGTCTTTGATAATCTAACATGTGGGAACATGATGAATAGTGGAAGAAAATGGATTTTCCTCCATGTGAATACCAAATCAAGCAATGTAGTTCCACCTATTGTCCAGGCTGCGTTGTTGAACCCTGTGCTACTAGAGCCCTTCTTCAGGATGTTTTCTGTCCAGTGACGAGTAGCTTCAAATGTACTCATCCATCTTCTTGTCTCATTATATTAGATGTGACTGATGTTCTGTCCCCATTAAAATTGATGGGCAAGAACAAAGAGAAGAAAAATGTGCCCTTCAATTGATCCTACCTTTTAAAGGAGCAAGTCATGCTTTCTAGTGATGTGGATTGTAGGCTGAGCGGTTATTACTATTTATTTAAATCAACCCTGTTGATTGATCACAATTAATAATAGACTCGATTCTACATCTACTTTGTTGGTGGTGTATAGTACCTGTATACTTTAACATCAACATTTTTGTTGTGACACAATGACAAGACTTTAAAAGTGTGCTAGTTCTCATCAATCTGTCAAGGCTCATGCTTTACTTTTTGTATTTGAATGCACATTGCAAAATCCTGCATGCTACATCAGATGCTAATTGTGCACACATTTATTTTTCAGTGGTTATTTTAAAATATACTCATGTAGTTAGGAAACAATTGGGCCCTAAAGCATGTATTTTAATACATGCACACACGTGAATACATCTTACGTAAAAAAAAACCCCTAAAAACCTAAAATGAGAATCATACCACAATAACTTTGATAAATTGATCATAAGATACTATTGGGTATAGCAGGTCGAAGAAGTGCATGATTCCCTGTGTTGTCTCAGAAAGAGCAAGAGATGGACAAACTACTTCCAATTACATTCAGGTTGCACCCAGAAGTTACAGTCAAAAGTGGTTATGCATTTTGCTTTTCAATGGTCAGTTCCTCAACCTCTTTACTTAGGGTGACCATACGAAAAGGAGGACAGAGCTCCTGAATCTTTAACAGTTGTATTGAAAAGGGAATTTCATCAGGTGTCATTTGTATGTGTGCAGCAGCTGGTGAAATTCCCTCTTCATCACAGCAGTTAAAGCTGCAGGAGCCCTGCCCTCTTGACCAGATACAAAAGAGGACAAAGATCCTGCAGCGTTAACTGTTGTGATGAAGAGGGAATTTCACCAGGTGCTGCATGTGTACAAATGACACCAGCTGAAATTCCCTTTTCTATACAACTGTTAAAGATACAGGAGCCCTGTCCTCCTTTTCATAGGGTCACCCTACTTTACCTGGTGGCTGCAAGACTACTGTTTTTACTTAAGTCATGCCTGTGCTGTTTCTCCAGTGTTGGTCTCTCTTTTTCTCACAGCTTATCATGTACCAGGTATAAGAGAAGAAGGGGGAGGGGGACTGAAACTTTCCTTCCCCTGCTGCCATAACAGCAGCTTCCTCAGCAGTAAGGTGGTTGGGAAGAATGGATGAAGGCGTTTGTATTCAACTCAGATAAAAACTCAGCTGGAGAAGAAGTCAGGAACATAATGGTTGTCCTCATATTGAAGAGGATCAATGCAACCTTTCAGAGTTTGAATTCAGAGTCTGGAATTTGCAGACTTCAGTGGCATATGGATATGCCCAATGAAAATGTCAACTCAGTGTGAGACAGCTGTGAGAAAGGTGAATACTATGCTAGAAAATATATCTTGCCACTTTCATTATGCCGTTATACAAATCTGTTTGTCACCTATGTGGATGAAGCACTCACAACAGTAGCTCCAACTTGCTTTGGTTGAGTCTCAGTTGTTCACTCTCATTCAACCCATTTTCATGAGGAAACAGTGATTCTAGACATCTACAGCCTCACCATCTGCTGAAAAAGTGAGGTAAAGTTGGGTATCATCTGCATATTGGTGCTATCACGGACCAAATCTCCAGACAACAACTCCTAATGATTTACTATAGATGTTAAACAGCATGGAGAAAAGAATAGAACCCCATGGTTCTACATTCCAAAATGTAGCTGCCAAGTAAGAGTGGAACCATTGTCAACTAGTGCCTCCCACGCCTTATCCTGAGAGCCTATTGAGAGGGATACCATGTCCGCTGATATTGAAAGCCGCCGAGAGGGTCAACAGAGAATCAATAGGCTTGCACTCCCCCTGTTTCTCAACAAAAGCCATCCCATAGGGTGACCCAAGAAGATTCTGTCCCAAAAACAAGTCAGAAGCCCAATTAAAATTGATCTGATAAGGCGGGTTTCATGATCATGGAACTCTGAAAACACATGCAGCTGAATGTATTTACAGTGTCATTTTCAGACCTTTCCACTCAATGTCCAAAGGTCTACCAGCAGCCAGGGATGAAGGCGGAGGGTCTTATGTGTCCACCCACATCTGCCTCCCCACTTTAACCCTAAATGCAAGCCTGCGTTTCGCTGTTGTATGGATGTTGAAAAAAAATCTTACAATGGACTCGAATGACATTGGATGTCTTGGAGAGAGGGAAAATAACTAACAGTGCAATACTTAAAGGTCATGTCTGCTCAGGAGTAAGTGTGTTTGATCTTATTGACTCCCAAGTAAGTGTACATAGGAGCTCACTGTGACGTGTTTGTAAGACATTTGGGCAATTATATTTGATCTTATTTAGGCCAAACAAAGTGTCATGGTCCTGAGTTGAATTGATTTTGTCATGTGCTTACACTAAAGGAAGTAAGCCAATCACACATAGTTCTGCAGGATTAGCAGAACATTTAGTGTGGCCCTTTAATACCACTATTGAAGCAGTTTTCAAGTTGAAGGTGTAATTGGCTCCTTTCATTAACTTGTTTCCATTTCAGCTGGGTTTGTCCTTGGCATTTTTAGGATACTTGGGAAAGTGCAAATGGACACAGTGAGTTTAGAATTGTGCCAAATTAAGATATCTAACTAGGAGCTGGACCATCACTTTGGAGATATTTTGAAGATATGTGATGCAGCCCTTCTTTGATCCCTGTGCAGGGATTGAGTTATAAGGTGTGTCCATATTCCTAAATGACTTCAGAATAGACTGAAAATGTGTTCTTATGAACTGATTACTGTAGACCACACTGAATGCAATTTCCAAGTGAGGGTTGGTTTCCCACAGCATTAAGAGGGTGCCCTTATGATTGAGCTGGCTTGCTGGTAGACCACATGAGTGCCTCATCAGGAATTTCTGAGAGCTTCGGCTATTGGGCGGTATAGAAATGGAATGAATAAATAAATAAATAAATAAATAACACCTTAAATTACTGTGTTCCATTAACTACATTGGGATGCTTCTTCTACATACTGGGTCAAGTCAGATGAAAGAACAAATTAGATGTGCCACTGTGGAATGCATGAAGTTTGAATGGTATGTAAAGTATAAATGAAGCTGTAGCCTGGAAGCCATAATGATACATGCTCTAGTTTAAACATGTATGAAGAATTTCAAGGAGGATATGGATTATCCTTTTGTTTGGACTATAACCACACACACACACACACTTGGCTTTTGCATGTGCATTTTCTATAAGAGTCTGAAGGTCCCCCTTCTGATCATAACCCTGACAAATGCCATCTGCAAATGTTCAAGGTCAGGGTATTGGTCCTATTAAATGGCCAGCATGGCTTCATCTTAACTTCATATGTGTATTTCATAGAGACTCCGCATAAGTGTGAGCAGTCTCCCATCGATGTTAGTAGCCTCAAACTTTTCCCATAACCTATTTCTGGGAATTCAGTCAAAGGCTGATTTAAAGTCGATAAATGCAACATGCAGACCTTGATGACGCATACTTTTCAGCAATATGCTGGAGGACGGGTCCTTGGTTGACTGTGGATCGCCCCACTTGTTCGTCTTTAAGGATATTTTCTTGTTATAGCCAGTCTAACAGTTTCTCATGCAGATGGGAGGCATATAGTTTGCTGATTATAGCAGGCTAATCGGTCTGTAATTTGCCAGGTCAGGTCTTTCACCTTTTTTGCAAATTGGGATTATAATGGCTAGACCCCAGTCCTCAGGGATGTGCGTCATATGGTCACATGTAAAAAGAGGTGCTAATATAGGAGCCCATCAATCTATGTTTACTTTTATCAATTTGTGTGTGTGTGTGTGGGGGTGTTATCGCACCCAGGAGCTCTGCCTGGTTTTAATTTAGAGATTAGGTGTCAGATTTTTTTGAGAGGAAACCAGGGTCCACTTTGGTAAATTATTTATGTCACTTTTAGATGACGTTTGGTAAGTTTATCCCGACGCAAAGATGGTGCTAAAATATGCTTCCTAGGAGTTTGGAGAGATGAAATGCTCCATGCTTACTGTTGTTTTTTGGCCAGGCACTCGAAACCACTCACCAAAGGGTTGCAGAGTCTTTCTCTCTTCCTGCATTTATTAGGGTTTTCCATGTGGTTCTCGTGGCCTGCATCTTTTTTTTATTTTGATTAATTCTTTATACGTCTTCATCAGCGTGAATCA
The DNA here is from genome assembly GCF_023053635.1 of Elgaria multicarinata webbii. Classification (NCBI taxonomy): domain Eukaryota; kingdom Metazoa; phylum Chordata; class Lepidosauria; order Squamata; family Anguidae; genus Elgaria; species Elgaria multicarinata. The sequence continues at coordinate 61,669,279 of NC_086179.1, read as the reverse complement.
TTCAGGAGGTAATGTTGGCTGATTTTGCTCTCTGTATAGCTGGTATTTTCTATTTGAGATTTTTTCATGACAATACATTCATGGTCGAACCAATGCTTGGATTTTGTAGTGCAAAAGCAAGGAAAACCCCGTGGGGGAGTAAAAAGAAGCCAAAGGCAAAGGTAGAACCAGGCAATCTTCAAAACGAAATATTTACAAAAGTTTATTTACAGTGCCAAGGTGTACTTTTGTAAATATTTCGTTTTGAAGATTGCCTGGTTCTACCTTTGCCTTTGGATTTTTTAGTGTAGAGTTTTGGTGGAGAATTGGGTTTCAGGTGGTTTTGCAAGAGCAGAATTATATCTTGGAACAATGTAAAAACCATTGTCGGTGTGTCTGCGGTTAGCAGTGTTTCTCAATGCTGAAGGCTACCTTCAGAGTACATTATCTCTGTTATATTTTGACTTATTATGTTTGTCCATTTTACTCATGTAAATCTTTTCTCAGCCTCTAAGTTTAGCATCCATATACACTCTGTGGCCAAGTTCAGACGACACTGGCCCCGTTCAGACAACATGCTAAACTATGCTGCTTAACCACAAAATGGTTAAGTTTTAACCATTGTTAAAATGTTAAAAACGGTGCTGAGTTTTTAACTGAACCGAGAATAGTTGTTTTAAATGGATATTGGGTTTTTTATATACTTTTGGTGATTTTATATTTTGTATATCTGTTTTTAATGTTCATTGTTTTTAACTTTTGTAAACCTCCCAGAGAGCTTCGGCCATGGGGCAGTATATAAATGTAATAAATAAATAAACGGAATGCTTAACCGTGGTTAACGGTCATCTGACACACATTTTCCCTAACCATCTGCCCCATTAACCACATTTTGGTTAGGCTCACTAACCATGTTGTGCAACATGGTTAGTGTCACTAACCATGGCTAAAAGTGTTGTCTGACATGTTAAAGGGCCATGATTAAGGGTTTAAGGGGTTAACGGGGCAGATGGTTAGGAAAAACGTGTCAGACGACACCGTTAACTATGGTTAAGCATTCCGTTAACCATTTTGTAGTTAAGCAGCCTGGTTTAGTGTGTTGTCTGAATGGGGCCTGTATGAGTGGTCTGAGTGGTGATATTTAGTGTTCAAACTAGAGGTAGATGGTCACTGTCAAGGATATAACGTTTAGCAAGTTATGCGAAGCCATGAAGTAGTCAATTGTGGAGGCTCCCACTCCCAAAAGGAATGTAAATTTACCAATTCTGTTTCCTTCAATGCTCCTGTTTAAAATTACCAAATCAGATCTATTTACCAGTTGCATAAAATAAAGGCCAGCGCAATTGCAGCCCTTATCTTTCGACTGTCTAACTGGTATAGCGTGGGCTTCCTCTTGCTCAGGTGGTTTTTTGCAGAAATAAGAGTACAACGTAAGATCCGTCTGCCCTATTCTGGCATTGAAATCTCCTGCCATGATGATACGACATTCAGAATACAGGGCTGTTAGTTCAGAGATTTAGGGCTTTGCTAGACCTGCCGGGATAAGCCGGCAGGGAAGCGGGGCGACGGCGCGCTAACTTTAAAGAGCGCTGCCCAGCCTCCTAGATGGCCGATGCGTAGGGACGACGCAAGCCCTGCAGCGTCGGCCATGTTTTTTTTTTTTAAAGGGGCCATGTGGGGCCCGAAGCCGCCGGAGAAGGTAAGTTTTTTTAAAATTTAACCCCCCCATCCACCCTCTCTCGCCGTCTCCCGGTTGTCGCCCTCCGCCCCCCCTCGCCGTCTCCCGGTCGTCGCCCTCCGCCCCCCCTCACCATCTCCCGTTCGTCGCCCTCCGCCCCCCCTCACCATCTCCCGGTCCTCGCCCTCTGCCATTCCCTCGCCGTCTCCCGTTCGTCGCCCTCCGCCCCCCTCACCATCTCCCGTTCGTCGCCCTCCGCCCCCTCACCATCTCCCGTTCGTTGCCCTCCGCCATCCCCTCTCCTGCCGGTCCGGCCTTCCCTCCCCCATCTCCCCCCCCAGATCACCCCCCCCCAGGTCCGTGGCTTTTCCAGGTCCTGTGCCAGGTCCGTGGCTTTTCGCGGCTAACTCCTAGATGTTTCGCAGCCCCGGCCAGAGGCCGGGGCTGTGAAAAAAGCGCGCCATAAGCGACTTCGCTTATGGCGCGTTAGAGAAGGCCTCAGTGCGGCCTGGCGCTGGATTCCCCTGTGCGTCATCTGGACGCACAGCAGGGAAACCGGCCCACAAAGCGCGCTAAGAAATCATCTAGGAAGGCTCTTACTCTTCTAGCTTTAGCCAGTTATTCTTAATCAATTTTTTATGATGTATGGGGCGGGGGAGGTAAACGTTAGTTATCAGTAAGATGATTGACCTAAAATTGATGACCAGGACAGTCACTAGATGTAATAAGGAGGTTGGTCTGACAGTGTTTTCCCTGATGCTGGTCGAGATCAGCACAGCCAGGCCTCCTTTAGGTGGGTTCTCTCGGAGGCTGGGTTCTGCATCTAAGGAGTATGCAGAAAGGCCAATCAAAACCAGACTCTTTCTGGCCCAGGTCTCTCGTAACAATATGATGTGATGCTTGATTATAAAGTCTTGAAAAGTAGGGTCTTCAGCTTTATGCTGCCAGCCTACTATGTTCCATGATAAAAGCATCAGGAATAGTTTTTGTTTGTGTGGTTTTTGCTGGTGCATTTTTTGTCATGTCAGGGAGGGGTAGAGTCTCTGGGCCCACTAAAGGTCTCAAGAGATTTTGTACCACTTTCTCATTTTGCGAAATTTTATTTTGGATTATGTAGTCCACTATTTGAGAGTGCTGCCCATCTATGTTGTATGATACATGGTCCAAACCTCACCGATGTTTGGTGTATTTATGGGGTGTGTGTGTCAGTGGTTCCTGCTGGTTCTCCAGATATTTGATTTTTTCAGCATCAGGGCTTGGTCTGCTGACAATTGAGATTACCCTGGTTGTTTGATTTCTTTGGCAGTCAACAGAGGCGAGTTGTTTCACTGGCAAGCCTAATTCATTCTCCTCTAGAAATCTCATGCCAAGCCAATAGATGGGCTCCTTTTCTGTAGGGTTATCAGTTGTTGTTGGATAAGTTACGATGCTCCTATTAGGACTGTTATTTAATGGTGGATTGAGTTCTGCAATACCTGTTGCATTTATGCCACATTTATGTCCCGTGGGTGTCTCTAAGACATCTTGCCTTTCCCATTTTGGGCATTTCATGTGTTTGGATGAGGTGGAAACATCTAAGTCATATTGTTCCTTTGCTTTAGTTGGACCCTCATTTCTCCCAGTTTGAATACTTGCCAAATGTGATTTTAATAGGTCTAGTCTTAGCATTATTTCATCTTGTGACTCAGGAGGCAATGCCCACAAAGACTTCATTAGCATTTTTTGTTCCTTCTCAAGAGGTATCCTCTCATTCTGAAGAAGTTTCCTTGGTTCGCAATCCCTTGCTTCATCATGTTGACACTGCTTAGATGTGAAGAGTCAAAGTCAATTAGATTTCTTGAGTGGCTATTTTCCATTGTTAATCTGCTTTTAAAGCTTGTTTTACTTTCAGTGGCCAGTGCCTGAGGGGGGCAATGTTCTCAAAGAATCTTGAGATTGAGATTCCACGCTTGGCTAAGGTGTCCCTTGAGGCAAAGACCATTCTAGCTAGGCTTTGTTCGGCAAAGGTAACCACAGCATGCGCACGGATATAGTTGTAGAAAATATACTCCGCGTGCTTTATGTCTGTTATGGTAAACAAAACCTGGCTTATTGTGTTCAGTATCTCTAAAAGATGTTACTTTTATTCTTTCTGGGTTAACAGACCCTTAGGTTTGGGATAGTTGTTCATTACCAGGTTTTGGCGATTTAAAATCAGATTCCATTTTTTATTTATTAGTGGTAGCCTTCTTTGAGAAGTTTTTCTTCCAGATGGAATAATAGTCCAAGGATCATGTATATCGAAATGCTCATACTGAGCCTCTGTTCATATTAATAAATTTTAGTGTGATTCCCAGCATAGATGGATGATTTTCCTCAGTATATTTCTTGCTTTTTGCTTTCTCACTGGTATTTGGATCAACTTTCTGCCTGAAGCTTTCATTGATGTTTTGTTCATCTTTCTGTTTGGAGTCTTTTTCTAACAATTTAAGAATATTCATTTTTTTAATTTTTTTTTAATGATGTATTTTCTTTAGATTTTTGGTATTTTTTGCCTTCTTTATATTTTTAAACCCCTTCTTAGAATTTCTAGGCCTTCTCATCCTGTCTTTTATCCTACTCAGTTTTCCACATAGGTTTGATGGCTTGTTTATTTGAGAGTTTAAGCTGGTCATGCTGTTCACCAGTGCTGTTAACAGGTTGTTACTCGCAGATAGGAAGGATTTTATATGCTTGATCTCCTTCATCAACAAATAAATCCAATCCTCAACTGGCAGTCGTTCCTCATGAAGTTTCTCTGTCTGAACAGAGGACATATTCTGGTCTGCTTTCTCCTTATCTTGAGCCAGTTCCTGTATTTACCTAAGAATTGTGTCATTTAGTTGGTGGTTGTCTATAGCTGGCTGCACTCATACTGTTCAGCAAACGCCAACTCGGCTGCTAGATCTTTGCATAGAAACTCCTCTATTGGTACTTGGATACTCCCTTTATCAGTCAGAGTCCAGTCCAAAATGGGGTTTGGGGATTTTAAGACCCCCTTGTCAGTTCCACCAACACCTCCTTTATTTTCAAAAAATGGAGTGCTTTGCTTGTTTTTCATGTTTACCCAGAAGGGGATCACCAGCAGCAGGTGCAATTCCCAAGGTCTTGTAATCCTTTCTGGTAAGCACCATATCTCTTGTTTTGAGTTCCACTTATATACTCGCAGGCAAAAGATATAAATGTTAAAACAATATGAATAATTAAATGTTTGCTTACTGCTCGGCATTGCTCATCCTCTCCAAGTCATGGGTAGATATCTCCCGTTTACTCACGTAGCTATAAATACTGTTCATTTTCACCAGTATTCCTTGAGGAAGCTGTGTAATGACTACAGTCTTTTCAAAACCTCCTGAAAAATGCTAGGGTAAAATTAACTAACTAAAAATTAATCAAACTAGAAACAAACTATGGAACTCAGAGCAGAAGCAACCTTCCTTGTCGCCATCTTGCCTCTTTCTGGGATGAGTTTCTTGGCCTTTTGGCTAAGATCATGTGTCGTATCCATGAGGCTTGATCCGCTCCCAGCTTTGAGGCACAGCAAAGACACCACCAACAAATGGCGACCTCTCCTTAGATGGAAAAGCTGTGGTAAGCCATGTTTCTTCTTCGTGGTCTCTGTGCATCACACATATGGGCTCTGCGCCTGCGCAGGGCCAGCTTCGGAAACTTCTCTAGCTGAAAGTCTTTTAGGCGGGAACCCCTCCCCCACCGTCCACTGACCATGCTCAGGGGTTCCCGCCTAATCCCCTCAGTTCTCTTCAACCGCCTGTAGGGTCAACAGCTTGTGGAGACTTCTCGTGTGTGGTATACTTTACCTCAGCTGAAAATATTCTATTTTCCTTCTTGTCTTTTCTCTCCAGTTTTCTAATCTTTTCTATTTAGTTATTATATATATATATATATATATATATATATATATATATAAAGAATTTGTTTGTTGTTAGTTAGCCTTGTGGCTTATGGCACATCAAGGCCTCTTCAAGAAGTGCCCCGTTTGCGGGCTGAAGATCACGCTAACCGACGGACATTCCCTTTGTTTGCTTTGCTTGGGGGACACACATTGTGGAATCTTGTGTGTTTTGTCTAAAATTCTCGAAGCAAGTGAGAAAAAACCGATCAGACCGCCTTTGGGCGTTGTTCTGAAAAAAGGCGTTGGAGGCAGTGGAGGTACCGAGAGGATCTCGACGCTCCAAATCTCCTATTATAATGGAGTCTATGCCCCAACCTCCTCCCGCGCGGAGTGAAGCCTTATCGGTTCCCCCTTCCTCTTCTCAGCCGCATCAACAAAGGCAGCAAAGATTTCTAAGAGAGTGAGAGAGCATTCTGGGGCTGACAACCCCAGAAAGAAAAGAGCAAACTTAAGACGGAAAATGGGAAGAAAAAAACCGTTGAAACCGACTTCATCGGTACCGAGGAGCCCCGTACCAAGCACTTCGGTACCGAGGCATCCGACAGGGCACAGGAGCCCGATGTTGAGCCTTTCATTGCAAAGGTCTCCTCCGGAATCGATAAGCCCGATACCGAGGCTATCGCTACCGAGACCATTTTCGATACCGAGATGGGCGACACCATCCGCACCACCGGTATCGAATTCTCCGCCCCAGGCAGGGCACGGTATCGGCTCACCGATACTTTCTCCGCTGCAGATCATCACGGTACCGACAGATGATCCCAGCGTAAGAGCATCGATTTTGGAAGGCGAAATTAGAGGTTCCTCCCTGGATAATACCGTACCTGATCGGGGTCCCAGTTCCCCTCGGTACCGAGAGGAACCACAGCCCATCGATACCGACGGACGTCGTTACTGACAAGTGCCCCAGCAAACGCCGGTCGATACCAAAGGCTATCGATACCGACACATGCCTCACCAGCAACTGCCGGTCGATACCGAAGGCTATCGATACTGACATACGCCTCCTTACAGATATGACCGGGGTCGTTCACTGGCTTTAGCTCATTCAGGTCCTCAATATATGACCTATGACGAGCGACATCTGTCCCCTCCAAGAATGTGGGACTATTACGCTGATTGGCAACCTCCCTAGTATCCTCCGTATTATTACGAGGATTGGAGACACAGAAGGCACCAAGATTACTATTATCAGTATCCGTAGAAACGGCAACACGAGCCGTCCCCGCGTTTCCACCAACCACCCTCCAAAGCGATCTTCCCTCCATCCCTCCCAGAGGATGTCTTGGCCATGCCACCGCCGCCTCTACCATCTGTACCGAGGCGTGCTCCGCAACCAACGCAAACCGCAGTACCAACCGCTTCGGGACCATCGGAAGCATTGCAAACGTTGCCTACATCAGACATGGGACTGGATGTTCCATCGGAGGAGGATTACCAATCGAACTCCTCACAAGATACATTACCACCAGATGACCTCGTGGTCACTGCAGACGTGGTGTCCCCTCCAGAGGACTTAGCACACTTTACTGATAAGGTACAAAGAATGGCAAGGTCCCTAGGGTCTCAAATATCCCAACCTATAGAGAAATTTAATGACCCAGTTTACGATGATGTATACTGTGGGTCATCAACCCCAGTGGCTATTCCATATTTGCCTGTGCTGCTGCGCACAGCACAACAATCATGGAAGCTGCCCTCCTCTATGCCACAACGTCGAGGAGGCTAGACAGCATAGATGCATTATAAGATGCAGGACTAAATTGTCCCGTTCCTATTTACATACAAATAATGCACCAGTGGACAAAGAAGGCCGTAGGTTGCACAGCCTGGGGAGAAGAGTATACTCTTCTACAGCTTTATCCCTTCGTGTGCATAATTACCAAGCCACAATGGCAAAATGTAAGCTCTTTTTATGGGGGAATATTACATCTCTCTCCGGATTCTTGCCAGATGACCAAAGGGAACTGGCAGATGTTTTTGTATTGAGGCTATGAGACTTTCTCGACAATAGCTTAATACAGCACGCCACGCTACGGACTGTGCCTCAAAGCCATGGTAGTTTCCATTGCGCTACGAAGGCATGCGTAGCTGAGGTCCGCAGGGCTGTCCCAGCAGGCACGCACCCGCATAGAGGATCTGCCGTTCGATGGAAGCCAGATCTAACCACTACTGTTAGAGTCCCCATGGCTGGCCTCCTCGGTAGCAATAATAACTAGGTTCTTCAGTACACTGAAGCCTCTTGATACCGAGACTTGCAACAATATAACTAGCTTCTTCAGTGCCTAGCCTGTGACCTCTCGGTACCTAGATTGAAGCCTCTCAGTACCGTGACTTGCAACAATATAACTAGCTTCTTCAGTGCCTAGCCTGTGACCTCTCGGTACCTAGACTGCTCTCAATACCGAGAAACAATATAAACTAGCTTCTTCAGTGCGGAGCCTGAAGCCTCTCGATACCGAGTCTGGCAACAATATAACTAGTTTCTTCGGTACCGAGAATGAATCCCTCAATGCTGAGACCGGCAACAATGTAGCTTCTTCGGTACAGACTGGAGCCCTCGATACCAACAGTGGCAATTACATAACTAGCATCTACAATGCAGACGCTGGAGTTCTCTATGCTGACACTGGCAATGAACATAACTGGCTTTTTTGGTACCAAGGTTGAAATTTTTGGTACTGAAAATGACAATAACATAACAATAATGTTAATAGCTCTTTGGTACAAACGCTGAGACTCTTGATACCAAGAGGGCATCTCGCATGCAGCTTCAATGTCAGAGGGTGAGATGTAATATCGCTCCCCTCCAAAGCCAATGGACATCTGTCCACCACATCAGGCAGTGTATACCTTGCAAACTAACCACCTATTTCAAGGTCCCCATTCCAGAGTCTCTACGCTCTGAGTGCTTTGTTTTCAATGGAGAGCATTTTATTACCATGATGTCTGATGTCATCATTCTTGGGGCTCCCCCCCCCTTGGAAGAGGAGGGCATACAATGTTAAATGGGCCATCTCTCCTGAGAATACCATACAAGCATGGATACTGGCTTTAGTACCTTGATGGGGATACGTACAACCGTGATCACTGTCATTGCGACCGATACACAGGGCTCAGCTGTTACAGCCACAATGCATCAGCACAATTACTTAGCTCTTCCCCATTCCACCCCCATTCCATGGGACATTAGGAGATCAACTTGGGGAAGATGAGTTAGAGCATAAGAATAGACCTGATTCCCTTCAATCCTTTGAGGACTATCAGTCGGTCTCAACATTGCTCTCTTCTGCATCACCTACACAGGGCAGAACCTCCTTTGGAGGACTTATACCACTTCCCGGTCATTGAGGATGACCAGGCTTGGTAATGAGACACATAACTAGGAAAATAAAGTGCAGGATTTTGTATCTCATGCTGTATGTACTGAGAAGCCAACTCCAGTGTCGATATTTTTCCTCCCAGCACTGCTTCTGACAGTTAAAAATTCCTGGAAGGGCCCTTCTTTGATGGCTCTGACATTGGAAAGTGCAGAATCTTTAAAGTGCAGTAATGGACATGGGGTTTTTTCTTTACGCACCCGTGTTCCAATTCTATATTAGTTCAGTTAGCCCCAAGGGGAGTTTTCAGAACATATTCATCTGCTTTGGGCCCCAGAGTCATACACTATCTAGTTATGATGTCCAGATACAACTTTTCCTCTTGTCAGCAACTTTACATGACCCGTCACTTCACTGTGAGTTGAGAGCGATGGTGCGCGCTCTGGCGCTTCGCATGCATACCTATGCTTAGCAGGTCTCACTCCGTGAACTAGATTGAGGACCTCCCATCCGATGGTGAAGGATTGTTCAGTCTCATTGCTCATCTCGTTTCCTGCATCAGAACCAGCAAATTACAGATGACACACTGTCTTTCTTAATGCTGCTCCTCAGGAAGGGAGTAGGTTTTGCCCCATACACATAAGTATGCATACTTCCATATAGCCATTCAGAACACTCGCCAGAGGTACCTTGGGTTTATCATAGGTACCGATATGTCCCAGTTTGGGTGCGTCTATGGACCTAAGCACAGCCCACCGAATGTTTGCAAAATATATGGCAGTTCATTGCCTACACAGGGTGAAAGTCTACCTATATTTAGACAACTGGCTTCTAGTGGCATCTTAGAAGAGGATGCTATTGAAGGCAGTGGGAGTAATCCTCAATTTATTGAGCTCTCTGGACGTCATAGTAGAAACCACAATGTTAGACTGTCAATCCTTACCCCCTGATATATGGGACATAATTCTAGCAGCTAAGAAACAAGCGACTAGAAAGTCATATGCTACCAAATGGGAAGCTCACTCCTCCTTTGCACTAAGCAGGAATGAGAAACCCATTTCAGAGCCTATTTCCACCATCCTCACTTTCCCTTTTTCCTTGTTAAAAGAGGCCTTAAGTTTCCTCACTTAGAGTTTATCTGGCAGCGATTCTGCCTCACATGTATGGATTTAGGGCTGTTCGGTCTTCACTCATCCACTGGTTAAGTGCTTTATGAAAGGGATGAAAAATACAGTTCCACCCCTTCGTTCCTTTGTTCCGCAATGGTGCTCAAAGCACTGTCTGCCAAGCCTTTCGAACCGCTGGCAAAGACAGATTTGCGTTTACCGACTTTTAAGGTGGTATTCCTTGTTGCCATAACGTCTGTTAGACGTGCATCAGAGTTAGCGGCACTCCGTATGGACTCACCTTATACGGGTTTTCATGCCGACAAAGTGGTCCTTAGACCGGACCCAGTTTTTTTCCAAAGGTTGTTTCTCCTTTCACCTTGGGCAGGATTTTACTCTGCCAAGCTTTTTCCTTGCGCCGACAATTCTTCTTGAGTCAACACTACATACGCTGGACAGAACAGTGACTCTCTGGAGATCCCTAAGATTTTTTGTTTGTTATGGGTCAAACAAAAGGGACTCCAAGCATCTCCGCAGAGAATATCTGCTTGGGTTTTTTCAGACTATTAAATTAGCCTATGAACTTGCTGGCCCCCCGCTGAAGGGGAAAGTGCGCTCTCACTCCACCAGAGGAGGAGCCACTGCTACAGCTTTTGGAAGAGGTATTGCCATACCGGACCTCTGCAAAGTGGATACCTGGTCGACACCTCTGACTTTTGCCAGTCACTACCGTCTGGGCATCAGAGCGCGTAGAGACTGTGCTTTTGGGAGTGCCATCTTATCGGCAATCCGTTGAATTTTCATCCATCACCTGACACCACCCACCTCCGGGTAGTCAGCTTGTTATTCGCCCATATGTGTGATGCACAGAGACCATGAAGAAGAAAGACAGGTTGCTTACCTGTAGCTGTAGTTCTTCGAGTGGTCATCTGTGCAGTCACACAACCCTCCCACCGTCCCCACTATGGTGTCATTTTTTGATTACCTGGTGGTTCACCTCAGTGAGACTGTCTAGGCAGTTTCAAGAACTGAGGGGATTAGGCGGGAACCCCTGAGCATGGTCAGTGGACGGTGGGGGAGGGGTTCCCGCCTAAAAGACTTTCAGCTAGAGAAGTTTCCGAAGCTGGCCCTGCGCAGGCGCAGAGCCCATATGTGTGACTGCACAGATGACCACTCGAAGAACTACAGTTACAGGTAAGCAACCTGTCTGTGTGGTCTTGCGATCTCACCAGAAAACCCTGTGGTGGGTGCAAGTTGGCAGCTGCATCATATAAATGATGCAGCGCCACTCCACTGCCACCATGGCATATTGACTGCCCCTGGAGGCAACTACTGGGCATATAGACAGCCTCTGAAGGCAAACGCTGAAAAGGCCTGTCATATGTTGTTATCTGGAGCACTTTACAGTAGTTATTCCCCACCTGGGGCCTGCCAGATACTTTGAACTTCAAGTCTTATCAGCCCCAGTCCACATGGTGAATGGCCAGGAATCCTTGGGAATTGTGGTCCAAAACATCTAGTTTGAATTAGTTTGTTACTTTTTACATCATGCTTCATGAAGAATCTTATTTGATGTAAACAACTAAAGTCATTTTCCTGGAGAAGATGCAAAAAAAACCAGTAATGTGTTAATTATACAAATGTAAGTGATTATGAATTCTGTATTACTTTGTCTTGACTTATTGAGAATGTTTGCTTATCAAAATATAAATGAACCTGCAGAAAATGTTTGAGATTGTAGTCCTTAATTTCATGTGATTTCAAAAATGAGCCTACTAATCACCCATTACAAGTTCTTTCATCCAAAGCAGAAGTTCTCACGTTTTGCTACTTAATTGTTCTCACACCCACCATGGAAACAGCAATATAAACATGATGGCTTTCTTCAAGTACATGTTAATGAAATGGAAATGTTTTAAAATGTAATGATTTTAGGATTAAACACAGAGGATACAATGTAGTACAGAGCCGTATGTGTATATGAACATAGAGTGATGCTTTGTACCGAGTCAGATCTTTGGCCTGTCTATTGTTTACTTTGGCTGATGATGGTTCTCCTAGATCTCAGGATAAATCTTTCCTATCCCAGCTTACTAAGATCTTTTGTCATTCAACTTGGCATCCTTTGCATGCAAACTGTTATGGTGGCACCTTTCCTTTCTGGAGGGGCAGATCCTGAAAGTGGTGTTAGGACTACTATTCCACCCCATTGCTGTTGGCCTTTGGAGTGCCTCAGGTTTCCAACCTGTTTCCCATGCCTTTTAGCATATACATGAAAGCACCAAGGGAGATAATCCAGTATAGCCATCTCAGTCTGGCTTTAGGCCTGTTTATGGGATAGAGACTGCTTTGGAGGCCTTAGTGGATCATCTACACTGGGAACTGGGCAGGGGGACTTATTGGTTCTTCTAGACTCTCAGCGGCTTTCGATACCGTCAACATAGTATCTTTGACTGGTGGAGTTACAGTTTTATAGTGGTCCTGGTCCTTCTTGGAGGGTGATTTCAGAAGGTGATGCTGGGGAACTCTTAATCAATGTTGCAGCCATTGGCTTATAGTATCCCTCAGTTTCATCTTCTGCTAATTAACATATATATATGAACCTGTTGGGAGAGATTGTCTGGAATTTGGGGATTCAGTGCCACCAGTATGCAGATGACACCCAATACTGTCTCTTCTTTTGACCTAAATCTAAGGAAGTCATTCAAGTTCTAAATCAGTAGCTGGATGAGGGTGGACGAAGCTTAATCTAGACAAGACAATTAGTCAACAACCTGATCAAGGGAATAGGGATTTCTCCTTTGTTGGATGGAGTTATACTCCCCTTGAAGACTCAGGTTTACAGTTTGGGTTGTTCCTGGTTTCAGCCCTGAACTGGTTGTCCAGGTTACAGCAGCCCCACTGGCTACTGGTCCATTTCCTGGTATAATTCAAAGTGCTGACTTTGACCTATAAAACCCTTCATGATGTGGGCTTTATAGGTCATGTAGATGTGGCCCCACTACCCCTTAATTGTGTGAAGACTGCTTCACATGAGTATTGCATGAAGGGGGCACATAGATGTGAGGTATCAAAAATCTCCATAAACTGCATCCACTAATGTGAAAAGAATACTTGTTAAATTAACATTAGCTTGAGAAAAATGAAACTTCTGGACTAATTATGGTTTACTGGTTAAACAGATCCAAGACAGAAAAATAATGACCACTATTCCAGGGTATGTGATTTGAACAAGGCAGCTCCATATGAAATTGAGAAGTTGCAGATGTCTTGCACTTGAGTGATAGTGCGCATGTGATCTTAGTTCTGCTTCATTAGCCCCAAGTGAATGAGTGGTAAATTTTTCCTATTTATACATCTTCTGTCAGGGGATCATAAACATAGCCCAGCCAGTGCATGCTTTCATTCTGACATTTTCATTTATATAATTCTGGCAGCCTGGTGAATAGTTTATGCCCCACTTGAATAATTTTTTCTCCGTTTCAAATGCTCAGCTAAGTATTAGCAATGGTTAATTATGCTCTCAGTACATCTTATAATGGAACTGTATGTCATTATGCTGTGCTTTTATGTTGTGTCTGGGAGATTTAGTCATCTTGGTAAAATATTACTTTTTCATTGGACATGGGGTCCATTAATTTGGATTTCTGCCTCTTGACCACTCTCTAGTAAAATACAATCTTCACTATAGTGAAATTACCGGCCAGTGGCATTTTTCCCTCTTCCCCATTTATGGAAAGGAAGACTTTTCTACATTGACCAAGTGTGTCATGTCACCAACTCTAATTTCTCATGGATATTAACATCTTCATCCATGCCACATTTCTCTTTCAGTTAATAATTTCAGGAATTATAGATTTTGAGAATATTGCAGTAAAACATATTTTCTGTGATCACAGACTCATAGAATAGCAGAGTTGGAAGGGGCCTACAAGGCCATCGAGTCCACCCACCCTGCTCAATGCAGGAATCCACCCTAAAGCATCCCTGACAGATGGTTGTCCAGCTGCCTCTTGAAGGCCTCTAGTGTGGGAGAGCCCACAACCTCCCTAGGTAACTGATTCCATTGTCGTACTGCTCTAACAGTCAGGAAGTTTTTCCTGATGTCCAGCTGGAATCTGGCTTCCTTTAACTTGAGCCCGTTGTTCCGTGTCCTGCACTCTGGGAGGATCGAGAAGAGATCCTGGCCCTCCTCTGTGTGACAACCTTTTAAGTATTTGAAGAGTGCTATCATGTCTCCCCTCAATCTTCTCTTCTCCAGGCTAAACATGCCCAGTTCTTTCAGTCTCTCTTCATAGGGCTTTGTTTCCAGACCCCTGATCATCCTGGTTACCCTCCTCTGAACACGCTCCAGCTTGTCTGTGTCCTTCTTATTTATTATTATTATTATTTATTTATATAGCACCATCAATGTACATGGTGCTGTACAGAGTAAAACAGTAAATAGCAAGACTCTGCTGCATAGGCTTACAGTCTAATAAAATCCTGAATTGTGGAGCCCAGAACTGGACGCAATACTCTAGATGAGGCCTAACCAGGGCCGAATAGAGAGGAACCAGTACCTCACGTGATTTGGAAGCTATACTTCTATTAATGCAGCCCCAAATAGCATTTGCCTTTCTTGCAACCATATCACACTGTTGGCTCATATTTAGCTTGCGATCTACAACAATTCCAAGATCCTTCTCGTTTGTAGTATTGCTGAGCCAAGTATCCCCCATCTTGTAACTGTGCCTTTGGTTTCTATTTCCTAAATGTAGAACTTGGCATTTATCCCTATTAAATTTCATTTGTGATGTACACAAATCTGTTGTATCTATTGATGAGATATTTATGTTCAAGGGATTCAGGATTCCTTAAAAAGAGACATATTATCAAATTGGTTTTATTGAAACATACAAAACATTTAAACTGGGATGTTTGCGTGGGAGATAATCAATGGCATTGTTGCATTCTGCCTTTCTGCAGCAAGTCCCATTCCATTTCTGTACGAAGTCTTTGAAGGAGATACTTAAACCTGTGAGATGGTTGATCTGAATGGTGTGAATTTTCAATCTTTGGAATATGCAAATGCCATTTAAACAAATATTGATTATGGACGCTGACAGAAATCCCCTCAGTGGGAAGGACTGTTGCTCAGGGGTAAAGTAAAGCACATGCTTTACATGCGGAAGGTTTTGACTGCAACCCCTGGCTTATACAAATAGGGCTCGGAAAACCTGTTTGAAACCCTAGAAATTCACCACCAGTTAGTGTAGAGTTTACACTGTGGACAATAGTGAGCTAATAGTCTGACTAGATATAAGGCTTCTTCCTATGTTACTCCTATTTTTAGCAGGTTACACCACCACACATTTTATTTATTTCTACTGTTGCATTTTATAGTAACACAGAGTTGCTTAAGATCTTTGATGAGTTTGTTTCCATGGCATAAAAAGAATCCAACTTGATCACTGCAAATGTTGGTATAGTCCAGTGATCTTCTCTAGCATTCAAGCAGGAGCCACTTTGTGTCCAGGCAGTGCCACTGAAGACATATGGAGGGAGGGGGCTCTCCCCTATCAAATGGTGTAACTGTATAATAGACCTGGCTGGAGGAGGCCTTTTGAGGTCGCCCCTCCCCATTCTCCTCTACAAAGTTCAAGTAAAGCCTAATCAGTCAGTCACCAAGTCACCAGGCAGGCAAATTCTCACCAGCTCACTTGGACATTTCCTGTCACTGAGCGAGTGCTCTGCTCTACTCTACTCAGTGCTGCAAACCTCCCAGTGCAGATCCACATTGCTCTTTTTCTTGCCAACACATTTGATTTCCCTTCCACCTCCGGTGTCTGTGCCACTGTAGTTAGTCACTGAAATTGCTCTTTGCCTTTTGGGCTCTTTCCCACCAGAGCTAACTGGGTGATTGCTCCTGCATTCTCCTCTCCCAAACCACCTTATAGCTGTGCAGCAACAGCTCTCCTGACTCCCCACCCCTGAAGATGTCTTCAGTAGCCCAGAGCACAACATCCTGCCCTCCACTAAGGGAAAGCTAGAGGATACCTTCTGAGAGTGAGCAGCTGCGAGAGAGAGAGAGAGAGGTGTAGTCACACTTAAGGTGAATGGGAGTGGCCAGTGACCTTCAGGCCTTGTAGTGGAGAACACTGATATAGTCCAGTATCCTGTTTCCAACTGTGGAAAGCAAGATGCCACTGGGAAGCTCACAAGCATGGGATGCAGGCCACAGCCCTCCACCATTATTTTTCTCATTTATCATCTATTCAGAAAGATGCTTAGAGGTTCCTTCAAGCCATTAGAGCGCATAATATATCTATCAGTGACTATCTTCATGACTTTGCCTAATCCCCTTTTAAAGATATCTTAGCCCAAGGCTATCGCCCCGTCTCATGGCAATGTATCCCAAAAGTTTATTGTGGTTTATGGTTTTGTCTCTGCTGATCCTACTGCCAATCAGTTTCATGAGGTGAACACAAATTCCAACATTATGAGGGAGGAAGAAAAAATATATATCCGTTCCCCCATCTCCATGCAATTAATTGCTTTATAAAACTCTTACCATGCCTTCCTGTCATCAGTTCTTTTTTCCATTCTAAACTAAAAATCACACATACTTTAGCTGGCATGGAGCTTAAATTGTTGCGGTGCTTGAAATAGCATTTGAGAATCTCACAGTAATATCCCAACACTGTTAATTACGCTGTACCATGCATCTGTTTGTATTACATGTTGTATGTATTTTCTGTTATAATTAAATATAATTTTTTGTTACAATTAAATTGTGAAAATCCTGATGCAGTGGATAGAACTTGTAATTACTTAGATTCTTTGTTTATCTATATCAAAGCCATTTCTACACCTGGTGTAGGAGTTAAAATATTGCAATTTTCTCTCTGGGAAAATTTTTTGGGAGTTAGTGAAATTGGCAATGGGAAAATATTGGACAGTCATCTTAGTAATAGCACCAAGAGGGTACAAGAAGATATGCCGAACTCTATTAAGTGCTGGGAGACTTAGGTCACAATCCCGAAACCTGTGCAAATGAAGAGCTGAATGCAGACTAGTTTACTTTAAAATCACTTCACTGGCTGCCAATTAGTTTCTGGGTGAAGTATAAAGTGTTGGTTATTACCTTTAAAGCCCTACATGGTTTGTGTCCAGGTTACCTGCGGGATCACCTTCTCCCATACAATCCGCCCCACACACTCAGGTCCTCTGGGAAGGGTTTATTCCAGTCAGCCACAACTAAGCTGGCAACTGTTACCCAGAGGACCTTTTCTTCTGCCACCCCCAGACTGTGGAATGGCCTGCCGGAAGAGATTTGTCAGCTTAAAGCTCCCTCAGAGTTTAAGACAGCCGTAAAGACTAGTCTCTTCCGGCAGGCCTACCCAGATGAATTTTAAACCTAAGAATTTCAAGACGCTGTGATTGTGATTTTAATATTGTATTGGTTTTATATGCTCCTTTAACTAATTTTATGTATACATTTGTGTTTGGTGTTGTTCCCTGCCTCGATCCAGAGGGAGAGGTGGGTAATAAATTATTATTATTATTATTATTATTATTATTATTATTATTATTATTTCTTACTCTGTTGTAACCAGCCATCAACAAGCTGCCACCATCTCAGGAATGCAAGTGCCATGTTAAATGCACTCTGACACAACTAGGCAATTCACATGGTCAAGCCAAGCGTTCTTCTTCTACCTTAACTTATTCTTAGAAAAAGCAGTAGAGCTGTATGTGGGTGTGCGTGGGGTCCTGCTGAGGAAAAAATGAGCTGCTAAAGCAGACATGGAAGGATTTCTCAGTTTTAAGGATTTCCTAGTTATAAGAACAGATGTCTGTGGAAGGCACAACGGGCACTTACAGGTTGTAAGCTTGTGGCCCATGTGACAAAGGTCAGTGTGTATTATTCCTAAGCCGTCTCATGTCCCAACCTAAAATTTGTAGTATAACTATTAGATTTTCTCATTGGATTGTATTCGTTGAGATTTTTATGCTACGTTTTTGAATTATTTTAAAGCCTGGCCCTTTGGAAACCTAGTCATAGTGGTTGCTCTATCATTCTGTCTCTGTCTGTCTGTCTAAAAGGAAGATATATGAATAGCAGTTGCACAGTTCTCTAAACCCTCCACATTTTGAACTCTTCTTCTAGATGTGTGAGAGGAACTGTGCACCCTGGGCTATGTCGAAAGGCAGATCACATCAGGAGGACAAAGAGCCGTGCTTTGCACAAAAGGGTTAGGAAGACAAGAGCAGATTCTGTGACTTGGCAGGTCATTCCCCCTGCACCCTGCTCTTTCTGATAAGAACGCCTTTTACAGTGGCTGAGACTGCTGTTGACACACCTCCATGCTTGCTGCAGAAGCACTGGGCTTTTGGAAAGGAATGATAAGGAACACAAAGAACAACCAACAAAGCTCTTATGATGAATGCCGTCATTTGCATTGCTGCGCAAAATAGCTTTGCTCCCAATGGCAGAATGTTGTATTTATAACAAATATTAGAAATATAATTTTAATAACATTTAATATTAATAGAAGGCTATATGGGATGGTATTTGTTGTGATGTTTTAAATCTATTCGGTTACCACGAAAAAAAAAAAAAGGCACAAGGACTGATAATGTAAAAAAATATTTTCATGTTAGACTTTTTTCTAAAGTAAGTGAAATATCATCTATTTTATGAACTAATGTTCTTCATCTTGTATTTTTTTAACTGAAACCTGCAACAAAGCAGGATACCATGAACAAACACTATGTACTATTTTTATTTGTGTGTGTGTGTGCCTTGCTAGACGAGGCCTTAGCGCGCTGTGAGGCCCGGTTTCCCTGCTGTGCGTCCAGATGACGCACAGGGGAATTTGGGGTCAGGCCGCGCTGAAGCCTCACCTAACGCGCCATAAGCGAAGTCGCTTATGGCGTGCCTTTTCCGCAGCCCCGGCCTGAGCAGGGTCCATGGCTTTTTGCGACTACTCGCTTACTCGCGAATAGCCGGGAAAAGCCACAGACTGGGCACAGCGCTCATATGAGCGCTGTGCCCATCGGGCGGGGGGGATCCCGGGGGGGAGAGGGGCAGGGAGAAGGCCGGACCCGCCAGGAGAGAGTGGGGGAGAAGGCCGGGCACAGCATCGGGGATGGCAAGAGGGGGAGAAAGCCGGGCACAGCATCGGGGATGGCAAGAGGGGTGGGGAGAAGATCGGGGATGGCAAGAGGGGGGGAAGCTGGGCACAGCATCGGGGATAGCAAGAGGGGTGGGGAGAAGATCGGGGATGGCAAGAGGGGTGGGGGAAAAGCCGGGCACGGCATCGGGGATGGCAAGAGGGGTGGGGAGAAGATCGGGGATGGCAAGGGGGGGAAGCTGGGCACGGCATCGGGGATGGCAAGAGGGGGGGAAGCTGGGCACGGCATCGGGGGTGGCAAGAGGGGTGGGGAGAAGATCGGGGATGGCAAGAGGGGGGAAGCTGGGCACGGCATCGGGGTGGCAAGAGGGGTGGGGAGAAGATCGGGGATGGCAAGAGGGGGGGAAGCTGGGCACAGCATCGGGGATGGCAAGAGGGGTGGGGAGAAGATCGGGGACGGGATCGGGGATGGCAAGAGGGGGAGGACGAGCGAGCAGGCAGGGGGGAATCAGGGGCAGGGAGAGCGGGGGTGGTGGTTTATTTTTGTAAAAAAAAGCCTTACCTTGTCCGGAGTCTTCGGGCCGCACGTGGCCCTTTTAACAGTAAAAAAAAATGGCCGACGCTGCAGGGCTTCCGTAGTCCCTGCACGTCGTGCGTGTAGGAGGCGGGGCGGCACATGCTAAAGTTAGCGTGCCGTCGCCCCGCCTCCCTGCCGGCTTATCCGGCATCGTCTAGCAAGGCCCTGTGTGTGGGGGTGTCCTTCATACAAATGTGAGGGGGAAATAGTTCTCTGACAAATCATAGAATACTTTCAAGCCAAGAAACAAGGGCATCCACAGTGTTACACAAACATCACAGGTAGGCAATTACAATGTACACAACTCTTGGACACTTACTTTGAAATGCTATGACAATTAGCTTTTCTTTCTTTTTACCCTTTTGAGTTCTGTTGCAACTCTTGCCTGTGTGTGAATTTTGCACTCTGCTTTGTTCTTACCTCAATAACCCATGAAACCTTAAACCATGAAGAGAATTTCATCACTTTTAATGACACAGAAATATTACACAGTTAGGGCATATTTCAGTCTTCAATCCAGCACACACCAGGAATATAAAGAACCGTGACCCAGAGACACCTGCAGGCTGCAGCTTCAACAAAGTTATGATCTACCACCAGATCCATGATCTGTATCACCTGCTCTCACAGTGCAGAAAGCCACACAGAAAACCAGACTTTGATGATATGTGCATATAATCATTGTGTGAGTTCACTGTGTGTTATCCTGAAGGAGACACTAGAGGAACAAAGCAAGTGTATTTAATTTATAAGCTTCCTATTTTCTCCCCCTCCCCTTTCAGCTCAGTTGTTGAAGGTAGGCAAGGTCCTTTGAAGGAATAAGCAGCCCCAGCAAAGCTAGCAATAACACTGATACAGGAAATCAGTCCTACATCCACTATTTAAATAGCAAAGAGTCTTAAAGATGAATACATTTATTTTGGCATAAGCTTAATGGACATTGTCCACTTCATCAGATGGAAGATGCATATAATAGTCGCATGAATTGACAGTATGTTATCCTAAAAGCTAGTGACAGTGGGTGAGTCTATATGACATGACAACCCATCATACAGATAAGCTACATAGTGTGGGTTATTTTTGGAACAACCCACAGTGATCACTGTGGGTTATTCTCCCCCTCCTTCACCCTTGGTACTCTACTTGGTTTCCCAGTGTCCTGCATGCTAGAACCCACCTTGTTGCCCATCTCATCCCTCTCCCTTCTCCGATTTCATTCCCTAGCTTGCCCTTTTTTTTAATCATCTCTCCTGCTTCTTTGGCAACTCCTATTCAGAGCAGTAATGAGCCACAAAAAGGGTGGGAGGAGGTTAGATCTCTCTTCAGAGGACTTGCTAGAGACTAGGGGAACTGTGTAATGGAAGCAGGGCACTAACAAGTGTTAGCCCAACACTTAAAATCCTGGGGATTATCTTGCGAAAAGGCTAATTTCGTTCCTTTTTCCAACCTGTAACTGACAATGGTTATCAAATCAGCCTACATGTAGTCCTGTCTTGTCAATTTCCTTGTATGTTTCATACTGCACTTCCTTCCCTTTGACAGATGGCATTGACAAGGCAACACTATATGTATTTGACAGCCACAAGCGTGAGTTTGAAAGCCACAACAGTGAAATACAGCCCTATTTGTGCAAATGGTGGGGGCCAAAAACAGATTAAACAATGAGTGACAGCCCTCCAAAGTGCAATTTGGGCATCAGTGGATGGGCTGTCACTGAGACACTGGTGAGATCACTTGGGAAGAGTGGCTATTCTTGCCAAACGGCTTGCTGCCTGATCGACACAACCTGTGATGGGTTGGCTCTGTTGGGTTCAGACGTCATGCCAACCCATCATGGGTAAAAAAAAGTAAAACAAGCCATGGGTTGCCAGGATGGTTTGTTGGTGAAAAATAAACCATGCTGCAGGAAGTGGTCCAGGTTTGGATGACATGATAAACACCATGGCTTGTTTCGCACTACAAGCCACAATGGATTGTCGTGTCATGCAGACCTAATCAAAAGGAAGGAAGCAGCTGTATTTAATTCATAAGCTTCCTATTTCTCTCTCCCCGCCCCAAGACCAGAAGTGTAATCTGGTCTTACATACAGCATTCAAGTGTGGTGGCATGATAACACTAAACCTATATCTGAGAGCTTACAGCTCTAAATTAGGGATGAATGGGGAGATGCCCCATTACTTGCCCCATCACCACTACCACTCTCTGTAGCAGAGAGATCCTGTGAAACCAATGTATTGCTCCAGTATATGCATTGCCAAGTGCTGCTCTTGATCATTAATCTTCTTTTGTCCTTCCCAAGCAATCTATTGAAAACGCACACTGAGCACATATGCTGAGAATGTTCATTGTTAAGCAGTGGGTGTTCATATCCACAGGAAGTGAGGTAGTGCAGTTGGGAGACTGCTCTTGTTCACTCGTAAATATGGTCCTGATCTCAGGACTAACGAATTTATGCAAAATATGGCCATCTATGTTGGTACCCTGATCCAATTACCTCTCTGACTGCATGTTTGCACAGAGAGCCCTAAGCCGGTCTTCCATTTGCTTTCCTTCCACTTAACCAATCAAGCTGGCTATGATTTGGGACAGTTATACTGCTGCTCACAACATGGCACTGCCCCACCATCAGTCCAGCCACCTCCCTTCCTCGGTGCTTCTCACCTCTGAGGATAGAGCCTGCCACAGAGCCTGGGAAAAGTCATGTTGAGTAGAGGCCCCTCTCCATTTCCTACTGCTGCCTGGTTCCTCTTTGCCTGAGATGCCAAGGAATATTGTCCTCCCTTCAGTTACTCTGTGGAAGTGAGCATACCTAGCACAAAAGTCAGGAGAAATAATCCAAAATGTGCAGTCCTCTACCCATGAAAGCAAGTAAGGAGTCAACCCAACTGAAAAGAAGCAGTGCACCACTTGTATCGACTTCCGAGTCTAATCAGTTTGTGGATGCAGGAAGAAAAGAACATGGCAGCAGGGACTTGTGGGGGGAAGAGTAAGGTCCTCTCCAGGAGAAATGGCAGATGACTGCTAGGAAGAGGGAATGACATAAGTGGGAATGGTGTGGGCAAGAGAAGTAGATAAAATTTTCTTTTGGAGGTGGAAACAGTCTGAGTAGATTGAGGGTTCATTGAAGATGAATTCATTTGGGCAGGATCTGGGTGAGTAGTAAATTGGGGAAAACTGATCTGGGGTGATCTTGGGGTGGGAGCTAAGAGGCTAATGAGTTTGGGGGAAATTGGAAGTGCTCTTGGGACATGGTCTGGGTGGCTAATGTGTTTGGGATAAATTGATTTTGGGGTGAACTTTCTATTTGCAGGAATGCATTTTAGAGTACTTTAGAGATGACTTGGGGAAATGAATTAGCTTGCCTTTTGTGAAACAGGTGTTCTGTATGAGCAGACAAATGTGGACTCAAAGGACTGTTTTTGTGTGGTGGTTTGGTTCAGAGCTATCCCTCAACCTTCTGCTTTGCAGCCATGCCATCTGGGCAAACAGGAATCCCCTTGGATCTGCCGACTGCAACCCTTTGGCACCATCTTCTGTTATCTTTCCTGCCCTCTGTGCCACTGTATGTGAGGGTTACATTAACGTCAGAATCAGTGGATTGTATTCCCACTCTCGTTTTCTATGTGAATTTCCCTTAAGAGGTTCATATAGCTCCGACAATGAAAAGGAAAATGGGTTATAGCCTCCTTTATCTAGGAATGTAGGGTTAGAAATTGCAGAGAGAGCTTTTCTCTCTCCATAGTCTATGATAAATGGGACTTGTTTCCCTTAACCAGTTTAGTTTGATTGGAAAACCTTCTTTACTTGTGCTCATGCTGAAATATCACCCCGATTTTTGAGCAGCATGTCGAAGTGTAGCTGTAGCACAAATGGCCACCCGCTGCTCACTTCTAATTGACAGGATTAGGAATAGAGTGAGCTGCGATTTACAGATGTGAAGTAGCATACATTTTGACTTAAATTTGACTCTAGAGTGCAGACAGATATTGTGTAGATGTTTGCTCCTTATCGAAGAGCAGAGAAAAACGGTGCAAATTAATGATGAGCCATGTGGCGACAGTCACCTACTCATTTTCTGATACCATCTATTGAATTTAATTGGATATAAAGGGTTTTGAAGGAATAAAGACACCAATGTGCCTTTGTAACTGCACAACAGTGATTTCTTTGCCCCCACCAAAAGCACACACCTTGATTTAAATGTTTTGAATGCAGGTGGCGAACTGCCATTGGAGGAATTGCAAAGTTGAAGAATTGGATGAACTGTAAAGTTTTGGATAAAAGTTGGAGGATTGATGGGGGTGAATAAAAATTCAAACGGTTTTCTTAACCATTGCAATTTTATATAATATAGAAAAAGGACAAATGTAGATGTAGAATATGTAATATAGGAAGAGGCCAAAAAAAAAAGCATTTACAACATAAATATTCAAGAATTTCCTTTTTTATTAATTGCAGTGCTCTTTTTGGTTTTAATTATAACAGCTGTTGAAACAGCTGTTTTAAAATTCTTTTCCGGCTGTTCCCAGACCAATTCTCTCTTCACATTTCATTTCTCTTCCCCGCCCCCACTCCTGATGCAATGTGTACATTCTTTTTCTCACATATGTTTCCTTCACCTGAATATAAATATGCTTAATGAAAGCATAGGCCCCTACTTGCCAGGTAGTCTCTTTGCACACCCTATGTTGGGTGTGGGAGAAAGATGGAGCCCTACCTTATTCCTATAGCATAGCCACTAGATCCTTGTGAGCTCTGCAGCTGTGCAGCATTCTGGGATAGCCCAAAACCCATCAGTGGTGCTGGGTGGTTTTGGGGTGCGGGGCATCCAGGGACAGACTATGAAGGGAGAGTTCCCTCTCTGGTCCACTCCCATTGCTGTCATGGGACTTCTCTACCTGCCCTTCCAAGGCTTACTGTACTGTGAGTTTGCTGCTGAATAATAATAATAATAATAATAATAATATATATATATATATATATATATATATATATATATATTTGTTACCCGCCTCTCCCTCTGGATTGAGGTAGGGTACAACACAAATGCAAACATCATATAACTAATTAAAACATTTTAAACTAATACATTATTAAAAGCAGCTCATTATTAAAAGGCAAAAGGCTATACAAACGTATGCCATGGACAATGGGGGCCAGGAAGGAATTTTACCCACTTGCATGATTGGGAATGATATGGTGGGCTTTTGCCTTCCTCCATCTACTTCAATGCCTCTAGCACTCCCAATCTTAAAGTTGTGACAAAATTTAGTAAACCATATAATGGTGTGCATACAGATGTTGGTATAACAGTGCACACAACTGTATGTTCACTCGGTTTTGTCACAGCTTTGTGGTTAGAAGCTCTGGAGGCATTGAAATGGATCGAGGGTTGTAGGACCCATTACCTATGAGGGATCCTGGGCTGGAGGGTCAAGGTTCCACCCTTGCTTAGGAGCTGGCACACCTGCTACACACCCAAGGAACAGGAGGGGGGCAGTGATTTGATGCATGCCATGGTGGACCTGATATTTCCAAAGTTGCTTCTAGTAGATGGGCTTGGGTGGTGAACTGGCTAGGAGTCAGGTTGCTTGATGGTTGGATCCACACATCGTGCCTTGCCAAAGCAGTGCAAGCTGTACCCAATCAAAGGAGGGGCCAGTTTCATCCAAGAACTTATCTAAATGTGCTTACTACCCTCCGAATAGGTGCTGTGGGTGAAGCTTTGAATATTGTTTTACCATTTGAAGGAAAAATATCAAAAGAAACAAGCACATGTCCTCCAGTAAATTAGATGTAATGTGCCAAAAGAAGCACGGAATAAAAGAATGAGAAACCCCAGAGGAGAGACAGCATCGTGACATTTTAGCTTCTCCAACAAAAAAGTAGCAAGATATCTAATGGAATGAGTGCACATTCAGTGTAAAATAAAATAAGTATTTTCCAGAAGGGTGGTTGTCTTAGGGTGCTGCAGCAAAAAATAGCAAGGAATCTTGTGGCACTATAGAGACTAACACATTTTATTATGGCTTAAGCTTTCCTGGACTAGAGCCCACTAATATATAATGCATTGACATAAACAAGTTTGGAACTCACTGAGACATGTAGAATTGCTTTTCTATGAGGGCAGCATCCAAACTTTTAGGTCCTGTACAAACATGTAACATGGCCCCCTCCCACACACATACCCCAATCCCATTACATACATACAATCCCATGAGCCATGAAAGAATAATTTTGTAATCCTGAAACTAATATGGATCTGAAGTCCCCTCTCTGCCAGTGAATCATCCAGGTCCAAGGTGGTGGTGAACCTGTAACTAACTGCAGCATAAGATACTATACCATATCAGTGCCTAAATGATGCCTTTGTTAAGGGTGTGGCCCTTAACAACAACAATTTCCTGGCATTTTAGAGGTTGAGCCGTCAACACAACACATTAAGCTGAAATGCCCAGTGCTCCTTTATTGAATTGTTACAATGGCCAAATGGAAATTGATCACTCTCAATATATATGTTCCAGTTGAGGATTACATTTCATCTGATGAAGTGGACTCTAGTCTTCATAAGCTTATGCCATAGTAACTTTCTTCGTCTTTATAGTGCCACAAGAATGGGCTGACAACAGACTAGCACACTAATGTAGGTTCCAGCAATGTGCTAGTCTTACCAGCTGTTGTCCGTCCTGCCTATGCACAAGGAACTCGGACTGGTAGGTCTTAAGAGAGCAAATCACATACAGCAATACAGATACCTCTCTTTCTAACTACAAGTCCAAATTTAGCTGCACAAGCACACTGTTCTAGAGAAGGGCATGGCCAGCAACTCACTGCTCAGAATTTTGCTTGCTTATTATTTTTATATTAATTTAGCATTTTTTTCCTGCCAAAATGGCTCTTAAGGCAGTGGCTCTATTCTGCTCTAACAATGCTTTTGATTAGTTGCAGCATATCTTACAATATCTGGATAATGTGTACATAGTAGAGGGGAAATTAGTTTCCATAAATATTCTCAAGTATGATCTTAGCATCCTTTATTCTCTTGTGGTAATGGGATTGCAGCCTGAACCACCACCACCCTGGGTCTCTGAGCTCCAGTAAATACCCCTTTCCTATTCCACATAGTTGGGGCCTGTCAAAGAAGGCATAGCTGGCAAACAAGCCAAAGTTAGTAGAAGGCACACCTAGACAAAGCATCAGCCTAGGGTCCATAACGAGTTCAGGAACATCTCTAACCTGCACCTCTGATCATTTTCTTCAACAGTGTTTTTAAAAATGCAATATACACGGTGCTGAAATAATGGGATGTCAAAGTATCTTGGTTGCTTTCTTTCCGTTAGTGAAATACAGCAATATTTGGGATGGTTATACCATTGCTCTCACCTTACTTTTATGCTTACAAGTGTATAAGAATTGTTTCACTGGTTTATTTGAGGTGTACATTTTAAAGCAATCTTGATTAGCTGCAGCCTTAGTAGGAAAAAAATGAAAAAGACCAATAGACCAACATGATAGCTCCTGAGTGCTTTCTTCCCTCTCCTATTCCTGGTATACTGAGGACCACTTAAGTGAAGATAGAGGAAGACTAGTGCTGAATCTGACTGAACACAGGTTAGAGCCCATTGTTGAGCCTACTCCGTGGCAGTGATGGTGGCAGTTTCTTTTCCAGCATCATTGCATCTTCATAGTGTTGCTCTGCAGAGGTTTTTCAGGTGGTTCATGGCCTTGTGCAGTCTGATCAGAAGAAAAAACTAATTGAACCCTTGATTGCTTGTTATGGTCAATTTGCAGTTCACTTTGAGGACAAAGTCGCTCACATCTGTCAAACTTTGACTCCATAGGTGATGCAAACCAGGTGGTGGAGGTGTCCAATGTACCATCTGGTCTAGTTTTATGGCATGAGTTTCAGTTATTGAGGTCTGATGATTTGGGCAGAGTGCTTGAATCTGTCTGTCTCACGACCTTTGATCTTGATTCTTGCCCTACTTGGCTGATTATAGCCAGTAGATCTGGCCTGAGGACCTCGATCCAGGAAATGATCAATGCTACCAATCTCTTTAAAAGAGATGATGATTTGTTCTCTCCTGGAAAAACCTGGGGCTCAACAATAGGACCTCAACAATTTTAGACCAGTGGCCAATCTTCCATTTTTTAGGCAAGGTGATTGAGCAGATGGTGGCTGAACAATAGGGGTGTGCACTCTGCCCTGGAATTATCTGGTAACCGCGAACATCTGCAGAGCATTCGAACTTCCAGAGTGGAGATTGGCTGAATCCAAACCTATAGATTAATATCAGAGTGGAGACATGCCCAATCGGAGCTTCTAGTATCTCCGAAATTATCCGTCTGTTTTTCAGCCCTCAATGCTGTGTGTGTGTGCATTGAGGCCTGAAAAACAGACGGATAATTTCGGAGACACTAGAAGCTCCAATTGGGCACATCTCCACTCTAATATTAATCAATAGGTTTGGATTGTGTGTGTCTCAACTGAATATCTCCATATTTGGAAGATGCTGAATGGGATGAGGGGTACCTTTGATATTAACAACTGTGGCTAGCCAATTAGGAATTGCCACAGCACTGGCCGTGACCATGTTCTCCTCCAATCGCAGTGTTCGGGGGAGTGGGAAAGACTAACTGGCTGCTGATTCTGGCCATGGGAGGGGGGAGAGGGAGTGTGTTTCTACTTGGACTCATAGAAGTCAATCATCGACATTTCCACATTGTGAATGTGCTGTTGGGCTGGCTGGAATCATGAATGAGAAAGCTTCTACACCTGAGTAAGGCACAGGCGGGCTCTTTATTTCAGTTAAACTATTACTCCTATTGGCTGGCTGGGCATTTCCAGTTGGGCAGTATCTTAAAATATAATAATAATAATAATAATAATAATAATAATAATATAAGCAATTCTAAATATTTTGGTTGCTGTGTATTGTGACTTTGTGAAAGTGTTCTGAGCTTTATGTAATTGGGATTTTTTTTAATTATTAGGTTATTTATTTGTGAGCTGCCTAGAATATCTCAGGGGTAAGGCAGGATATAAATGTTTTAAAATAAAATAAAATTTAAAAATACGTTAGTAAAAAAACCAGACAAGCTACTGGACAGCATCTCAAGCCAAATCAGTGGTGATGGCTGTGTCACATGATCCCACTTTTCAGAATCCACCTGAGCAAATGTTGTTTTACAGTGGCTAAAAAAGAGAAATATTATCTCTTACTAAACCAGCTAGTTGTTCTGAAATACTGAAGCTTCTGCACCCTTATATTTTCCAGCTGGCACAGGTGTTCAGAACAAAACTAAGATGTCCACATGGCTAGGTATTCCATGCCAATATCAAAGGAGGGTAGAACAGAATATGGCTGGTATCCAGAGATGCTTTCCCACAATGCACAAGCGCCCCCACTCCCTGCTCAGGAACTGGGTATGAGGAAAATTAAGTTTCATCCAGCAACCTTTTTCTTATGCAGAAGGCACAACTAAAAGTTTGGGCCAGAGGAGGTTGCCAGACTGTTACATTCATGAAGGCAGATGGGGGAAAGGTGAAATGTCTTTGCCAGCTGTAGAGCTTTATAGATGCTATTTCAGAAGTAGACAAAACTGAGAAATGATTGGTTTCATTTCAGGGAAAGTTAAGCCCATTGGAAGTATAAGTTTCTTTTACTACCTGGATATAGCAAACACTCTATTGCCTATTTGGATTTTCTGCCAATAAATGAGAGCTGCTTCTTCTATCATTGTCCTTTCTCTAACAAAGGTCTTTTAAAAAGGCAGCCTATTGATCACTTATTTTGCTGACGACCTGTAAGTCTAATTTTTCTTTATAAATTGGAAGCCACAAGGACTGCTAGAAACTATCCTATGTGAACTTTGTGACAAGGTTTACTCATTACAAATTCTGTGGCCTTGTCTAGGAAGGTTTTATCTTCCTTTTCATTTGAGTATTGAGGCATTTAGGCAGCTTCACTTTAAAGTGTTAATTGCTTTGCCTAAAGGAGGTTTAAGTAACTTAAATTAGTATTGAGTGTCATGACTAAACATGTATCACTCCAAGTAACAAGAACAACTTGAATTTCTGGAGTAATCTATTGCTTTAAGCTGGCAGTCGCACATTCTGATTCCATCAGCATCTATATTTCCCTCCGTTTTTCAATGACAATGTAACTTGAATAGAGCTACTTTGATATGATAGTAGTATAATGTAGCTTCCCTGCATTATAAGCGCTCATTTTAATAATTCTGTGAATCACCTATTGTCTCCAGCATAGAATAGTGGTCAGTTTTTTCATAGCATATTTTATTGCACCCTAACACTTTATTCACTTCATCTGGACTTTTTGAGAGAACCGATACTGATATGATGGGTATAGATTTTAGCTCTGTCATGAAATGACAACCATACCAGTAGAAAGAATGAAGTAATTTTTGTGACCAGCCGAAGAAAACAGATGAAATCAATGGTTTCAGCCATATCTCTGAAAATGGAAAGACTGCTTTTTTATGAAAATCTGTACCCTCTTTTGTCCCCTCTTTTGATGATGCATTTTCTCAATTTTGGCAATGCATAAATGTCCACCCTAATCAAGTGCAACCACTGATTCACAGAGGCCACATCTGCATGGTCACCACAGCTTAGGATCATAAGACGACCCTTCTATGCACCTCCCACTCCTTCTGGTCATTTTCCCATTAAAAAAAAGAGCCCAGAAAATCAACTTTTTCTCCTACAATGAAATGTGCCCCCACTTCCTGCTGTGTGCAGGGAAAGCAGTGCGATAAAAATGTCCACTCAATGGGCCTTAGCTAAGCCAGTGAAAGGCTGTTGTGTCCTGTTTTCCTTATTTCAGTCCCAGCCCAGAGCAGTAGTTGTGGCTGTTTTGCAGACTTGATGGAGCTAAAAATTGGACAATGTTTTATCTGGTCTTTCTTTTTAGCCACTGACCACCCTTGGTCTGGTGCCATATCTATCTGCCCCCAAATAGTGGATTGAACAGCTCACAGAACAGATTTGCACAGGTCAAGAGCATTAGTGGCCCTAGAATGAAAGAACAGTGAATTTTATTCCAGCTATCATATTCTGTATGTCTGTATGTGAGGAGATGAGGAATGACCGCTGGAGGAGACACAGGATTCAGACAGGATTCAGAAAAGCTAATAACATTTATTTAACACCTCAGGCTTAAAGTTAGTCGAGCATGTGTATTAAAGCTCTGGAGGAGCAATAGTTGAACAATGTAGTTATAAGTAGTGATGAAATATTGAGAAGCAATAATCAAGCAGAAGCTATTTTGTATAGACTACTGTGATGTCTTTTACATATGGCCATCCTTGAAGACAATCCAGAAACCTCTGTTGGTCCAAAATGCTACTACCAGATTGGAAAAGGAGGTAGCAAAACGGATTATGTTATGCTAGTTTTATATTAACTTCACTGATGGTTTATATGCCAAAGAGGCTCTTTGGTGTTTAATGTGCATGTTAGACTGAACCCTCTCTGTTTTGAGGAGGAATCCGTTGGCCACCACTGGTTGCAGGGCTTAACCTGATGAATTGTATAAGTGGAAATGTGTAAAGAAGGCAAACTCCATATTAGGCATTATAAGAAAGGAACTGAGAATAAAACTGCTAGTGTCATACTGTCTTTATACAAATCTGTGGTGCGACCACACTTAGAATACTGTGTACAGTTCCAGTCACCATACCTAAAAAAAGATATAGAGCTGGAAAAGTGCAGAAAAGGGCAACTGAAATGATCAAAGGGCTGGAGCATCTCCCCTATGAGGGAAGGTTACAACAGCTGGGATTGTTCAGCTGGGGGGAAAAAGAGGCTCAGGAAAGACGTAATAGAAATGTAGAAAAGTATGCATGGTATGGAGAATGTGAATAGGGAGACATTTTTCCCCTATCAAAATACTAGAACCCAGAGCCATCCCATGGTGGGAGACCCAGGACAGGTAAAAGGAAGTACTTCTTCACACAGTACATAGTTAAAGCTCTGGCGTGGGCTGGTCCATGAAGTCACGAAGAGTCGGAAGCGACTGAATGAATAAACAACAACAAACACCCACAAGATGTGGTGATGGCCACCAATTTAGATGGCTTTAAAAGGGAGTTGGACAAATTCCTGGAAGAGAAGGCTGTCAATGGCTACTAGCTGTGATGGTTATGTGCTTCCTCCAGTATCTGAGGCAGTAAGCCTGTGTGCACCAGTTGCTGGGGAACATAGAATCATAGAATAGCAGAGTTGGAAGGGGCCTACAAGGCCATCGAGTCCAACCCCCTGCTCAATGCAGGAATCCACCCTAAAGCATCCCTGACAGATGGTTGTCCAGCTGCCTCTTGAAGGCCTCTAGTGTGGGAGAGCCCACAACCTCCCTAGGTATGGGAGGGTGCTGTTGCACCATGTCCTGCTTGTGGGCCCCTGGTTGACAGCTGGTTGGCCACTGTGTGAACAGAATGCTGGACTAGATGGACCCTTGGTCTGATCCAGCATGACACTTCCTATGTTCTTAACTACAACCTAATGGTAAGGTCATATTCTTATTTTACCTTATTTTCACTTTAAAAACAACAACAACAATTGATTTTGATACCATAGACCAGTGAGCAAGTAAAATGTGCCACAACAGAGTCCAATTACTTATTAACGTCTTAACAATATATATTTTATCTGTTTCCCAAGGCCTCAGTGCTTGTAATCAATACGTGCCTTTTACTTCCATGTCCTTAATTAGTGCATGTTTGTCTAGATTGCCCAAATTGTAGGCAGTAATTGGTGTATGGCTGTGAATTCTTTGCAGTATTAAATGGCAGGGTAGTGAAATGTTGTAGGAAAACAAAATATATGGCTTGTAGCTTGACATACTGAGTGTGCAGCAAAGACTTTCAAAAACAAAGGAAGTGTTAGGAAAATAAAAAAGAATAGTAAATAAAACAGAAAATATGTCATCTGAACACACATCTCTGTTATGCCCAAATCCTATATATTGTTTCCTGATCTTGTCTCCTTCTTTTAGCAATTTTCAGCAAGTATTACTAAAAGAAAAGTCTAAAAAGTGTTCAAATAAAGTGAATAACCCAGAATCAAAGCCTTAAGTTAAAGAGCAGTCAAAAATGTCAGGGTTGTTTGTTTAGAAAAGATAATACTAAGTGTAAGCTTACTCTTAGCTTAATAAGTGGCATATGAATTCAGACATGGCGTGTTTCCCTTTAATGCAGAAACAGTCAGATGCAAGTCTGAGATATGAAGGTGATATATATTTTGATGCTTAGTAAGTTTATCACTAGTTCCTATTGCTTCTAGCTGGCACATCCTGGCTCTTTCCTGTAGGGTGTTTTCTGCACAATGGATTGCTGGGAGACCCTCTCCTCATCTTACTCCTACTAGAATAGAACAGGTTTCCCAACCCTAGTGCTCTCCAGACGTTTGGAACTACAAGTTCTAGCCTTCCTGACCATCACCCATGCTGGCTGGGGCTGATAGGTGTTGAAGTCCAAAACATTTGGAGAACATCAGGTTGGGAAAGGATGAAATGGAGCAAGGACCATTGTGTGCCACAGCTACACTGCAGACATGCAGAATGCTCTAATGCCATTGCTGGTACCAAGATCGGGGTTAGAGAAAATTGCGGAACATCCAAAATCACCCAGTGAAAAAGTCTTAAGATGTAAAAACTAGTGTTTATGCTTCAAAGTCAACCCAACTTGTTTTGGCCCTGTATCCTCTTATTTCTGTGCCTTCTTCAGGGGCTATCCCAAAAATGGATAATACAATACATTATAAACAAAGCATTTTAAAATATCTTATTAGATTGCATATGCATATTGCAATTGTGCGTATGTATATTTAAAATTATAATATAGCCTGCAGAGATATCTGAAAAAATGTCTCCAAGAATAAATCCTGTGAGTGGTAATATGTTTAGTAAATGTCATTGCCGTTACCAAAACCAGGACATGCTGGGCAGCAGTATCCAATAAGACATGAGCACCAGCGTGCCACTGGACATTTTCTTTGGCACCCACCAAAGTGTCCTACCCATTCCCACTTTAAGAAGTTAACACATTTTCTTATCGGCATCTGGGATTACTGTGAAAGAGATTTCTATTGCTGCTGAAAGTGGTAGGTTCAAAAGAGTTGTTTAGCATATTAAGGATCAAACTACACCTATGCCTTATAATGAGTCTTTGGGGCATGTTGTTACGTGTCCTTTGACATACATCCCATGTCAGCCATTTTGTGACAGTGCCCCAGGATGGTTACTCGAATTGCCAAAATGTTTGCCTACATATGCAGTAGTGTAAAAAATCTCTAATGCAATGCCAATAGCAGTAGCTGGCGCGACACGATTGGCCAGAAAATCAACCCTGCTAGCTAATGCTATTGGCGGTATGGTAGAGCCCTCTTATGCTAGTGCAATGTCAGCACTCACGCCACATTGGATACTGCCCATTTTCCATGTGAAGAGATGAGCTACACCAGCATTAGATTCTTATGCACCCATTGTGAAAAAAGCTGCCTCCAAGGATACGCCTTTCAAGTTCACATGCATTTTTTTAATCCCCTTGTTTGTACTTTATACACAATAGCTCTGTGGGAGCATCTATCTGTTAACCTAGCCCAGTGATTTTGTATAACTATCATATTCGGAACTACTGACAAAACAAGATACACTGGTAAAGAAGAGACCCAGCATTTTTGCTGATTCGCACAATAACTGATTGTGTCTAATCTGCTATAAGAGCCAAGTTACCAGATCTATTCAACACCAGCATAAAACACGGAGGACACCATACTAAACACCCACATCCACTGAGAGTTTTCATGTTTCTGTATTTGTCATTTGTTGTTGGTGGTGTTATTGCATTATATTCATTATAATTGTAGAAAATGATATGTGTGTTGCCTCCTTAGAGCTTTATGGGGGGGGGGGAGAATGGGCGAGAAACAGATGTTTGTGCCTTCTCTATTATCAAGATTTAATTATGGAATTCTTGCCTGATCTCACTGGCAGAGGCCCTTCTGGATACCTACTGTTGTTGCCATTTGGTTCCGTGCTGATAGAACATTGAAACCAGACAAGGAGGCCTGTTTATGTGCCCGCTGCACCTGCAAACTTGGGTCCAAATTTAATAACTCCAGAAGCCTCAGAATTGAGGCAGAGCTTTCAGCTGCATGTAGCTTCTCTCAGCAAGAAAGGCTGGCTTCCAGGAGGAAGGTGGTTTATGGTGATGGTGTATGGGAAGGAAATTGACAAGCACAAGCACCTTAATGGCTTCAAACTACCTGTTAATGATTGTAGTGCTGGTGCCTGCCTGGCAGCCTCAGCCACCAATTAAGCATCTGCTGGAGCTGGAAGCTGGGCTCTTAATTGGAAAGAAGCAGATTCAAAGCAGGTTGCATTTTCTGCCAAGCCAGATTTATCAGTTAAGCGGTGCCTTTTGTCCATTGTCTTCCCCTTGTGTTTCCCAACTGGGGGAGGAAAAAGATAAACCTGGAAATGTACAGAATGAATGCAGCCCAGTAATAAAGATTCTGTTCCCTGCACAACCTTTTGCTGACCCTACGTCTAATGATGAATTCTTCTCCAATTATCAACTTCTTCATCCCTGCATCCATTCACTTTTTTGCTACCGTACACACATTAAGATATATTGTCGAGAACACATTCATAGATCAATTTTCTGTTATCTTTTACATAGAACTGATTGTTTAATTGCAGATTAAAGATTAATGCAAGTATAATGATTCCATGAGGACACTTCATACAAAAGCATCCTGCATCAGGCAACCTGCATCCATTTTTCAATTTGGCCATAAATTTGGCTGGGAATTAAATAGTAAGTAGCCGTGATTGCAACACTGGTCTCTGAAGGCACTCACGGGAATGAAAATAAATGAACAGGCTCTCACATAAAGCATGTTTCATTATGGTTATTAGTGGGCAGGTCCTCAGCAAGATTGAAGGTGAAATTATCTACAAGAAATGTTGGCACATGTCTGCGGAAAAAAAATGGAAAGAAATTACAAAATGACCAGGTCACAGCTTTTTCAGATGACGAACTTTCCATTATACTTGGTTTAAGCACCAGTGACACACAGTTTAGAATCATAGAATAGTAGAGTTGGAAGGAGCCTATAAAGCTATCGGGTCCAACCCCATACTCAGTGCAGGAATCCACCTTAATGCATACCTGACAGATGGCTTTCCAGTAATGCACTTGTCCTTAAATAAAAGAAAAAAGACAAAATCATCATTTCAACATTTATTATTTCTCTAGCAGTTACTGTGTTTGGGCCTTGCAATAAATAAAAATTCACAATAGCCACTCCACACAAGATTACTATCAAAATAATGTTTTTTCATTCAACGGAGCATACAGTGCAACAAACACCTGTATGCCGATGATACACAATTATATCTTTCATCTCCGGAACTTTCTCCAGATGTTCACGATCGTATCTCGGCATGTCTTTCAGATATCTCAGCCTGGCTGCTTCATCGTCGTTTGAAACTTAACATGGCAAAGACTGAACTGCTAGTTTTTCCTCCTAAACCTTCTCCTCACCTCTCATTCTCCCTTACTGTCAACGATGTCACGCTTACTCCGGTCAAGGAAGCTCGTAGTCTTGGCTTTATATTTGACTCCTCGCTCTCCTTTACTCCTCACATCGAGGCAGTAGCTAAATCCTGTCGTTTCTTCCTGTATAATATTGCCAGGATTCGACCATTTTTGTCTGTCTCTTCTGCCAAGACTCTCGTTCACGCACTGGTTATCTCTCGGTTGGACTACTGCAACCTTCTTCTCTCTGGCCTTCCTTCGTCTCACATCAGTCCGCTGGTCTCTGTCCACCACTCTGCCGCTAAGATCATCTTCTTGGCCCGCCGCTCTGACCATGTCACTCCACTTCTGAAATCTCTTCATTGGCTTCCAATTCACTTCAGAATCCAATATAAACTTCTCCTACTGACCTTCAAAGCTCTTCACTGCCTAGCTCCTGCCTATCTCTCCTCTCTCATCTCACACTATCGCCCCGCTCGGGCTCTCCGCTCCTCTGATGCCATGCTTCTCGCCTGCCCTAGGACCTCCACTTCCCTTACTCGGCTTCGTCCTTTTTCTTCTGCTGCCCCTTACGCCTGGAACGCTCTTCCAGAACACTTGAGAACTACAAACTCAATCACTGCTTTTAAGACTCAGCTCAAAACTTTTCTTTTCCCTATAGCCCTCAAATATTGAGTTTGTTCTGACTTTACACTGTTGGTTTTGCCCTACCCTGTGCCTGTTTACACTTCCCTGTGCCTGTTTGCATTCTCCTTCCCTCTTTATTGTTTACTACAACTTATTAGATTGTAAGCCTATGCGGCAGGGTCTTGCTATTTACTGTGTTATCTGTACAGCACCATGTACATTGATGGTGCTATATAAATAAATAATAATAAATAATAATAATAATAATAATAATAATAATAATAATAATAAATGATAAGTGTATGAGAATACTAACATTTTTTTCCCTATTATATTTTTCAGGTAAGAAAAAAATTTTTTTTACTTCTTCTTCTTCTGGCAGTCTGGTAAGTTTTTTATGTATCAGTTTTCATTTTGGCTGTGCACACCTGCTTTTAGTCCAGAAGTTGCAAGATCTTCCAGGCAATCAATTATGTTGTACCCATGACCTTCTGATATTCTTGATCCAGAGCTTGAATTCGTTAGGGTTGAAACAGATCCACAGATGACAAATAGGTTTTCCATGTGTTTGGGGCACTGTGAGAAAACAGATTTAAGAACAGGGCAAGAGAAACGCTTTTAAACAATGAAATCCTTATGTATCCTGTGTATTTGTGTGTTTTGTGTATTTACTATAAAAATATGCTTTTTACAAGGTTGTAGTCCATGACTGTTTAGTATGAGTGACAGTTACTAAAGATTGTTCCCTATCCTGCCAGGGTCTCTAAGAAACAAGCAGATTTGCATGTAACAAGATGCCACCATGGGTGGAATACTCTATGGGGTTTCTCATTGTAGTGGTGGCCACCATTTTGAATGTTCAAGCAACAGCAGGGGCAGACTGTAGCTTGTTGCTATGTGTGAACCCAGCAGGTTTGGGTTGTTTGGGTTGTTAACAAACCACATGCAACCTAAAACAGGCCATTTGTTCTGGCTCCCTTGTTAACCACCCCAACAGCTTACTCTTGCCAGTTTTGCATGTAACAAGTTACAGCATGACCCCACCGCAGCTCAAATATTTAAAATTAAGGCCACAGCCGTAACAAGAAACCCCGTGGGGGAAATTCACCCATGGTGACTTCTCGTTACCTATGAACCAGGGGCTTTGCTAGACCTGCCGGGATAAGCCGGCGGGGCGGCAGCGCGCTGATGTTAGCGCGCACCGCCCAGGCTTCCAGATGCAGGACGCGCAGGGACGTCGGATCCCTGCAGCGTCCGCCATTTTTTTTTAAGTTTAAAGGGGCCACGTTCGGCCCGAAGACTGCGGAGAAGGTAAGGGGTTTTTTTTTAGTTAAACTCCCCCCCATCTGCTCCTGTGTCATCTCCCCTTCTCCCTGCGTGTGTGTGTCTGTCCTGTGTCATCTCCCCTTCTCCCTGTGTGTGTGTGTGTCTGTCCTGTGTCGTCTCCCCTTCTCCCTGCATGTGTGTGTGTCTGTCCTGTGTCATCTCCCCTTCTCCCTGCGTGTGTGTGTGTCTGTCCTGTGTCGTCTCCCCTTCTCCCTACCGGGATCTCCCCCGGCCGATGGGCACAGCGCTCAGCGCTGTGGCCAGTCCGCGGCTTTTTGCGGCTACTCACGAGTAAGCGAGTAGCCGCAAAAAGCCACGGAAGTAGCTAGACATTCCCCAGCCCCCGCCTCAGGCTGGGGCTGGGGAAAAGGCGCGCCATAAGCGACTTTGCTTATGGCGCGTTAGAGGAGGCTTCAGTGCAGCCTGGAGCCGGATTCCCCTGTGCGTCATGTGGAAGCACAGCAGGGAAAACGGCTCTCAAGGCGCGCTAAGGCCTCGTCTAGGAACGCCCCTGCTCTCTGTGGGCCGGGATATACTGGTTGGTAGCAGATTATGAAATTCTGCAATTAGAATGACAAGGCTTGAAATAGGTATAGTAACCGTTTGGAAAGGGCAGAATGAGTTTTGTGGTTTATATTGGCATATGTGTAAAGCTTGAAAGAATTTTCCATTGCAGCTTCTGCGTAAATATACAACAGTTTATGATACCTTAAGATCAGTTTTGGTGCAATCTTATTGATTGCACCCTTGCCACTAGGAAACCCCCAAAATCAGAGGTTTATGATCATCCAATAGAGGGTGGGAGGAGCGGTGGAGGCCATCTTCAGGTCTTCATCCACCTGCCCTATATTTCACATTTTAGCCCATCTAGTGAGGGCATGTTGGAGGGTTAGAAAAGGAGACTGGAAGAGGCTCAGCATAAGTGCTATCCTGGCCTCTCCAGTCTCCTCCCCTCCCCCACCCCCTGGAACACCCCCTTTCCCCCCTCTCTGAGGTCAAGGTCTGACCTTGTAGAGGCAGCTGACACAGTGTTCTTATGTCCTCTCCATGCTGATTATGGAAGGGATCAGATCTCTGACTCCCTCTTCTGAGGTCAAAGTGTTGTCTCCAACCTTGGAAGAATTTTTCAAGCAATCCTATGGTCCCTGTAATGCTCTCCCAGGGACCATAGGATCACTCTTTTATACATATACTGTACACAACAAGACCAGGACATACTGTAATTTCAGATTGATGGGAAGTTGTGGAAACAGGATGTTGACCTAATATATCAAATTCTTAATGTAACTTGATATGCTCTTAAATATCAATAACTGTCAAGGTAGACTGATATACTGCTTCCTATATCCTGGAGGACTTAAGTTAGAATCTAATGCATTAGCCTGCACTTGTAAAATCTCATTCAAAGTAAGGAGATATGATCTTATATCACAGCTATCTGCATTTCAGTTGACACAAGGCTAAAAGTTGTACAGCATCAAGCATCCTCTCTTTGCAAAGTAGGTTCTCTCACTCCTACCCCAACAACTGATATCTGTTCAATTTAGTGAATAATGTTTACAATCTCAACCTTTCTTGGTGAAATTAGAAAATATCAACAGTGTAGTCTGAAAGTATAAGGTACTAGTTAATGGCAGAAAAGCAGGCTATGCTTAAGTAGAATGTAGTACCATCTTTGTATCTGGGCCTTCTGGTACATGATGAGAAACTAGGAAGTATCAAAAGGACCATAGTTCCCTTGTGATTTTCTGGATGTTAGATCATCAGAGATACCAATACAGTTTCCTAACATGACCTCAGATGCAGTTTGAAGCAGCTCCAGATCATCTGTCTCCGGAGCTGAGATACCCCTTGATCATCTTGCCCAAGAATAGAAGATTGGCAAATAGTCAATAATTTCTAAGATGGAGAGAAGCATTAACAACTGACTTCAAGCAGGGGGGTGTTCTCTTGGCAGTATTTAGCCAGCTAATCTGGAAGAGGGTGAAGAACACGTGTACTTCTCTGTTTGCATTCACAGCCAAAACAAGTAGAATTGCTCCAAGCAACCACAGCAAGATGTAGACATCAACTCTACAGTAACTGTGAGGCTCAAGCTGGACCTTTTGTGAGCAACTCTATTAGTAAAGTATAAAGCAAAAGCACGAGAGCAAGCTGAAGACGGACTTTGCTTCTGGAAGATATGGAAGATCAGATGTCTGTCCCTTGGATAACGTAATTCAAGTGCAGAGTTACATGTTAGATTCACACTTGTATCCTGCTGCGCGCTCAGAACATACTTCCCAGAGATCCAGGAAATATGATGTTCATCTCTCATCCACTTCCAGCAACATGAAGTCTGACACTTCACATGCATGGTTGAAGGTTTTTTGATAGCAGACTGCAAAACAGAAGAGGAGCCCTGAAAGATAGACCAATGTCGATGTTGTCCAACACCCTGTTTCCAGCAGTGACCAAATGATTCCAGTAAGTCCACAAGTTGACTATGAAGGCAACAACTCTTCCTTTGCTGTTTGTTCCCCACTGACATTATTCAGAGCATGTAGCTTCTGAAATGGAAGGTTCCATCTAACTGTCGTGGCTAATAACTGTGGATATGAGAGCGCAAACATTTCTACCCACTTCTCCACACTATTCATAACATTAAATCTGTACCATGTTTCCTCTTGGTTGCAATTTTTTTCTAAACTAAAGAGCCTTCCTTCTTTGGGAAAATGCTCCATTCTCTGATCATTTTGGTTGCCCTTTCTATCTGTTTTGTTGCTCTAAAATGCCCATGTGACATGAGATGGCAAGAATGATACATACCATCAAAGCTACCTCAACCCAACCTAGAATGCATCATATTAAAACTTGGTATTCCTCAACACAATCTTTTCAAGAGGATTTGCATTGGATTTGCATTGGTCTTTGACTGACCCTATAAAATAGGATTAGATCTACAGTAGAGCAGAGTACCAAGATCTCACATGTATTTGAAATGATCCATTGCAGCACAGGACAAGTTCACCTAGCTTGAATTGAGTAGAAGCAGGAAGAGATTCCTGGACCTAGGATGTAAGATGCCAGCAAATGATTCCACCACCACCCCTGCAGAATTTGTATTGAATGTTGAGAGTGTGCTTGATGATTATGTTTAAATTAGTATGAAGAATACAGACTCTGTGAAATGCTGTTGAACAAAATTAAATAAATAATGTGTAAAACACCTAAGGCAGATAGTTTCTAAGCAACAAGGATCATGTTTTTGTAGAAACTAGAAAGCTGCGAACCCTGCAGATTTTAGACAAAGCTGATGTTTACAAACTGAAAATTATATTTAATTGGTGCTATAAAATGGCTAGTCTGAATGGGTTCACTCCTAAACAGAAATGCAGAAAAAACATCTTATGTTTTGGTCTGAGGTGAAGAGAAATTAGTAAATTGTTGTGCCTTGTTTCCTTCTGCATTGTATGTACATAAGTAGTAATAAATGGTATGGATATCTCTCAGTTTCCCCATGTTTGAAGTAATTTAAAACCACAAATAGTCCATAAGGCTTTCAGGCTTGACTAGGATAAGCATTGTTTATACAGAATTACCAGTACCTTCTGTTATGCTGTGCAAATAGTTGTCCCTTGCTGGGACAGAGTGTGCTGAATCCTGCTGCATGTGGAGATGCAGTAAGCAGTAGTCACACAGGTTAGGACACATAAATGAACTTGAAATGCAAGTTTGGTCTAGAGCCACTATGTAATTTTTGCTCTATGAAATTTTCAATTTTGTTGTAACAGCTAATGCATCTTTACATTGTGGGCTTATTTATTTATTTGCAATACTAATATGCCGCTTGGAGTTGCAGCAAAGAAAAAAAAATAACCCTCTGTTTTAAGGTGCTTTAAGTGTAGGAAGTGTGGAACCCAAAATGAGTTCCAGGATAGTTCATTATTGAATCCCCAAAAGGTTTCATTCTGAGTGCCGGTGTACACAGTATGTGGAAGTATTTGGGATCAGGCTTGTTGACCTGATCCCAAACACAGGGAGATAATGATTGCCTGGACTATTGATCCTGGGAGGTTACATCACTGGCCTCACGTGCACCAGTTGGCACTTGTGTATTAATCAGCTTTTGTTCTCTATAAGTAATTAACGAAGGAGTTTGGACTAAAAGTGAAGCCATGCTAGATCACACCCCACACAACCCTCTTCTGTACTTAAATAATTGTACCTAGCTGAGATTCATAATGTTTCCTGAGCTTTGATACTGCAGTGATTGAAATGTGCTAGTGTGTATGTTGAATGCTCTCAGAAGAAGGATTAGCCAAGCTGAAACTTGGAGTGAACAGACTGGGCTAGCCTGCTCAATCTAATCATTCCAAATAGCAGGGAAAAAGAAAGGGTGGATAGACAATGGTGAGCTTGTTAGGGTATACAAGAGGGTAAGCTAGGGTGACCATATGAAAAGGAGGACAGGGCTCCTGTATCTTTAACAGTTGTATTGGAAAGGGAATTTCAGCAGGTGTCATTTGTATAGATGGAGAACCTGATGAAATTTCCTCTTCATCACAACAGTTAAAGCTGC
This sequence comes from Elgaria multicarinata webbii, assembly GCF_023053635.1. Taxonomy (NCBI): domain Eukaryota; kingdom Metazoa; phylum Chordata; class Lepidosauria; order Squamata; family Anguidae; genus Elgaria; species Elgaria multicarinata. The sequence continues at coordinate 61,626,489 of NC_086179.1, read as the reverse complement.
AGGTGCCCTGCCCTCTTTTAAATCTGGTCACAATATAGCTGCAGTATAGCTCCTGCAGCTTTTAACTGTTGTGATGAAGAGGAAATTTCACCAGGTGCGACATGCATACAAATGACACCTGCTGAAATTCCCTTTTCTGTGCAACTGTTAAAGATGCAGGAGCCCTGTCCTCCTTTTCATATGGTCACCCTAGGATAAGCACTAACTCTACCTCTGCTGGGAAGAGAGAGGGGAGGGGGGAACACCTTGAGATAGGATGGATAATTCAGGGAGGAAAAGGGAATCACAGATGGTGACCAAGCTAGGAAGAGAGCCACGTACATTGCCTAGCCTAGTCCCACCAAGCACAATATTTTTGTCCAGCTTGTTGGCTACTAGGGTTGGAAAGCATGTGTGTATGTGGCTGAAATCCAACATGTTTATTCTGGACAGCTCCCACTTCAGGAGCCAACAGTGACTCTGGCTCATTTCCTAAGCTCTGCAGACCAGGCAGTGACATTAGTTTTTAAAATTTTGCATGTTGTATTTTTAATGTTTTAACCTTTGTAAATAGTCCAAAGAGCTTCGTCTATGGGACAGATAGAAATATAATTTCTATACCACCTATGTTGTACTCTTTCTGGCACCTGGTGTAGACCTTTTTATTTTTCCAGTATTTTAGCAATTTAATATCCTAGTCTTTCAATTCTGCTATTTTAAATCTCTGTGTTGCTGCTCATTTTTATTCTGGTTGTATTTTTGTATTGTGGTTTTATATTGTGATTTTAAGCTTCCATACTATATTTTATGCTGTACTTACAGTTTTAACTTCTGTGAACTGCCCAGAGAGCTTCAGCTATTGGGTGGTATAGAAATGAAATGAAAAACAAATAATGCCTCTCCAAATCAGGGAACTGTGCTAGATAATGCTGAGTGTCATGCCAAGGAAGAAAACATTCCAGACAGGAAGAAAGCCCTATAGCTGTTTTACTGATTTGTTTGTTTCTTTACAACATTTATATCACAACTTTTCTCAATAGAGGTCATGGCAACTGGCAAAAAATAAATTCAAACAGATAAAATAACAATAAATTATCAAAAGCAGAAGAAACAATTATTTAAACAGAATCAAAAATAAAAATATCCTTAAAGGCAATTGATTTAGCCAGCTTCTAGAAAATGAAAAACATTGCAGTAGATAAATCCCACTCATGCCCCAAAACCTTCCTAAAAGTTAGGTGTTAACAACTGATGAGAGGCCATTAATAAGGAGCACAAGATGCCTCTTTGGGAGGCGGGATGCTCAGCTACTGAAATGCCTCCTTTCTGGTCCCAAATAAATGTACTTCTTTGGTCATTAGGACACATTTCTTCCTGGAGCTGCCTTAGAAGTAGGCTTAGTGCAGGGGCTAGTGACTTCTCTCTCTCCTCCAGAGTTTACTTGTGCCTTAGCAACAGGACTTAGCTCTCTTCACTGGCAATATTAGGGTGGCAGAGGAAATAACAGTAGACAAAGTCTATTCTTGTATATCACACCCTCCTGTGCACTCAATTACCTAGTTATGTCCAGCCCTACCACAGCTGATAAGAACATAAGAACAAAAGAGAAGACATTCTGGATCAGACCAAGAGTCCATCTAGTCCAGTATTCTGTTCACAGAGTGGCCAATCAGCTGTTGACTAAGAATCCACATGTGGGACATGAGTGCAATAGCACCCTCCCACCCATGGTCCCCAGCAACTGCTGTATATAGGCTTACTGTCTCTGCTACTGAAAGTAACACATAGCTATAGGGATTTCGTGAGCGTCCAACTGGGTCCGCGAGGGCAGCCGACCCCCATCTGGCGCTTGTGGACCCAGTCAGATGAGCTCACGAATGCTCGGAACTGTCCACCCTGGTTTCTGGCATTGCTCCCTTTCCTTCTGTTGCCTTAATTGCATACGCTGTTGGCGTAGAAGGAACAATGCACAATTTCCGAAGGCTCTAGAAATTGTACGTTTCCCCCACCCCTGCGCCAATAAGGCCTTTTAATGCAAGGGTAAAGTACCCACACATTAGCGGGACCCACCGCTAGCACAACAGAAAACTAGTTGATCCCGAAACAAACGGAGAAGGGAGCTCCACTGACCTGTCCCATTCCAAAAATCAGCCTTCCCAGGGGTTTCTTCATGAAGCGTTAGCTTCCGGTTATGCTAGCAGTGGGTTCCGCTGGCACAACGAAAACCGTGGGAGAGCAGTATTGGATACAGCCCTATAAGTCTGTTCTTGTTAATAAGGTTTATAGAGGAGGAAGTGCTGGCTTACAAGCCTCCAGTTACATTTTCCTACTGTCTTCAAGTTAGCATGATTGCATGGGAAGGAAATGACTGCGATTTATTATTATTTATTTATTTATTTATTTATTTATCACCATCAATGTACAATGATTGCAGTGAGAAGCAGCAAGGTTGCCAATGATTGAAGAATGTCAGAATCTTAAGAGCTCCTGATAGTGCTAGCAGGTGAATGGGATCAATCCCAAGGAAAACAATTCTGCTCCATAAATTGCCACAGGCTGTGTACATCTTCCATTCTCCGTTTGATTTGATTTGATTTATTACATTTATATACCGCTCCTTTTCCATTCCCAGCTTGCCATTTCAAAACACTCCCCTCTCAACAAGAGTTGTATTTCCTTTGGTCTGTACAATAACAATCTCTGACCAAATAAATAAATAAATAAATAAATAAATAAATAAATAAATAAATTTCATGCTGCAATCATGAACCATTTGCAGTGTTTCTATGACACTTTTCTTGAGAAATTGACCCCTGGAACTTTGAGCACGGTTGACAATAAGAGCCAGATTCCAACACAGCACAGGAGGAAAATGCATTAAATAATAACTTGATTCTACTGTGCCTTTCTGCTAAAGAATACCACAATTGATTCCCAAAAGTTATTCTCGGGTTATAGGATATTGCCTTCATAGCAGTTTTCCATTCTGTCATTTGAATTTCTTTGCACCAGACATCATTTCTGGATTTTCTGTTCCACAGAAATCAATAGAATTCTGTCCATTGATGCCTAAAGCAGTCACTGACCTTTTAAAATGAATCTCATGCATTTTCCCAACTCACGTGAGAAAGTTATTGTCCTACAGATTAATAGTGATAGATACAGAATACATTGAGCTGAATGTAGTTCATCTCTTTGTGTGTCCAAATATATTGATAAAAATAGACTGTAGTAAAATTATTGTCATATATGTATGTACACAAACACACACATATAATGACTGGACCACAATGAAGTCACTGAAAAGAAGTGTCCTTGATATGTCAAAAGCTTAAACTTAATACTGGTATGTTGCAAGTAGTGAACAATGCTGTAAAAGCTCATAGGAAAGTGGAGGACGTATTGGAGGTAATGAATGCCACATAACAGTGGGGATATGTGATTGTTGATTAAAGTTGTCAGAAATTGTACATATTCTGTTCACAGTGCTTGCTCAACACCCCTTCAAAGCACTGGGAAAGCTTTTGACATTTTAATGGTCAGTAGGTCCTTATAACCAGTTGATCATTTGGGTCTTAGAGCAGTCTTCTTCCTTTAAGACCAGCCTTCTCCGACCTGATGCCCTCCAGATGTTTTGGACTACACTTCCCATAACCCCTGACCACTAGTCACACCAGCTGAAGCTGATGGGAGTTGAAGTCCAAAGGAATTCAAGGGCACAAGATTGGAGAAGGCTGCTTTGACTGTCAGCTGCTGATCATTCCTTTCTAACAGAACGCAAATGAGCCGAAGAACTACAGTTTTTCAAAGCACACATGTTTTTTCTTCCAATTTCTTTTTTTAAAAAACAAAAGCAGGGAGAGCACATTAGGAATTTCTACTGGGCCCAGAGGAATAATGCCTGGGCACTGCCCATCTGCCAAAGAAATATGTCCCAATGGCATTTCCAGCATTTTTCTTTGAACTGGCAATATAGAAATGTAATAAATTCAGTTAAATGGTCCCTACCCCCCCTCCCAAAGCTAGCCTCCTGCCCTCGAGTGCAGTGGAGGATGCTCTCTTGGCACTATAGTTGAAGAGGGATTAAACTACCGATCTAGTTAGTTTCTCTGTCATGCAGTGGGGGTGAACCCTGTCAGAAGGGCAAAGAAATGTGTCTCATTCTTGAAAGAGCACGACTGAAATGTTCCACAAAATAGATCAGGCAGTGGATTTTCATTAATTGTGAGCCTAAACAGGTACTACTTTTAATCTGTATCAAGGAGCCATCTCCCCCCCCCCCACCATTTTTAATCAAGAGTAGACACAGGGAGCCCAATCTGGATTGGAATTCTAGTAGGGGTGATGGGGGTAGGTGGGTTAAGATTTGGATTGGTGGCCCTGTGCTTACTGTGCATTAAAAATAGGGAGAGACATAGCTATTAGAGATTTAAAGTAATGTTTGTTTTGTCCCTAAATGCCAGTTATTTTTTTATTATTATTTATAACATTTATATACCACCCCATAGCCGAAGCTATCTGGGCTGTTTACAGATGTTCAGTTTACAGAGTTCAGTCTATATTAGGATGGGTTACCTATGTGTAAGTAGATCTGTTTCCTCTTATTAACTTAGGGTGAAGAAAAAAATACAAAGTGTGTGGAAATGATTTGAACACACATTCTCTTCCGTAAGCATAAATACTTAGGAAAGCAGCTAACATGTGTTAAAACCATTTCCACCATATTTTGGAATGTGTCTGAGTATTTTCACCATTACAACATGGGTTGGACTGAGACCGAGTTAGTTGAAATTGGTTCCTTCTTAAATCAGTGGGAACTAAGTGAAGTCATGGTTAGCATTCTATTGGTTTCAATGGGACCTAGTCACATATCTTTAAGCAACTAGGATTCTGCATCACCACCACCCTGCTTTTCAGTTTTTCAGTTTTTTTGATTTTCAATTTTTCAGGGAAAATTAAAAGATCTCTAAATATAAGGGCTAGCTGAGGTGGTTCCCACTGCAATTTATCACTTAGCTTTTGTTGATGCCAAAGAACAACAAAGCAATTTAACATACAAAAAGGAAGATAAAAAATGAAATAAAGAGAACAGCACAGGCACTGCAATGTGTTATCCATGCCTTAGAGGAAGGAAACAAGTAAGGTGTCTTTGGATTCCTGCCATGTTAAATGACTTCATAAGATCTAATACTCTTAATATCACACGTCCTTAGAAAGCACATAGGCATGCTGTGGTGATGGCAGAGGTTCTTAAATTCATATGTGGTGGCATTGCCCCCGAGTCTTCGAGTTTTGGTGCGAAGTGTTCGCTGAAATAGAGATAATTGCCAGCCAATCACTAGAACTATCTCCCTCTCTGGGTCTTTTGTCCTTATTTATAGATACTAACAAATTGCCACTGTATAAAGACCTGAACAGTTTTTGTTGCTTAGCAGCAAGACTAATTATCACACAAAATTGGAGAAATCAAAACCCTTTGTCTATTGCACAATGTCGCAACAAGCTATGGTCAATTGCGCTTATGGAAAAACTTGTGTTATATGTACCTTCCTTAGGGAATGATGAAGAATGCGAGGGAGACTTCTATGCAATCTAGCATCCATTTATTTACCACAGTAATAGGAATACTGATGAATGCAGCATATCAACATCCCATGTAAACTTATGGAAAGATCTGGTGTATTAATTGTGATGTCCATCTATCTATAACTCTTTCATAGAACGCTGAGAAGTATGAGGGTATGAGCCTTATACAGAGAAGGTTATCTACCCTTCATTGTTCATCTGATGATGTCCTTTTTGTCTGTCTCTTATAGATTATTTAATAAATTGATTTTTAAAAAGGAAGAAAGCACATAGGCCACAGAGGTCTGCAGCATCCTGGCATTTTCCCCCTCCTTCAGAGTTTAGGAGAAAAATGCATAGAATTGATGACATGCCTTTTATATGCAAAACTATAAAGAACATTAGAATACTTCTATTATCATTGATTACTCTTAAGCTTCTCAGATCTTGCCACAAGGAGGACTAATTTGGGTGTATGTGACTTCAGAAACTAGTTACATAATGACTATTAATGGAACTTGTCAAAGGCCAGCACAGTGAAAATTTGTAAATTATAACATCATAACTGCTTGGTTCTTTTTATCTAGCAAAGCGTGGGTGTGCGGGGAGGTGGATGAGCTCCTTATTAAAGCATCAATCTTTGGCTCTGATGTGTCCCCTCAAAGCAACTAATCAACTATACAGAGTTCCTTGTGGTTCATTTCAAAAGCTGCCTGTTGTGCATACACTTGCACTTGGTCCTGGATTCTTTTTATCTTTCTCTTGTCGCCTTGTTGTTATGACCATGTGCTATTGATTTCTTTCCCACTCCTTCTATCACCAGTTCAATTATTTTAAACAGCTGGCAGAGAGAGAAAAAATATTCTGGAAGTAAAAGGCTGCTATGCCATGACCTAAATGCCCCATGATGATGATTCTGGTTATCATGATTATTTTGATTACTACTAATAACTACAACATATAAAATAGTTATGAAAATATAACCAGTGAAACTTCATAGGCCAAATAAAAGTATATACAATAGATTTATAAATATTCCTTTTTGGGAAGTTCTCTGACATTGACAACTAACATTTGCTACTCTACATAGAAAAGATGTCTATGAAACAGTGTAGTTCATAGAATTGGGAGTTTTACTCGACAGTCTTATAAATTTACAGCTGTAATTTGCACAAATTATACAAATGTACACTAATGTACAACTGCTGTTGAAAACACCATTCACATCCTTACCTTGCTTTGTGCATCAAGTAGAACTGACGTATCTGCTACCCATCCAGCAGCAGTAGCCAATGATGCACAGCAGAAGCATGTGAAGTGTTGTGGCCTGAGGACAGAAGTACGTTCTACTAGACATTATGCAAGTGCACGGAAGACCTAGCATGCTTCTATTGTTAATGACAGTCGTGCCTTTATCATAACATTGAGTTTAATATTTGAGAAACATGAGCTCTCTCCTAATTGGAAATAAAAACAGACATAAGTCATTTGCAGGTTTTAAACACTCAACTTAATACTACCGGTGCTGAATCAAAAGAACACCTACTGGGTGAATCAGTTATAACCAACCAGGTGACAAATGCTGCTATAACATTATTTATTATAGTATCCTACACAGGGTGATGAACTGTGACACAAGCATGTGGGCTGACTATGCCAAACTGATAGATAGAACAAGGTGATAGAACAAGGCAAATGGGAATGCAACCTGAGCTTTTGTTTCTTATCCCTGTATTCTGTTTGTGCAATCAACACCCAACCTTCCTTTCAGTGTCTTAAAAGGGGAAACTAATCTGTCCTGTACAATTGTGCTTGCTTAATAAAATAGGTATCTTCATTTTGAGCCCTTTTAATTGAGCACGTGTAAATGCTCAACATGTCTATGGCCTATTTTCAATAATTGACATCACCTACCTTAGCAGCTTTGTATAAAACTGTGTATTGAATAAATTTTAAAAAGGGCAGGGAGGAAATTAACCATAATTTGTCCACGTTTGGCCAACATGGCAAGCTGTGGTGAATCTAAAATGGAAGCAAATGCTGATAGTTGCACCAGAGGAGAAGAGAGAGTAGCATGTGAGCACGAGGTTCATTGTGCTCATTCTCTAATGATAAAATGTGTTTTAGTGATATATCCAAACGATGCCAAAGTGTACTTGCAGTTGTAAGCCTAACCTGTATAAACCTAAGCTGTAAGCGAGCATGAAATACCCTGTACAACACCTGTACTACTTGCAAGTTAAACAATTTCCATGCTTTTTGGAGCTTAAAAGCAGAAATGCCTGTGAACGCAAGGGACTTTACTCCTGAGTAGACATGCATGGAGTTGCACTGTAAGTAAATTTGTAAGAGCCTTAACTTTTCTCTTAAGCTTGAAGGGTTGTGTTTTTTGGGTGTGTGTGTGTTAAATTCTAGATTCTTTGCTTCAGTGAACTGTTTTCAACCTATTGATATGAATCATGCATTTGACCCTAATAGAAAGCAATAGAAATCTACCAGCCATTGTATCCTGCTTCTTAAATAAAAAGACTGTTAACTTCTAAGGTTCTCTTTAAGGATTGGCTACAAATGAGCAGCTTGTTGCTTGCCCTCCTATGTCTCCTGATAACAGTCAAAGGATTGGAGAGAATATATTCTGTAAGCTGCTGTTCCAACAGGATGTTTAAATCTGATTTCTAAAATAGTGTTAATTATTTAACAGTGAAACAATCTTGACCCCAAAGCTTGAGGTTGGCCAATCCTTTTCAAAACCAATATTCTGTACATCTGGCATTCTACAAATTATATATTCTGTTTCTCAGAACTACTATATTTATTACCAGAGGAAAATAGATTATTAATTACAGCCAAAGGCTGCTTTGATTAAATATACAATTAATTAGCTATGCTAAGCCCATCCCAAAGCTCCTAATATTTTCAGCTGGGTGATTTTTCCAGTAGTTTTAATTAAAATTGTTCGTAAAAAAAACCACAAGTTGGCTGCATGTGCACTTAAACTGAAGTTAGCTCTCCAGTACTTTGCTGCCTTCTGTATGCCATGTAATTAATCTTTAGTGATTAAATGTACATAAAAAAATCGTCTGAATGGAAGGCAATTTGTGTAGATATGGAGTGGTGATGAGCTTTTACCCAGACATGGAATGATTGTTTTATCTGCTGAAAATAATTTCCAAAGGCTTCAGATGTTAATTGTTTTGATGAAGCAGACATACTCCCCCAAAAGAAAAGAAAAACACACAGCTCTCAAACACAGCAAAAGCAGCAACATCAGGAAGCTCTTTTGTTCATTCCAAACAGAGAGCTGTCAAACAATTGCAAAAAAGTTTCCTTACATTTTGACTTGTTTTTCCAGAGTTGCTTTTGTCCACATTTTATGGCTTACTCTCATCACATCTTGCCTATATTGTTTCCCTAACTGTTCTATGGTTAAAAATAGCTTGGGGAAGGTAATGGAAGTTGTTATAAGGTGTGGTTCCTGCTTTAGTTCCATATGGGAAACCAATGGATGGATCTAGGCCATCGTGAGCTATACCAGTTTCCGAGCTTGTCTGAGCTAGAACAGAAAGGCGTGATACAAGATGATGATCTGCAAGTTTATTGTGACAATTTGAATATGCTGCATGAAGATATATCTGAGCGATTCAAGGATCTTCTTATGATGGAAATTCCAGACTGGGTAATAAATCCATTTTCAGATATTGAGGAAGTTGGAGTAGTGGAGGAAGATCTAATTGATCTACAAAATGACATTGAGCTGAAGCCAAAGTTTAAGCAATTGTACCAGGAGTTTTGGTTACAGAAGGAAATTTCTGATCGCTATCCTGCACTATGGAGAGTGGTTCAGAAGCTCCTGGTTGCATTTCCAACATCATATTTGGTGGAACGTGGTTTTAGTGTGGTCTGCCTACTTCTTTCCAAGCAAAGAAATCGACTCCAGATTACTAAACGTGGTGATTTAAGACTCATGTTAAGTGGCTTTAAACCAGACATTGGGAAACTGGTATCACTTCATCAAGCCCATCCATCACATTAAGAATTTACAGAATAGTGAGGTATTCTACCCTAGTTACTAAATGTGATATCTAATATCCTTGCTAAATGACTATCAGACTTTGAAAAGATGATATCATGGGATAAAGTTCATCAATTATGTTTAATTGAATAAATAAACTAAAAAATGTAATTAGATTATGAATAAATATTTAATTAATTGTTACTGTTTTGAATTTTATTATTATCTTCCTTAGTGGGTCGTTGAAAACCGCTATTCTGAATAATGCTTTTATAAGGTAGGGTAGGGGGCACTGGGCATGAGTTTGTGAACCAAGGGGGCAGTGACCTGAAAAAGTTTGGGAACCTCTGATCTACATGGATACCAATGGATGGGTCAATCTGTAGGAGTATTCATTGATTTCCCTTTTCATTGTCTGCACCTGGCATGCCATTTTCATAGTTCTAAGGCCTAGAAGTTGTGACTTCTACTTACCATGAATTTAGATTTGTAAATTCCAACATTTTTTTTTACAGTGGAGACATCTCAGAATTTGAAATCCATAAGATTGACGAGTGTGTTGATGCATACTTAGGCTGCATATGTTGTAATTATTCCGCCATCTTCTGCTAGAAGAATCAATAAATTCATCAAAATGAAAACAGGAAATGTAATTTCCTGTTGTCATGGAAGTATAAAATGCTAGATGCGTTAATATATTATAGCATTTTTCATTTGAATGCACCCACCTCCCCCAATAATCTGTTTGATGAGATGTTTATAAAATGGCTGCCTAATCTCATTGTCATATATACACATTCAGTAGGCTATGTCAGTAACAACAGTGCTTTATTTGATGGGGGGTGGGATAGAAAGGTCCTGGGCTGTAAACCTCCTACTTAACTTTACTTGTAGGTTTCTGCTTTCGAGGTAAATCCAGTATAACTGAATTTGCCTCAAACACTATTATTATATTGGCAGTATCATTGTCATCTTTTCTTTTATGTGTACCTCTCCTTACTCTTACTTTATTAATGATGTATGAATATAATCTTGGTCAAGAAACAGTTATACAAGTTCATTTCTGCCATTCTGCCATCCTCCACGAGTTGAGTCTCATGACTGCATCACTGGTCATAATCCATAACGGATTATGAGGCTCTTGCTCTGAATATGTTGACAGCATAACAGTGAAAATATACCACTGCTAATTCTTCTTATCTTTTGTGGGGAGCAGGGTCATTTTTGTTTTTAACAAATTTGTTCTGTTTTGTTATTACATTGGGAATAAAAGTTATATCTGACTCAGTAAATTCATTTGGATATGGAATGTTCTAAAGAACAGTGGTGGATTTGAAGAGCCCCTGAAGAAGAAGTGCACTTCAAAACACATTGGGCCAAATAACTATTTTTGCACCTTTTCCCCTCCCTTTTTTCTTGAAATGGTTGCCTTCCCTTTTTAGGTTTTAAGTAAATATCTCTTGATATTTTGCTCAGCCTGAGCATTTAGAAGCTGCGTTGACTGCTTCTAAAGATACAAAACTGAGATAACCCAAAATCTTTAGAATTAAAGACAAATAGTGCATATACATAGTCTTGTAATTGAGCAACGTGGGAATTGTGACTTGTAACTGCAGTTATAGTTATTTGCAGAAATGCACTATTTTATAGATTAGGCCATATTCCCTCTCTGAGATTTTGCAGTCTACCCCACTAAAAGAAGGAGAGTATTAATCAAAAGCTCATGTTTCTGTAACATTACAAATAAACATTATTCTACTCGGATTAGGACTGATGTATGTATGTGTAGAATGCCAACTGAAGCTGTAATGCCTGTGACACAACAAATATGTTAAGGTAACAGAATCCCTAGTCAGACCGCTGGACTTCACTGTGCATTGCTCATATTACAGGAGATGTGCTTCAGAATGGGGGACTCAGGTGGTCTCCAGACTGCAGTTTTCCAACCCTTGCCAAAAAGGAAGCATCCTTCTGGCTAAGCCAGTAGGAGCTGTGTTAAGCTTGTATCATCTGGGAATTCTTCTTTGCAGATTTTATTTTTTGCAGAAGCTGCATCTGGGAGCCAGGTCCATCTGTGGTGCCAACTGTGTGTGCCAACTGGTGTCCAGGCACTACAGCGCTTATCTTTAATTGTGAGAAAATTTGGCAACTGCAAACAAGTTCATTGTAGAAGCTGAATGTCCAGTGTTAAATGTGCCCTATAGAGCAGTGTCTGGCATACTTTATATGAGACCCTGGGGGTATTTTTGAACACATGGATAAATTAAGAATGAACTATCAGCATTAACTTAGAATACCATTTCTGTTCGTGTGCTTTTATAATAAGGCTTTGCATTTAGAACTTTCCTACCAAGACTCTTAGGGCATGTCTAGACCTGGGGATATCTCGAGGATCACCCCAAGATCATCCCTGTGTATCCACACAATGCACAGGGGATCCTGGGGGCAGGGACAAATGATCCCTCCCGTGCCCCATAATATCGCCCTACCCTTTAATCACGTTTTCCCCCACAATCTTGGGATGATCCCAAGACCACAGGAGGCGTGGCCGGGCATCCCATTTTCATCCCAGCTTCTCATGAGTAACCACAAGGAGCCAGGAACTGGCCATGGGCCACGGAGCTCCTCAGGAGCTCCGTGCCCATCGGGGTGGGGTGAGCGGGATTTTTAAATAATAATAATAATACTCACTTTTGTGGAGGAGCACTCCTGCGCTCTTCTTCAATTAAAAAAAATGGCAGGTGTGATGTCCTCTTCCTCCCAGGATGTCATGCACTGTGTGTAGACCGAGGGAGAGGATCTCACAATCATCATATCGCGAGATCATCCCCCTTCGAAAGTCCACATGGTGAACAAAACTGCTTCACTGTGAAAATACCAAATGCTACCGGCTTTCATGCACAAGCGTCAGCCCACACCTAATACCTGTTAGCACATATTTATTTATTTATTTATATATTTATTAAAACATTTATATCCCACCCTATATCACCATGATCTCATGGTGGTGTACAGATAGAATAAATATACAATTCTAAAACAAATTTAATCATTAATATGTTAAAACCAATATAACATTTTAAAACAGTAAAATTCAATTAAAACAAGACACTGTGGTGGATTTAGGCATCAAAGGCTTTTTTAAAAAGCCATGTCTTAACTTGGCGCTGAAATAAAGCCAGTGCTGGCGCCAGTCAGGCCTCCAGGGGAGGGCATTCCACAGCCGGGGCGCCACAACAGAAAAAGCCCTCTCCCATGTCCCACCATATCATATATGTCGCATTGCTGGGGCATGGAGAAGGGCTCCTTCAACAGATATCAGGTCTTGGGCAGGCAGGTATAGGGAGAGGCGTTCCCTCAAGTATCCAGGTCCCAAGCCATTTAGGGCTTTAAACGTCATTACCAACACCTTCAATTCTGACCGGAAATGTACTGGCAGTAAAGGAAGAACGCCCAGCAAGCTGCTGGCTTCAGACTGGATTTAGCACGGACCCTTGGTTTGGACACTCCAAGCTCACACAGAAGGAGGTTTAAGACCATTTATTCAGGATAAGGGTAGGAAATACATGGGATTCAGCAGAATAAAACTTAGTTACATGCATAAAGTACCAGAACCCAAAGTAAGCAAGCTAAAATCTAAAACTACAGATCATACGTCACCCAGACCAGACTCAGCCGACTCTTCCCTGTTCTTTTCACAGGGTTTCTTTATACTATCCTTTTCACTCCATTCCCCCCTCCCTTCAGCTTTGATGCAAGGAGTGACTTCACACTTCAGCCCGGGATGGCTAATCACTCAAGGCCACAAGACAGTTACAATCGGATGGCTCCGTCTTCTCCCCCTCACGCAGCTGGTCTGGATCTTATCTCCCCTCCTATAGAACCATAAAAACCATAAAATTCATGCATTAAAAAAACATGCCAGTCCCAAGATCCGCTTAACCTTTACAGCAGCCAGTGCAATTCCTTTAAGACCGGTGTTATATGATCTCTATGAGATGTTCCCATCAACAGTCTACAGTAGCTGCTGCATTTTGCACTAGCTGCAACTTTCGAGTCGTCTTCAAGGGCAGCCCCACGTAGAGTGAATTGCAGTAGTCTAATCAGGAAGTTACTAGTGCATGTATTACTGTGGCTAGGTTATCCCTGTCCAGGAAAGGCTGTAGGTGGTGGATCAGCCGAAGCTGACCCCAAGTACTCTGGGCCATAGAGTCCACCTGGTCCTCCAGTGACAAGGATGGATCTAGGAGTACTCCCAAGCTACACACCTGCTCCTTCAGAGAGACTGCAACCCCATCCAGAACAGGTTGCTTACAAATTTCCAAACTATCTAGCTACACATTTAAAAGACATGGGTATACTTTTGGAAGGCACATTTATGTTTTTTATTTTATTTTTTCTTGTTCAAAGTGGCTTTTATCCTGCAGTAGAAAAACAGGTATATGGTTGCTTAAAATAATTACTAGCGCAATCTGACGCATGTCTGTTCAGGAGAAAGACCCATTGAGTTTGATGGTGCCTACTCCTAGGCTAGTAAATATAGAATTGCAGCCTAAAACTCTTTGAGTACAATTCTGTTGGAATTCCAGTCAAAACTCGGAGGCTGACAGGAATTCTATGTAGAGCAGGAGTAGTGTGGAGGCAATCTTCACTTCCCACTCTGCATTTTAGCTAGAAGGGTATTTTTGCCCATGGCTGAGGCATCAGTATTGGGGAGGGATGGAGGTTGGGGAAGGTTGGGGTCAGTTCATATCCCCACTTCTCAGTCCCCTCTCATCCCCACCCACTGGCATTCCCCCCCTTCTCCTCTCTGAGCTTGCATATAGAAGCCAGTGTGGGGGAAGGGAGGGGAGGTTGGACTCCTGGGTCCAAGATCAGAACTGTGTCTCCAAACTTGGATCCAGGAATCTGAAATATCCTGTGCCCCACCCCCTGCCCCCCAGATGCTGTCTAGGGGTGATAGGATTGCTCTTAGCGTGAATGACTATGTAATATTGAACAGCTAATGTACTTTATTCAGAAAGATATCTCAAACAAGTCATACACCTGGCAGTTCTGGAGTCCATGCATCTTCTCTTTGCCTTAATCTTGTACTTTAAGGCATTAATGTTCTTCCCAAGAGTAATTTGTATGTTGATCAAGTAATGTGGCAAGCAACCCTAAGCTACCAGTGGTATATATTCAGTTATAGTTAATGCACATGGAATATTGAGAATCCAGTCTCAATTGGGGGATGGACAAGATGACATTTAGTTTCCTTATAGCTCTACAATTCCATGAACCAAAGTTTCAATAATAAATGTTAGGGGATGGACAAGATGACTTTCCCCATAGCAATTCCATGAATCAAAGTTTCAAGAATAAATGTAGGAGTTTAATAAAAAATAGATTAGATAGATTTGTGGCCCATTATTATGGATATATATTATGTATGTAAGTATGTATGTACATTAACAAACAGCAAAACAAGAAAGAAGAGTTTAATAATAATAATAATAATAATAATAATAATAATAATAATAATGTTAGTTTTTAACAGTATGCATTCCAATATAATTCTTTTCAGAAACTGAATAACAATCAATACTAAGGAATAGTTCATTGGAAATAACACCCCTGAAAAGCCACATTATAAAAGCCAAACGATCACTAGATTCAGAGCATAGAAAAACTGCATTGTTTTTGGAAGCAAGAAATTTCTTTTACATAAATTATAAATTCTAATTATAAATATTGTCCTGTTGCTATCTTTTTTCTTTTGTTCTCATATAATGCATTAGTTTTGTCATAAGAATGAACTCCCACATGTTTTTCTTTCCATTTACTCATTGTACATATGATTAATGATCTTCATTTTTGGCATATATGATTCTTGCTGCTGTGACCATATAAGAAGCTAGTTCTTTTTCCCCTGATAAACCAAACCTCCCATACAATTTAACACATATCCATAAAAAAAATATTATTAAATTATTGCCTTTTTGCAATACTTCTTTACTCTTCCCTCATTCTCACTAGTGATCTCCTCTCTTTTCCAACAACTAGATGGATAATTATTTATCTTATTTAGTGATAATAGCAGTGTAATATTCCATCTTCTCATGGTTTTCTAACAGTTCTCTCTTACTGCCCTGTTCAAAGAAAATTCATAAGCCCTATTCCACAGATTTTTCCATATTTCCATAGGAATATATTTTCTTGTGACCATTCAACCACTAATTTTTTCAGGCTCAATATCATATTTTAAAAGCAAAGTATACATTCTTGATAATAGATGTTCCTTAATTTTTATAATTTGTTTTCCAAAATGTATTAACTCTCTTAATTTTGGTTAAGCAATCATGGTATTTAAAATCTTTATATCTAGAGAAATTATCTTTCCAGGCGCCATAACCATTATTCATATATTTATTTATAAATCACCAAGCCCATGTTAATGGAAATAGATATGGACTTGGATAGATTTGGCAAAAATCACTTTGTTACCCATCCCACCAGTGGAATGGAAAGTGCCCTTCCCTTCACTGGAGTCAATTTCCGGATCTGATCCATTATGTCGATTTGTGTCAAGTAGTTATTTAAATTAAGAGTTTGCATTGTGAGGATTTATACCCCATGGCTGTTACACTGGAATTCAGATCCTGTTATTTTGCCTATAGGAGTATATTTTTCCTATACAAAGACAATAATACCATGTACAAGAAGCAATTGTGTATACTGTTATTTCTGACACGATGCAATTTGCTCTGAAAATCTAAGGCAGAAATTAAAGTACCTATCATGATGTAGGAAAGTATTGTATGTTTTGTCCCTAAGGAATTTTAGCCATAATCCTCTTGGGTCATTTACAGGTCACTATGCTTTTCAATGGAAATGTCAACTCCACATACCAGAGATAACCACCCTGTTATCATTTTTCCACATGATTGCTTGTTGCTGGATGATTGAGGGTTAGACAGAAACTATCAATATTGCTAGCAGTAGCTGACCCTTTTTTAATTATTCACATCAGGAATATGTAAAGAAATTGGGTATTTAATTTTCAGGAATTCTTATCACAGGATAACTGATCATGTAAAAATGCTCTCAGAGGGCAAGTCACTGTGAAATCAAATATCTGAGACATATTGTGATATGATGTGAATGCACCAGAAAACGGTATCAGTAAAGTTCTGACTCAAACGGTTCTCATGTCCTTTCAACAACTGCTATAAAAGGGGAGATAATCTTGGGGAGCAACTTTCCATCAGCCTACAGCTGGTGTACGCAGAGGGAGCTGGCAAAAACATAAGAGGAAATGGAGTTTGGGGTTATTCAGCATTCAGCAAAGAAACAAGGGTAAATTAAATCTATCTACTTCTACCACCTTTTCCTAAGTATCTGTAGAATCCAATCCAAATGGTTTATTCACTTTGTGTAAGTTCCATGTCCTCCATGTAGAGAACAGAAGATAAATCAGTGCCAAACTTGACTTAGTTTTATTGTTTAGCTAGCAGCTACTTCTGTGATTTTCCTTATTTAATTTATATCATGGCTGTAGCATATGTGGAAAGAGGTTTATTTCTTCCCGCCCATGATCTTACCAAGCTCCTCTCCTCTCACAGCGTTGCTATGAAGCCTATTGAGGCATTGCCCCCACCAAACCTCTTCTATCAGGGAGGATTGAGTGTTTACCAGGACCACAGCTAATAATGGAAGGAATTAAGCCTTCCCTCCTCCCTCCACATTGCATTGCAGTAAATTGGTACCCTGCATCTGTAATTAAATAACAAAAAAACATGTAGTTGCACACTACACATTGTATAACATGTGGTGATGGATTGGGCATAACCCTCAGTCCGTCAGTGTATTCAGTTCCATTCATCAGATATAGACAGAATGATTTGTTGGTTGGTTTTAGGTTTATACCCCACCACATCTGACCTAAAAGCTCATGGCACACTAACATTTCATGTGTCGACACTACCAGTTATTCCCTGTCCTGGAATCTCATCCCAGTCTGAAGGCAGGAAATGTGTTTGACTTCTACATGGTATCTGCTGAAGATTTTAACATCCATAATAATACACTGTGCCTTGTAAAGATTCTTGTGATTAAAGTGGTTCGCATCCAGCAAGTAAGCACCAGTCTGCAAGAGTTTAATTTTCAACACAAATTCATCAGTGCATGAGTATGGGTATGTTTCACTTGTTCATGCTGTGCTCATGCTCTGCTTCCTATGATCACTATTATATCTAATTTCTAGATCCTGCCCAGGCAAGAAATTGAGATTGTCCAAGACACAAATTGTAGTCCTGCTCAGTTTTTATGATTTGGGTATTGAAACACTGGAAGATTTTACTCTACTGATGAAGGACTGCCAAAAGGCATGGAAGATAGGTTTATGGAATCTGACTATGAAGGAGTATGGCTGTTATCCCTGCAGATGTTGTGAAACAAGAAGCATGTGGATCGAGGGGTGAAAGGATTCTTCTTACCTTTCTCACTCTGCATTTCAAACATATAAAACTGCAGCAAGTTAACACATCTTTAGTACCAAAAGGACAGGTCCTGTAGAGGACAAAGAAATGATGCCATTCCTGCCTAAGCACTTGAAATCTTCTGGAGAGGGACTGCACTTGCTTTAAACAAAGTAAAACTTTTTAGTTTTTAAATAGGCATTCATGTTATGACATTAAGATCTAGGCACAACACTAATGTACAACTGCTGTTGAAAACACCATCCATATCCTTACCTTCCTTTGTACATCAAGTAGAACTGACGTATCTGCTACCCATCCAACAGCAGTAGCCAATGATGCACAGTAGATGCATGTGAAATGTTGTGGCCTGAGGTTAGAAGTACGTTCTACTAGACATTATGCAAGTGCACGGAAGACCTAGCATGCTTCTATAGTTAATTACAGTCGTTCCTTTATCATAACATTGAGTTTAATATTTGAGAAACATGAGCTCTCTCCTAACTGAAAATAAAAACAGACATAGGTCATTTGCAGGTTTTAAACATTCAACTGAGTATTACCGGTGCTGAATCAAAAGAACACCTACTGGGTGAATCAGTTATAACCAACCAGGTGACAAATGCTGCTATAACATTATTTATTATAGTATCCTACACAGGGTGATGAACTGTGACACAAGCATGTGGGCTGTCTATGCCAAACTGATAGATAGATAGAACAAGGTGATAGAAAAAGGCAAATGGGAATGCAACCTGAGCTTTTGTTTCTTATCCCTGTATTCTGTTTGTGCAATCAACACCCAACCTTCCTTTCAATGTCTTAAAAGGGGAAACTAATCTGTCCTGTACAATTGTGCTTGCTTAATAAAATAGATATCTTCATTTTGAGCCCTTTTAATTGAGCACATGTAAATGCTCAACATGTCTATGGCCTATTTTCAATAATTGACATCACCTACATAACAGCTCAGAGGGACCAGTTACAGCCAACCATGTCCACAGAGCTGTTTTAGAAAGTATAAGTACTCAGAAATCTAATATATTCTGGTAGAAAAATCAACGATTGCTCATGCACAGCAACAGCTATTTTAAATGAAATACTTTGGCTGTTTTCAATTTTATTTTTCCACAAAATACCCAAGGGCAGCAATCCACTCTCCAGATTAATCGCCTGAAAAATATTACTTTGAAAGAATTAAACAGTGTTTGAGTTAACTTCTTTGAAGATATAAGGCACCAGGAAATACTAATCTATATCATGTCTCCATGATTTAAACTAAAGCTGAGATTTATTTTTAAGGTAGAATCTCAATAGATAGATAACTTTTAGTAAAAAAATGTGCAGGGGCCAATTACACATGCTGCTGAAATGCAACTTTGGGGTAGATAATTCAAAATGGAGATGTCAAGAAGAATGCTATTCCCTTTCAACTTCTGCCCCATCTGAATTCTGACTTGTTCTCCTTAGCTTAGCTTATTAATGTTATTCTTTATTCTGAAGGTGGAGCTGTTCAATAAATAAATAAATAAATGTGTCCTGGTTCTAAGAAGCAATTGTTGGTTGATCAGGTTGTTTAAACTCAATCCTTAATTATTATTTTCACTTGCTACTTATAATATACATCTTATAATGTAAATCTGTTCCTGAGGTTTTGAAAAAAGGATGGAACACTAACTCCAATGATCTTACCTATGTCTTCTTGAGGTGTTCATGTTCATTTTCAAGAAATCAATATTAAGATATGCCTCAAGAGACCAGTTTCTAAGAGCATTTGAAGGAATGTCTTGATTAAAGTCTATATTATACAAAATCTATTTTATACAAAAAGATATAGACAAGTTTTGCATAAATGACTTGATTTCCCCATAAAACTCTTCTATCCTTGAATTGTTTCCAAAGTAAATAATACAAAGAAATTGCATATTCATCTTGTTTTGATGTATTTGAATGCAACTATAACAACACCAACACCACAACCAGGGACTTCCTTTTCATATTCAAAATCTATCTAGGGACTGTGTGTCTCCCCCCGCCCCCCGGGGTAACAAGGCAGCTAAGAAATAATAGGTAATAAATAGTAGGTAATAATAGTAATAAATAGCTGTTAAATAGGAGCTAAGAAATGATAATAGGCTTCATACATTATACTCTATTACGTAGCTGCCTTTTCCCTATTGTATAAACTTGAGTCCATTTCATGTGAATCTTTCTTCGTCTAATTTCTTAGATGACTTGCTCCAAAAGGGGCCACAAGTGAACGTGTTGGGAAGCCACGTTTTGGTATTTATACATGTATCAATAATTTTGTCACCTGTACCTGTTGAGCATCTGTTTTTTCCCCCCAGCTTCATGTTGGCTTTTGTTGTTTTCTTCCATCCACTTGTACCAATCTTGTTGTTGAATTATACCTCCCTGGTACTTCCATGGAAGCAAGAAGAAACTTCCATGTGCTTTCGCACCCCTCTCACTTAACTCTCCCATTTTCCAGAATGATCACCAGGTTGTTCTGAAGCATGAGGTGCAGCATTGTTTGGAGGGATCAATGACTGACTTGGCAGGGCCAGAAGAGAAGTTGCCCAAATCCCCGACCTTTTCTTCTGACCCTATTTACGTAATGAGACAGCCTTGTTTGTCTTCTCCTTTGCTTTACTTCTCTATCCTCTACACTTTCTTGCCTGTATTTGTGAAGATAGCAGATATAACCTTGATGCAGAGTCAGCCAGGAATTGGATTAGATTTATGATTATGCCCTAAGCACTATTTCTGCAGCAATAAGAGCATAATAGGAAATTGCCTGTAGTTTGTTTTTCATTCCAGTACAAACCTTAAACATTGATGAATTCCCAAGAAAATAGTTTGTCCCAAGTTTGTGTACTTATGTGTATCTATTTAATCAAAAACAGCCTACCTATGATCTAAAGCATTTGGCTGTGGGAAGAGCTCAATCATATATCTTCCTTGAGGTTCCTAAGCAAAAGAACAAAAGAAAGGAAAGGAAAAAGGAAAGGAAAAAGTATTGCAACTTAGACTGTGGCCTTAGCTAGACCTAAGGTTTATCCCGGGATCGTCCCTGCCTGCTCCCGGGAAACCCTATGTGTCATTTACATGAACAGGGATGACCCCGGGACAATTCTGGGATAAACTTTAGGTCTAGCTAAAGCCTGTATTTATTTTTATTTTTAAATCTACAGTAAAGTTGCAATGCTTATTGTTCAAAAGGGCTGTAAGACATGCAAGATGAAATTCTTGCATGTAAGATACTTTGTCAATGGTTATTTTTATAAACAAAACTTAAAGGCTTATTTTTGTACATGCCAGAGGCACAAACTTCTTTACTTCAAAAAAGAAGTGGCAGTTTGTCCTGTATTGGTAGCATTGCTATAGTTCCTATTAGCTATAAGAGAGAGAGAGAGAGAGAGAGTGCAAATGCTCTTAATATACATTGGTGTGATTTCTTTTTATATATATATTCTTTTCTTTTTTACGATTTAGCTTTAAGTACATCGAAGAGCAAGTGTTTAGAACTTGCTTTGCCTGTTGAAATGGCACCATATAACAGCGCTTGTTCAAAGCTTCAACACATTGTTGGGGATCCATATGCTTCCTCTGACATCTGTAGTTTGCTTGCATTGGTCAGTCAGATTTCATGTTAAGTCTCCAGATGAGTGTGGCAGGAAGGTATGGGGCAGTATGGGAACTTACCACATGATCAAACTGATCTATAAACCGTGGCCCAAAGAATTCAAGAACTCCAACTTAACTAAATATCCTCCTACATAACACTGGATGTTTCTTAAGAGGCTTAAGTAAGAATAAGAATGGACCTTGGTTTTGCAGCTTTAGTATGTCCTACCATCCTTGAGATATATGGAACAGTTGCCACCTTTCTTCCAGAGTAGGGCTAATAAACGTCTTGAATCTGGTTGAGCAGATTCTTCTGGGCCTGCCCCTTTCCCCAAACTCAAGCTGAGAAACCAAAGCTGTCTAGGAGACAGTTGCAGTGTTTCTTACCACAAAGGCTTTTCTTTCATCGAAAAATGAGAGGACACCCAGAGAAATTTCTGCCTCTGGAGCACACAGGGACTTCCTAAAGATGGGACCACTAGCTAGATTGAAAGGAGCACACATACTATCAGGGTTGGCCCAACGTATTTTTACTGCCTGAGGTGGAACAGTAAGGCTGGCCAAGTTATTTTGGCACCTGAGACATAAAATCCCACAATCCCCTTTCCCCTTCCTGGCAGTAAATATTCAATATTAATAAATTAAATAACCAACATTTTCCTCCCCTTTCATAACACCCACAGTTAGCTGCCTGAGCTTCCTCACTCGGCCTAACGGTAGGGATGGTCCTCAATTTTATTTTTAATAGTGCAGTCCTGAAAATTTCTCCCACATACTCTCCGTCCATTCTCATTCAGTTTGATAGATAATGAATTGTTTTTAAAAAGAAATTCAAAAAAGAAATTTTGGACAAATTCTCATGGTTTCGTTCAGGAATCTTGTGCTTACCTGACTTAAGAGGTGGTTGAGGAGCGTGTGCAAGTGTCCTGACTGTCACTGTATAAACATCTCTTTGGCTACTTGTAGCCTCCTTGGCTTCCAATACTTCCTGCCTGGGGGAAGACATTGTGACGTAATACCTTTTATAGGGCTTTTGCAGGTCAGTAAGTGCAGATAGCCTAGAAGGCTGCAAAGCAATGTATAAGGAATAAATGCATGCAGTACCCTCAGCTGCCTCATAATTATTAGGTATGGTCAAAAACACCACCAAAAATAATTCAAAATAAATTACAAGGATGAGGAAGAAAACTTTCAGGAAATTGGAGGTCAGATTTCGGCACAACGCTAGCTCTACCTCTTCCACATATTTGGACACAACACTGCCACTCCCCTCACATGTGGTACAGGGCTTTCAGTGAAGGAATAGTATTACCAGCACCTGCATTAGAAAGGCCTTAACTAGACCTACCTGTAAATCCAGGCTAGAGGAGGGGAGATCTCACGATGCAACTATTGCGGGATCTCGCCCTCATTCACATGCGAGGCGTGACGAGCTCTGAAAGAGCCATCGCACCTGCCATTTTAAAAAAAATTTAGAGGGCCAGAAGCACAGGAGCGCTCCAGTGACAGCAGCTTTTTGGGGGGGTTTTCAAAAAAATATTTTCCCGCTCCCCCTACCCTAGGCCGGATGGGTGCAGCACTCCTGGGGAGCACTGTGCTTCATGTGCGGCTCCTGGCTACGCGCAAGTAATCACCGCTTCAACGGGCCACATGCTCGCAGTCTCGGGCTCAGCCAGTGACCGCAGGAAAAAGGCAAAAGTGGTGCCCACTATCCCGGGGCAAGGGAGGGTTTATCCCTGCCTGAACCTAGGATCCCCTGTGCGTCATCTGGATGCACAGGGGCGATCCCGGGTATGAGCCCGGGATAACCCCTTGTCTAGCTAAGGCGCAAATATATCCACACTGAGCCCTGATATATTCAGTGTTTGGAAGGCCCTGGGAAAGGTAGTGAATCCTGAAGAATGACAACGAGAGCTAAGCCCCCTTGAAAGGAAAGGCCAAATTGCAGAATTTTCTTCACCATTATTTTTGTGGTGGCTGCATCTATCCCCACCCCGACCCTGCCCCAGCTCCCATTCCCTGGAATGATACTAGGGAGAGGGTATTGTGGAGGATGTAAAATGTAGGCCAGGCTGCCACCACATTGATGATGTTACCATTTGCAGTGGCAATGCAAAAAAAAAAAAATCCTTTGAAAAAAAGAAAGAAGCCGTGTTATATCTCCTGCTAGTGGTGAGCCCTATCTGTGAGACATTGTTGGTGAATTTGTTGTCCTCCCCCTGGAGAAGTTTGGTGATTTTGTCCTCCTCCCCTGATGATTTCTCTGCCCCCAAATAGGGTGGAGAATTTTGAGAAACAGCTTGCGTACAGCTCTAGTTTTTAGCCACAAGATTAATTTGGTTAAATGCAGGGAAGGCCAGCTTGTAGCCCTCCAGATGTTTTACAACTCTGATCAGTCCTAGCAAGCATAGCCAATGGTGAGGGATGATGCGAGTTGTAGGCTAAAACATCTGGAGAGCCACAAGTTGGTCAAGTGGTTTCCACAAGTGGTTTCCAAAGTAATCAGAAACAAAATGCTCGTTTCTGAAAAGCTGTGGGTCAGCAGAACTCATAGAAGGGACTGACCAGCCTGGTTCTGGAAACACATTTCTGCTTGTTTCTGGGCCACTTCAAGAAGTGCTCATTCCCAGTTCGCAAGCCCCGAACACTAGGACAGGAACTTCTATAAATGTGTTCCCATAAAAATAAAAAAAGCATTAATTGATGAATATAAAATGACCATCTATTTTTGGAGTGGCATTTTGAGGAGCAGTAGCATAGATTTTTTCATGCTTGATCATCAATAAACTAAAGTCTGTTTTTCTTTCAAGTTCACATTTAGTCAAACAGTACTTTCTCATAGCATATTGTCATGTTTGATGAGAGCAACTTTCTGGAAATTATTTAGGATTCTTCTGCAGTATCTATGTAAAAGAAAACATGTGTGGACACAGTTGTAAAGCTATATCTACTGCAAAGAAAATTAATGATGTGTTTGATGTATATCCTTTAAAGCAGAATAAAAGGCAGCAATTCATGTTCTGTACCAAAAATAGACTGGAGACGTCCCTCATAGGAATGGATCCATGGGTGTCTTTAGAAGTAAATATTCATATTCTTGTAGTTCTTCAGACTTTCTCTAGGCACTTAAAGGACTAACACCTCAATTTCATTTCAAACACATGCAGTACAATACATTAACCAGCAGGAAGTTGCAGACTATTGTAATGAGCCTGGAACCCCTGCTGGGTAATGTATTTGCATTATGTGTGTTTGATCTGGAAAAAAAATCTGTTATTAGTTTACCATCTACCTGACTAAGCTTTCAATTCTAAGGCTTCTGTAGCAGCAAAAGACACACTTGGGGTCGGGTGTTCTGTGGACAAATAAAGCTGCTTTATACAGAGTTAGACCATTTACCATTTACCTTTGGACTGTCTAATACAGCTTTTGCCAGCCTGATGTTTTGGTCTTCAACTCCCATCAGCTGCAGTCAAAACACCTGGAGGGCAGCAAGTTGGAGAAGGCTGGTCTAATATAATTGGCAGCACCACTCCAAGTTCTCAAGGTCACCCAGTGAGCTTCATGGCTAATGAACCCTGATCTCTCCGGTCCTCATATATCCATCACACTATATTGGTTCAGAAAAAGGATTGAGATTCTGAACATTTATTGTCTGTATTATTTATATACAATTTATTTATGTGCAATTTATTTATTGCATTTATTTATTGCATTATTTATTGCATTTATATACCGCCCCATAGTTGAAGCTCTCTGGGCGGTTTAATACCACACCAATTAAGGCAGGATTTTGTCTTCCATTTTGTCTTCCATTTTGTAAAAGCTCTCAGGGGCCACATTCTGTAGTGGGCGGGGCAAAGGGAGCTGGGGCAAAATAATAACTCATTGGCTTAAACCTCCAGTAACTTAAGCCTTGGGAGAGGCAGTGCAACCTTTTAAAATGAGGGGGAAACTTCAACAACACTGAGAAATCACGAACAACCGATGGTCAAGGTAAAGGGGGTGGAGCCAAGGGAAGGGGTGTGGCTATCTGGGGAAACCCTAAGGGCTGGATTTGGCCCCTAGGCTTGAGGGTTTGCACCCCTGCTTTAGGATATCTACTACTCTCACAGAATGCTTTACAAGAACGTGCAACATCATTCTGTAAATTGGACAGGATCTACACTACTGCTTTAAAGTGCTTTATAACAGTTTTGACAACTGTTGGGGCCCAGGACACACTCCATATACAGTTGTCAAAACTGTTATAAAGTGCTTTAAAGCGCTTTAAAGTAGTAGTGTAGATCTTGCATAAAGAGATACAGAGTGGCATTTCAAAAGGAGATTTCTCCTTTTTCCCTCCCTTCCCTTTCCACTCCCTGCTAAGGCAGCTCAGCTCTGTGGACAGGGGTATCCACAACTTTAGCTACCACAGAGGAGTTGTTTGTGTGTTGCATCCTCAGTTAAATCAATAAGATGCGAAACACAGACGTAAGCTTATGCTCCTGTCCCTTCTGTGGTCTTTTAAGCTTGATGGAGGAACCACCTCCTTCATAACTTTAAGTTATGAAGTAAGTTATGGGGTAAGGAGGGGATAAGGGAGATGGGGCTTGAAGGGCAAGTGCCAAAGTGTATCTGTCTTCCAAGCCCAATTCTCCCTCTCTGCAATACTCTCTTTAAATGGTGAGCAGGAAGTCTCCCTCACACCCTAAGCAACCCTGTTGGATTAGAGAAATTGGGATCTACTTCTCCACTTGTCTCTGCTAACTCCCCTCATTCTAATTCTTGTCTCAATTCCCACCCCGCTCTTCCATTCTTCACTTTCTTCTTTCCCTCTCCTTAGCTTCCTCTATTCCTGAGATTTCTTTCTACCATAGAATTGTGAGTGCCATCTCACAGACTCTGCTTTTGCCCAGTGGAACTATTGACCCGGTGACAGCAATGTCTTGGGAGCTCATGAGGCAGCTCCTCCCTCACAGGGACTCTACTCTGTAAGCTCCATAGAACTTGTGGGCAGGAAGATTCAGACAGCTGCTGTGCATGTGTTTGGAGTGTTGCTGTTCCCTGGAAGCATTACCTCTTCCATGGTGGCTCTGGACACCCAGTGAGCAGGAAGGCCTGGTGTTGGGGCTGACTTGACTAAGCCTAAATGAACTGCACTTCTTTGGACTTAGCCAAAGCAAGAAATAATCATCCATTAAACTGTGATGAGGAAGACCAAAAGATCTTAATGTGCCGAGACAGGGAAGACTTTGGTTCAGGGCATATATCTGGGTCTCATACTTTGGACTTCAAGATGACAGTCCTGCTTTCTTTGAGTCAGACTTCCAACTCACCTATCTTGGGTCCTTCTATCAAAGATATCTGTGACTAAAGTAATCACATTGTATTTGGTCAAACACCAGATATAGAAGCTGAAATTTTGAGAGATTTTAACTTTTTTAAACAGTGTATCCCAACATCTTCCAAATATAGCATGTGGAAATTCATGAAAATCTTTGACAAAAATAAACACTTAAGTTTGAACAATGTCATCATAACTAGATCCTTGAAGGTAGAGGGTTATAAACTAGATTTTAACTATAGTTTCCATCTGATTATTATTATTTATTTATATAGCACCATCTATGTACATGGTGCTGTACGGCATAAAACAGTAAATAGCAAGACCCTGCCGCATAGGCTTACATTCTGATGATCTTTTATTATTTATTTCTAAACTCCAGGCATCTATTCCTGTTTTGATGGAATTGAATACCTTTAGTGATCTTTCCAGTTACTCAGTTAATTGGTCAAATTACTTATTCAAATTATTTCTTCAGCAAAAAAAATTGTTTCGGGTTTATTGGACTCCACAACGTCTTTTCAATAAAGGTCTGTCTAACTCACACAACTGTTGGAGGTGTAATACATCTAATCCTTTCTTAACTCATATATTTTGGCAAAGTCCTGTAGTCACCCCTTTTTTTGAGAGGTTATAATAAGGATAAACTTTCTATTGAAACAATCTATAATATGGAACAATGTGCACACCCTCCTAAATTACCTACCGGCTTCTTGGACGTTAACACATGGTCAGCGCAGATGGATTTTCAACAGCCAAAAAAATTACACTATCATGTTGGAAGGACAAATGCTCACCTCCCATAATGCAGTGGACTGAGGACCTAATAACACTATCAACTTTTGAACGGGTGTTATATAGGCACAACTTGTGAGTGGATAAATGCATGGATACCTGGTCTGCTGTTCTTGAAACCTATGTATAACTCTCTCCCCCCCCCCTTTTTTTTTGAATGAACAGTATACATGATAAAAAAGGATGATATTCCTATATCTTTATTGTGTGTATGTGTTTTTCTTTACACAATGTATTTTCTGTTCTGTTTTATTGATATTCACAATAAAAAGGGCAAAAACTAAAAATAACAACTATAGTTTCCATCTTACTTTTTTGTATTTTTGAAAAAAAAACGATATAGAGAAAGGGATAAGGTGCTGTAAGACAGTGTAATATTATGCTAAGGATGAAAAATAGGGATAAAGGCAGGGAGTCCTCCAGCTGACTTTCAGATGTTGAGGTTGCCAAATTTCCCTGGTGGCCTGGCCTTTTTACAAGAGTTCCATGTCGGTGACTCCACAACAAGTGCCGGGACAAAATCAAATAGTGGAATTGATTGCCGAGAATGATTTATAGACTTTTACTTCTCTTCAGGTATGGAGTATTTGCTTAGATTCTGTAGTGCCATTTCAAACCTGCACAAGACATTTCTCTGTGTTTTTGAGGGCTTATGTTTTTCAATTGCACTTCTCTGTGCGAAGAATTCCAGATTACAGAATTGTTTACTGAGCCATTGAATGTTCAGGGAAGACCACTTATTGCTGGAAAAAAACAAACACAGACTGCTTATTGCTGGGGAAAAACACAGATAAAACAGTAAATGGACTTGCATGCTTACTACAACTATTCTTCACAGTCCAGATATTTTCCAGATATTCTTCACAGTTCAGTTCTTCACAGTCCAGATATTTTGGATTGCAACTCCCAGAATTTCTGACCACTGCCTAGGACTTATGTGAGTTGTAGTCCAAAACATCTTTAGGGCACCAGGTTGCCTACTCCTGGAATACATGATTGAAGGGTGTGTGTATATGCATTCTTGTGCAACCCATTTTGAAAACTTGTTATGCAATGCATTGTCCACGACTCTTGTACGCATAACCAGGTACGCATAACTCTTGTGCACCCTGTTATATGCAACTGGTTGCACAATGGGTTGCACACGCATAATGAAAACCTGCTTTCGGAACCGTGCTTGCGCAAACATAACTTTAGTTGTGGAAGCATAATGGGCAACCGCCTGTCGAATGGAAATTCAACAGAACTCTACTAGTACTATTTGAATTTGTGGAATGACACCATTGGATGTTACTCTATGTTCCAGAGTTTTAGGAATGCAAATCCAACATGCACTAGAAAAGAGACACATGCAGTAGTCTAGGGCCTCAGCTAGACCTAGCGGTCTAGCGGGATGGAGGGGAGAAGCTCTCGCAATATTTTTATCGCAAGATCTCTGTTTACACGCAGCACGTGACAACCTTGGAGGGCGAGGACGTTGTGGCCACCATTTTAAAAAAAATTCTTGAAGAAGAAAAGCGCACGAACACTCGTGCACAGAAAGGTAGTTTTTTTTAAAAAATTAACATCCAATGGTGTTCTTGAATAGTTCTTGAATAGTTTATTTTTACTAGGGAAAAGGGGGGCAATTGGCTTATTTTACTGTGGTGAAATAAGTATAGTAGTTGATTGTATATTTTGTTGAACTGGGTCCAAAGGGGATTGAGTTCCAGGAAATTTGAGTTATCCCACATTTAGGAACTTAGAATAACTGTCATGCAGGCAAAGTTTGGAGAGTCTTGGGTAGAGAAAAGAGGATTTTGATAGGCAGTGCTAATATTAGAAAATGTTTTTGTTTGGGGAGCAGGTAGACGTTCTGAGGAAACAGGTTCTGTATGGTGTATGCTCTTGTTCCATAGCCACAGTTGCCAGCAATATTCTACCTGTAAGTGAAGAAGTCTTTTGTCCACTCTTGTATCCTGCTTACAATGGCAAAGTGATTCATTACAACTTGACTATGATCTTTTGAGCCAGCCATTGTTTTGAACCACCTTGTTTTTAACATTTCTGAGCATGATATTGCCACTGATAACAAAGCATCAAAGTGCTCCCTTGCCAGAAATGCAGTGTTAACTATCTTAAATCTGCATTTTAAAAATCTGTGGAACCAAGTCTGAAAAGGAGAAATTAATGTAATGTTAAACTAGCTTGTACTTACAATGCAAGTACAAGCTAGTTTAACTTTCATCACTTAGGCTAAATGTTCTTGGGGATTTGTTGTTTTTCTGAGGGTGGTGAGAATCCCCATTGAAGATTCCTACTGCTGTCCAAAGAAAAGCAAATCCTCAGAAGGAAGCAATGATATGATACAAACTCCTTATCAGACATTTGCTTAGTGGTTTGTGTCACGATCTCTGGATCCAGTCTTAGGTATACTTAGGGTTACATCCCTTTTCCTCTAAACATCCCTATTTAGCTACCCAACTCCCATGTTTTACATAAAGTCTTAAGGATTAGTTCACATAGTAAAATCAGCACATTGGAAGTGTGGGTTATACATATATTATGGACATAGTCAGAGTTCAGCACATGGTGGAGTAGTTGTCTGATTATTTCATGATAACCCAAACTGCATTTAATATGCCACCAATCTAGTCTGCCCACATTTTGCAGTTGTCTGATGATGTGATAAATATGGGTAAATGTAGGATGGATGTATTTCTAAAACCACATTTCTTAACATGCAAATATGTCATGTAAATTGGGGCTACTTAAAAAACCAAGCATCAAAATGTGAAAAACGTGTTTATATTCCGTGTTTCCTGACTGCTCAAAGCACTTCACATGCATGTATCTCATAGATTTGTTTTCCTTATGACAACCCTGTAAGTGTGCCCACTATTTTATGCCCGTATTACAGATGAGACTGAAGCCCGCTGATGTAGTAGACTCTAGTCTTGGAAAGATTGTGCCATCATAAATGCATTAGTCTTTATGGAGCCAACACAGCTACCTCTCTGGATGTTAAAACCAGTCAGTGAACTGATGACTGAGCTGAAATTTGAACTGCTTCACAGCCTAGGATCTTAACTATTGGACAATAACAGAGTTGTCTTAGATACCTTTTAGATATGTCCATGTTGCTTTTTGTGAGGGAATTCATTCTGTTGGTACTTTCCTGTTTCTGACATGGCCAGGGGGAACAGTGACAGCCATGACAGATGTAGCCTCTGCTCCAGGAGCTGTGCTGAACATGACAAAGTATCACTAGGCGTGGGTATGCCCATAGCTAGTAAAGCACCATCTCTTAGGATTAGACTGCCAGAGCTGGCAGAATAAGCTCGTCTTGGTGCCAAGTAATCTTGCCCAGCTGTTGGCAATGTCTGTGTCTTTTCTATGTCATTTCATGTCAGGAAAGTGGATGATGTGTTACTGTCACACACATTCAATTTCATTTTAACTCTCTCTACTTCTTGAAATGGATATTCTCAAAAGGAGGGAGGGAGGATGGAAGGAAGGAAGGAAGGAAGGAAGGAAGGAAGGAAGGCAAGCAAGCCTGCCTCTTGCCTTGCTGCACTTCATAAATGGATAATTTTAATAATGTGCCAACAGCAGCAGTTTGAAGTAACTCAACGAGTAAAAAGGTCACCATATCCATAAGTTACCTTAGCATTTGATCAGTGAACTCTTTTCTGAAAGACTTTAAGTCTCATTATTCACTGCTTATGAAGTCACTTGAGATATAAAAAGACTTTTTATAGTAATGAAAGAACTCCCACAATTAGCCAGAAGGCAACCATCTATCTTTTTAAACTGCTCGGTTCAGAGAAGACCTCGGGTTTCAAGCATTGGTAGAGGATGAGTTGTTATGACAGTGATAAGTGGCCCATTCATATGGCTGTGCTAGTCATTGCTGTATGGCTTGTAGGGTTTTTCTTTTCTTTTTTTTAAAGAGAATTTTCTGATGTAGTGTTGAGGCCTATAAATAACGTGCAAGCAGCGAATTGAGTTATTTATTGTATGTAAGTTGAAAATGTCTAATTTGATCTAATGTAGTTTTAAGAACAGTCCCCAGTGTAGATATGCAGTAAGGACACTATTGCTTATCTTATGAACAAAATGGAAATGTAATGTAATGTTTAGTATAGGACAAAGGAGATAGACACTTACAAGGGAATATTTGCCCAAACTTGCTTATTTCCCCCCCCCCCCCCATACCTGTAAAAAATATTGCTGCATACAACAGATTTCATGATGGCTTCACAATATGTGGGCAATTGGAATGCCAAGCAAAATAAAGCATTTTTAAGTTTGTAATAATTAACTGAGAAATTCTAATTATGCTAAATGATAACTTCGTATATTTTATGTGTATTAAAGCTAGCTGAATCTATATCACCATAAGGCAGAATTACAGTAATTAAAAATCAGTTGGTCAATATAACATGCAATTTGCATATTAAATACACTCCAGGCTCATTAAACCACCATCTGGGAAAGCCTAGAATTTGGATTATCATCCGGATGTGATATATGCAGACTCTGCATGTATTGCAGTTTCCCAACAGCCCATTTTGTTTGGCGACAGCATATAATAGTGCTTCGATACAGTCAGATGCAACATATTTTATTGCATGGATATTTTGACAAGACATCCAGCATGATGAGCTAGGAAATTAGGGATCTGGAAATTTCATACAGGAATATATGTGTTAAGAGAAAACAGAAGGACTGCCTCTCCCAAATGTACTTGCTCATATATTAAGGTAAGTCTTGGGACTCTACCGCAATGTACTCCCTCCAACATCGGTAACAATAATTTCTTAGAAGATTCACTAGCTATGTAGGGAAAAGTTGAGTCATACCTGTCAGAAAGCAGGAAAGTTGCTGGTGGCCAGGGAAAGAGGCTATTTAGATGTCGTGCCAGTTGTGGATTCCACACACACACACCCATGAGGTTTACCTGACTCTGACTCTCCAACAGGTTTTTATATACCCAAGCCTTTTAATGAAAACTTTTGGGTCTTTTTAATCCAGAAGCTGTATTTTTTTTCATTTGTTTGTACTGCGGCTGCATTTACATATGCTTTGTATTTATTTATTTTTATTTTTTAATTAAAAAAATTATTTTTTTTTACCTTTCTATACCACCCAACAGCCAAACTTCTCAGGGAGGTCCACAATTCAGAATGATGACCATCTTGCGCTAATAGATCAAAATACAAATACCTGTAATAAAAAACTAAGAACATTTCCTACTGAAAGAGTGAGTTTACTTTCCCAGCAATAACCAGACCAGCAAATACAAACCCAAGTAAGGCAAGCCTCTATGAAACTTTGTTTTTTTAAAACAACAACAACAACAACCCCAAACTGATGAGGCTATCCTGGATTTGACATTTTAGCTGCAACTATTGGGATAGTGCCGGATAGCCACTTTGTTTGCTGCTGTTTGTATAATCTGTCTATAACTTCCTCTTCCACCCTATGCTTCATTTCACAAATTTGCATGTGCGCTTGGCAAAGATGTGGTGTAGTCAATGACTGCCTTTGGAAATGGCAGTCCGCCAGTGTGGGCTGGTTGTTCGAGCAAGCATGTGTAGGTTTGTGTAGCATCAAAGGGGGGGAAAACTGTTTTCTTGTTTTCTTATATTGATAAATTTATGCACGTGGCTGGATTTAGGGAGATAATCAAAAGGGGATGGCTCCCTTCCAAGCAGCAGCCACCAGACACTCTGGGGAAGTTTTTGACAAGTGGCCCAGATTTCACAGTTTATCCAAAAGGCGAAGGCTGTTCATTAAACAGAAGCTTTATTAAACAAGGCAGTGATATGGTTTGTATGTGAGGAGATATGCTTTTTACATAACATTCACAAGTTGCTTATGGATTAATTAGCCCATCTGTTCCAAGAAAATATATTCCATTTTCTTTTGTGAGATCAAAGAGACTAACAGCAGAAGCCAGTATCTCTGGACTATTTAGTTATTGATCACATTTATATTCTGCTTTTTAACCATGGAACCCAACGTGATGTATGTAGGTTTTCCTGTCTCCTATCCAGACACTGACATAACGTTAGCATTATATGGCTTCATCTGCCTCCTGAATTATATTTTAAAAATAGGAAAGCAACCTTTTGGAATGCGTAGATTTCAAAGATGCGCACAATTGGAAGATGCATAAATTTGGAAGATATGCATGAAAATACGCACAGATTTTCATGCAAAAAGAAAAGAACACAGCTCATAATTTGATACAGATGAGTGAGAACGAACTTTGGAATGGAATTCAGAGAACTTTGGTGACCTTGAGTCTTACTGCTTTGCACATCCCTACATTGACTCTCTCTAGATAGACAGCTACGATTATTAACAGATATGATTATTTTAACAGTTTACCATTTTAGTCTTTTAACTTTGCTATTTTAAATCATTGTGGCTTGGTTTTATCCTGGATGTGCTTTTCTATTGAGCTTTTATACCTTGAATGGTATTTGATGATTTTCAGTTTTGTAAACCACCCAGGCAGGATCTACACTATTCATTACACCGTTGTTTAAGTGCATTGTTGCGTCCTCCCTTGCTACGTTACAAAATGCAACTTGAGCCCAGTCAATCGAAATACCTTTTCTTCTATCGTTTTACCCCGGCACACTCTTCTTTAGAACGTTCTTCATTATGCTCATACCGGCTCTGAAGTAAACCTCCTTCTTCCGGTGACTCTGAGCTAGTCCTGCCGGGATAAGCCGGCAGGGAGGCGGGGCGACGCGTAGGGATGAGGGAAGCCCTGCAGCGTCTTAAAGGGGCCACGTGCGCCCCGAAAGATAAGCAGTTTTTTAAAAAAATTAAGCCTCTGTCCCCTCTTTCACCGCCCTCCCTCCCCCTCCCCCTCCCCCTCATCGCGTTGTGCCAGCTCTCCCTCCCCTAGAAAAGCCCTCACTTGTCCTAATCAGGAAGCAAAGACCATGGTCACGAGACATGACTTTGAAAGACGGCATTGAAAACGAAACGTTGGGGCACATTGTTAGTTTTAAAACGATTTTAACAGAAAGTGGAACAGTTTTAAAAGTCAGAAGAAACGTAACAACAACAGCATCACGTGACTGCTGACGTCATCTCTGCCAACTTGTTACGTTTCATCTAGACAAGTGTAGACGGGCCCCCAGAGCGCTTCGGCTATTGTGCAGTGTAGAAATGCAATAAATAAATAAATTTAGATGTTTGTAAGGCCGTTCTTTATAGTCTAAGGAACAAAACACATGTAAATATATTAAGGTTTTTTTTAAAATCAAACCAATTGCATCAGTTTATTGCAAGTGCTTACACATTAAACAGAAGCCAATCTGTCTCTCGATGTCTCTCCCCTTGGATTTTGTGGGTCTAAGAGCTGGAGCACATGCTATGGTCACCATCAGAATGTAGCAAATACGGTGGCCAAGCCAGATATGACACTTTAAAAATGGTTTGAACACTGTATATGGAGTGTATCCTAGGCCTGGCCCAAACAGTTGTCGCCACTGTTATAAACTAGGGGTGTGCTCCGCTCCATTTTGGATCCCCAAATCTGAAGTGGAGCGGGCCGATCCAGACCTCCTAAGCCCAGTTCTGGAGCAGATCTGGGGATGTCTGGATCGACCCAAAGCGGTTTGTAATGGTCCGAAGTGATTCAGATTGTTCCAAAGCTTCGGAGCCAGGTAAGTGTGGAGGGGAGCTTACCTGCCCCCCCATCCGCCATCATCCATGCAGTGATGGCGATGGAGCCAAGTAAGTGGGGAGGGGGGGCTTACCTGGCTCCACCACCCACCGCCGCAGCGGTCCATGAGGTGGCGGACAGTGAACTAGGTAAGGGGGGAGGGGGGCTTATTCAGACCCCATTTTGTCCCCCCTTCCCCACTTACCTGCCTCCGCCGTCTGCCACTGCCGCGGTCCATGCGGTGGTGGACAGCGGAGCTAGGTAAGGGGGGCTTATTCAGACCTCATTTTGTCCCCACTTCCCCACTTACCTGCCTCCGCCATCTTCCGCGGAGGCAGATAAGGGGGGAAGGGGGGACAAAATGGCATCTGAATATCGATCCGGACCTCCGGAACTCGCTCTGGATCCGGTTCCGGAGCAGATTGGGGGAGGTCTGGATCAACCCAAACCGGTTCAGGCCTGATTCTTCCAGTGTCTCCATGGTTAGTATGTGATCCTCATTCTTTTTGTGGCATTTGCAAATAGCCAGAGCTTAGCTTGTCTACAGTTGGCAGGAACATAGAGATTTACAATGGGATGGCCCCATTGAGGCTGCATGCGCGATTTTGGCAGTGGGCACGAGCAGCTGCTGAGTGCCCAACAGGCTGAGCTGAGCCTCAGAAGAAGTATGCTATCCATACATAGGATATGGGAAGGCAGAACATACATTTTTAAACTGTACTTAACCAGAGCCTCGTACTTTTCATTAACTAGATAGGAATATTGGGTTCAGTGAGTGACAGAGATATCTACAATGAGCAACTAACTGCAGGGTTCTTTGCAGTTCAATTGGAGATTATTGCTTTTGTTTGCCGTAGAAGAGTTATGATAAAAGGTTTTGATAGATGTTACGAATATATGACAGCCACAATGTTCTATGACCCATTTATTTTTTTAACTAATCTAGGTAACCTTTGTTTCGTCTTAGGTCAATGGGAAGGATCTCTCCAAAGCCACTCATGAAGAGGCAGTGGAGGCTTTTCGTAATGCAAAAGAGCCCATAGTAGTCCAGGTTCTCCGGAGAGCACCTCTTCTTAAAACGCATGGCAGCACACAGGATGTTCGAGTCATGGATGCTAGCACACAGACAGATATTACATTTGAACACATTATGGCTCTGGCCAAGCTTAGGCCAACCACACCTCCAGTACCTGACATCTGCCCGTTCCTGCTTTCTGACAGGTATGACTCAACTTTTTCCTACATAGCTAGTGAATCTTGTAAGAAATTATTGTTACCGATTTACAAGACTGGATTTTCCATTTTTTAAATAATTGATGTCTGGAAAACTATCAAGTTCATAGTCTGGATACAACCCTGTGTTCAGAAAATGGACTTCAGATATTTTAGTGATCCTTAATTGTCTTTAGAATGGGATTAGACAAATTCATGGAGGTGGATATGTATTTCGGACTCAGTAGTCACTGAATAGAGTTGCTGGGGTGGCGGAACAACAGTGGTGGAAGTCTCTAACATTCATGCACTGAGGCATCTGATGAGTCACTGTGGGAAACAGATAGTTGGACTAGATGAACCTTTGGTTTGATCCAGCAGAGTTTGTTCTCATGCAGTGTTCCTAGTTTCTGACTGTGAATTTGAAACTATCCTTATGAGAAAAGCAAGATTTTTTATAACAACGTAGGCATTGGTTTTCTTTGACTAGATGCCTTATAGTTACTTCTGTTTAACTGTCTCTTTGTGCCTTAGGCAAAAGTGCAGTCCCAAGTCAAAGGTACCTTACCGAACTCCCAAAGTTCTGTGTGTGTGTGTGTGTGTGTGTGTGTGTGTGTGTGATGAGCCAATAATTTGGTTTCAAATACATTTGTGCAAAAACTTGTGCAAATTGTTTGGACTTCTCTGTGTCTGAAGCAATTTTACAATTTGGTCTCCCATTTTGTCCAGCTTTTTTGCTGGGTTGTGATCTTCTGGGAATAGTTCTCTTGCAGTGTTCAAAATAGTATTTGCTACATGAAAAAGCTACTGCATTAAAAATGTGGTACCAAGTGCACTTCTTGTTTCGCTTTGTTTCACATAGCTGCCATTCTCTTCATCCAGTTGAGCACGAATTTTATGAAGGTAATGAGTATCTTTCCAGCCTTCCTGCTGATGTGGATAGAACTGAGGACTTTGAGTATGAGGTAAGACATACCTCATGTGGTGGCACAACCCCCACCCTGGTATAGTATTTACACAGCCGTTTTCAAATGCCTTGATTTGAAATATATAATTAGAAAGAAAGAAAGAAAAATAGCAATGCTCATTCTGGCCTCTGTCACATATGTCCCAAACTACACTGTGCCAGGAACTTTATAAATGAAAGTAGAGTACTGGCATGTGTATCTGGTTATGGGTTCACGAGGCTGATTAAATGAGTTTTAGAGACTGGCCATATCACGTAAGTGAGTGATCGTGAAATCATAATACATCTCTACTCAGATGTAAGCCCCACTGAGTTCAGTGGGGCTTACTACCAGGTAAGTGGATTGCAGTCTTAAAGGTTTGATTGTTCATTCTCAGAGGGGTTAGAAGTAGAAATATTCTGCTTTTTTCTCTTGCATTAGTAGCTTGATTGTGCAGAAGCATGGACCTAATTCCTGTCAGATCAAGGCCCAAGCTTTGATCAAGGCCCAATGAGAGACTGTCTTTGTCTAGTTCTTTTATATGTTTTTTTCCTGAATGTAGTACAATGAGAGCAAATTGTATGCGGTGCCATACGTATCTGTCTATTGTGTATTTATTATATCCTTTAAAAGTATCTGTATGAGCTATTGAAAAGCTGTGATGTATCATTTCCCCAAATAATAGTGCACTTTTAGAAATGTTTCCCTTTTGTTAGATTTTCATTTCAAAAATCTAAAGGTCCTCTTTATTTGACATTCATTAGATTTTTATCTTTCCCTCAGCACAATGGCAAAAGAACAAGTGTGTTCTTTGTGAATATAATATGTTTATGCTTTGTATAGCTTTAACCTGCAAATAGGATATTTTTTAAAATATTTCATTAAA
This sequence comes from Elgaria multicarinata webbii, assembly GCF_023053635.1. Classification (NCBI taxonomy): domain Eukaryota; kingdom Metazoa; phylum Chordata; class Lepidosauria; order Squamata; family Anguidae; genus Elgaria; species Elgaria multicarinata. The sequence goes on along the minus strand of NC_086179.1, from coordinate 61,588,009 downwards.
TAGCAGAATGGCTGAAGTAAATGGGTCTCTTTAATGGCACTCTCGCAAAACGTTCCTTAGAGAAGACCACGGAAGCCTACAGGTCTTCCCATAGGACAAAGTAAAATGAAATAATGTTGGCTCACCAAAGCTTACCCAGGATAAAATGTTATTTGTACTGTTTGCATAATTTGTTATGGGATTAGTAAGAACATAGGGTTTTTCCCCCACCTTGGCCTTGCAAGGAGCCAGCAAAAGCTGCAAATGTCCTGGTTAATATTATTTTAGTTGTTTACTGAATATCTATGGTTGTGTGCCAGAGTATATACATAACATAATGTGTGTGATGGAAATGTTTGGAATAATGGTTTATAAAGTAAAAGTTCTTTTCCCCCCTATTTAATCAGAATATCAATGATATATTAAAAATACAATCAGTGTGTACACAGAGAGAGAGAGAGAGAGAGAGAGAGAGATTAGTACTGTGGAATCATGTCCTCTTTATGACTATTATTAATCCGTAATAATAGCTAGCATAAGTATCGTGACAGTGGTAAATGAGCAGGTAGATTTTCAGTAGCCTGTAATCTCAACTAATCACACCATCCTAGTCATTAATTTGCTGTCAGCTATGATTCAATAGCCCAAGGCAAACCCACTGAGTGACTCAAATAGTGCATGTTTCACATGAAATTTAAATAGGAAAGCAGCTGTCTGGTTCTGCAATGAAGAAAAAGATTTGTTCCAATGAAGGGGGCAACCTCTATTCCTGTGACAAATCAAGATAGCAAAGGCATTTGCCGTGGCATCAAAAAGAAGAGCCCACTTCCTCAGGCTGCATTTCATGCCATGATACAAATGAAGGAAGGGATAAAATTTTAACGAATTCAGCAGCTCTGCACATTGCAAATATATATACACAGCACACTTTACAAATCTGTGGGTCGGGAGCACAGTTCAAACTTCTGTTGAATTCAGTGATAAAAATAGTTTAAACTCACATTTGTGGGCAAGATAGAAATAAGAGTAAAAGCCGAAATGTTGGGGCACAATGGAGCCCTGCACCAAACTTTTTCCTTGCATTGTTTGGACTGTGACACTTGCCCAGTGGTCACAGCTCTCTGTTCAGCAGTGCAAGACATCAGAGGATTAGGACATACTGCATTTGGGAGCCATGTGTATGTGTATCATGCAAATATTCCATTCAAGCACAGCCCTCCCATTAGTCAAGAGTGCTAGGTGGTGAAAAGTGGAGGTGAAGTGCTGGTGGATAGAGCTGACCTACATTTCCTAGCCTAGCCGGCTGCCCTCAGGTGCAGTGGAGTTTTCTGTCTCCTCACCAGTGTTGAACTAAAGATTCAACTGCCAATCCAGTTGGCTTCTGTACTTGCTGTTTGCCTCAGGCAGAAAAATGTCTTGACCCAGCCCTACTTAGCATGGCCTCAGGTTTCACTTCAAGATCATAGATTTGATTAGTGCTGGCTCCAGGTTTGTGAGGGCCTTTGGGCATGGCACCCTCAGTGGGCCCTCTCCCACAATAGTCTACCTTCTCACTGCCATTGTCACCAGCTGCTGTTGCTCCTCCTCTTTCTCACCATTGTTACCATTTACTTGCTTGACAGGAAGAGAGCCAGTGAGTGAATAACTAGGAAGTAGCACCACCATCATGGTTGCCTGGGCCAGAGTGAGAAGTAGTGAACAAGAAGGTTGCAGTGGTAAAAAGAATGGAGGAAGTCCAGGGGGCTTTTGTCAGTGGGCCTCTGACAGGATGTGGGGCCTTTGCAGATGCCCGACCATGCCTACCCTTGATGCTGGCCCTGCTTTTGACACAGGTGAGAGCAGAACATTGGGTGCAGGATACCGCTGTGGAGTTTTCCCCAAAACAGCTTCGATATACTGGTTCTCTGAAAATGTAACTTCTCAAGCAGACAAATCATCCCACCCAAATAAGGTATTCATGACAGTGAAGTTAACTGCAAATTAGATGTTTCCAGATTTATTCATCCCTTTCTCTCCCCTCGTTTTCGTTGGTGGTCTATCAAGAATACGTTCTATGTTACTATTTAGAGCCTTTCGAAAAAGCTTATGATGGGCCCAATAGACTGTAACAGATCTGTCTATCTTGTGAATGCATATTTAGAGACTTTTCAACACATGGCTTATTTGCCCACTAGACCAAAACAGATTTGTCTATCTTGTAAAGACATATTTAGGGACTTTTTAAACACAAGGATTACTAAACTGATAGCCTGTAACAGCTCTCTTCGGGGCTCTGATAGCCTCTAACCAACCTTTTGCAAATATTACCATCAGTTTTGTTAAGCATGGCTCTGCTTCCCGCATGCTCTACACAATACGCTCATTTTCTTAACTGAAATAATTTGGCAGTGCTGATGTATACTCTCTTATTTATTCAAAGACAATAGGACACATTAAGCCTGAACGGGATTCAGTCTATAGTTTTTTATTTAATGCTATGTTCTTTTAGCAAACTGTTGAGACGTTTTACCTACTTGAGTTTTCCTGCTACTCAGCTGAATTTCTTTGTTTGCTTATACTCATCTGTTGGGCCTCTTTATCACAACATGACGAGTCAGAATGTAGGTCTGACAGCTTCTGAGAATTTTAATTTTTAATATTTTTGATATTTTTGAGAAGTTTCTCCCTGAATTTGCCTCTCAGGACATCAAATGTAGTGCTCATTTCAAACTTTAGGGTCACCAGTAAGGCCTGTGGTATCCTTGCCACATTTTACACAACTTAACTGTTTTAAGACTGCAAAACCGATAGTGAGAACTGACTGTTGGCAGCACTTGCTGCTACATGCTGAGATGTCAGTTCCTCATCTATTATTTCAAAATTTGCAGTGGTGAATAAGTACTGTGGCAGGTGTAGTACAGTATTGTGTGAATTTTGATAAGGATGTGATCACACCAGAGCGCCTTCTTTAAATTATCTGTAGTTTTGCAAGTAGATTAAATCCAAGCTGATAATTTAAAATACTTTCTTCTCCCTCCCACCCCGTTAATTCGAATCTTATTTGATTTTTTAAGCATAATAAAGAAATACAACAAAAAACACTCATAAAAGTAGCAACAAAAAAGAAAATGAACTAAATAATTACAAAGAAGTAATAATGCTGAATATAATTTTGCAGCAAGTGTTAGTTACGTTGCGCAAGCATTGGACACTAGCACAAGATCATTAGTGCTAGCACTGGAGCAAGACTAGATACTACCCACTAAATCTTATGTGCATTTTTTAAAAGGAAAGGAAACTATGAATATATTACAGAATTGCAAATAAATATCTAATGTCTCCTGAAAAATATGCTCCATTATGCTCAAAATCAATAAATTTCCAATTCAGAGTGAATCTATATATTAAACTACTTTCTTTTAGACTTATAATGCTGGTAGATTTTTGCCATAATGGCATTTTCATACATTTACAGTTCTTCTCTAGGAATTGTCACAATCGGAGTCTCTTCTGAGTACTTTGCTAATGAAGTGTGGCAGCAGTAATCATGTGAGAAATTTACAGTGGGTTGGACCTAGACTAAATTAGTCATAGTTGAGTCCCATAGAATTTAATGGGACAGGTTAGTGATGACTAAGTTAAGTTCCTATTGATTTCAATAGGACTAAAGTATGATTAACGTACTAGGCAAGATTCACTCAGGCATATGTTTCATTGGGTCTTTCCCAATACCACTGAACCTTTTGCGTGCAAAGTAAGTGTTCTGCTACTGAGCTATGGGCCTCTGTAAGACAGCCTGTTCCAGCCTATACCCCCCACCCCCACACTGTTTGGCATGTTATGTTTCTTTAAATTGAACTTTGTACAACAGGAATATCACTAAACATTGATTCCCACTCCTGAATTAATCTAGGTGATCATATATTAAAGGACAGAACTGCATGGATAAATAGAACCACGAGTCAGATGAGCCCAGCAGCCACATCGCTCATCATAGCTGCACTTTTCCCAGCAATTAAATGCTGGCTTTCTGCTTCTATTGCCCAATTCATATTAACCTTTCTTCACCTGAGTATACATGGTAATGTGGAGAAATCCAGTGATATGATTGACCTGGTCCCAAAGTATTGCTTCATGTGGCAACTACAGACCCTGAAAACTCTGATCTGAGGAATAAAAAAATCTCCTCCTTAACCAGCTACAAATAAACTCTCCGGTGCTGCAGAAGCTGTGAAAATATTGTGTCACTTGATCTCAGCAAGCAGCCTGTCAAATTCATATTACCAGTGCCCTCTGTGCGTCTGCAGTGTGCTTGGACCAAGAACGGGGCATGTTAAATGCATTCTGTCTGTGTGTTTCATGTGTTGTCAGGTGTCCTTTATTCTTTCATCTGCCCATTGATGGAATTTTTTTTAACCATGTTATTTTTCTGTTTGCGCTAATGTGCACCGATGCAAATGCACTATTCTGCATTACTTACTATGAATTAGCGCTGATGTCCATTTAATAAGCTGGATTTGCACAAGTGTCCATTAACACTAATGGGAATGAGCACAAAAGTTAAAAAACCAGTCCACAAGTCTGCAGAAAATGCTAGCCCAGTGTGGAATTCCCAGCTAGATTCATAGAAATCCTAACTTATTTGAATCCATTGTGTATATCTCCTATATCCCTACCCCATCCACAACTTATAATTATATTTCTAATGTAATTTCCAGTGATAAACAAATTTCTTATTCCTACCTTCGATTCAAACCAAAGATTTGCTCTTTCTGTCTGTAGTCCTGAGTATTGCAGAGAACTTGCAGTTTTTTAAACTTCAGTTTCCCCCCACCCCCTTTGTATTCAACTAAGGTCATTTCTCCCCCTAAAACTTGATATAAATCAGATGGAGCCCTGAGCAAGTAAAAGTCAGATTCCAAATTCAGCAGCCACCAGAAATAATTTAAAATAAAGGCCTTGAAGAAATATTGTGCTCTCTAACCACAGTCCCAATAAAAGATATATTTGCCATAGCCTAGAACAGTCAAAGTCATGAACAAGGTTATAATTTTCCATTGCAATTACACCTGGAACATTTGAGGAGAAGCAAGGCTAGTGTGGAGGGCAAAGGGATCAGTATGGTGAGTGCAGGGAATGCGTAAGAAATTTGAAAACATGCTTTCTGGTTGCATGGGCTGTAGGTTTGTAATGAAAAAGGAAATAATACTATGGGGTAGAAAAGGAGCCACCAGCATGAGACCGAAAATGTCTGCTGATGCACCAATTGTGAACCGCCCAGAGAGCTCCAGCTATTGGGTGGTATAGAAATGTAATAAATAAATAGCTTCCAGTGTTGATCACAATGAAGAATAGTAACTGTGCCCTCACATTGGTGCAGAGGTCCTATAGGTAGATAGCTGTGCCAAGATAGCACCTCATAGAATTAAGTTCACAGGACTATAAATGTTGAGGACTTTCAGACGAGGGGAAATCGTGTTTCTTTACCGTTGCTTTTTTCCTGGTTCTTTTCCGCGTTTGAAACAAGCACAATTACATAGAGAAGATAACAGCAACCACGTGGCCTGTGCATGCAATGGGACAGTGCTCTCTAGTGGGCATTTTATAGAGCAACCTCAGAAGAATTGGGTTTTCTGAGGTTTGTTTTGTGCTGCTAAAAATGAGAAAAGTAGCTGGAGACGTGCTGGAGGCTGACAGTTTCATCAAAATGACCCATGAACATCCGTGAGTGGCCAGTCACAAGCGTGCTATAAATCGCTCATTTAAAGAAGCCCAATGTCTCTTGGCCATTCTTAATACTTGCATGTTTTAACCTGTACCATAAGAGTGTTTTAGTCTGTCTTCCTTTTATTTTGAAATGGCAAGAGCATTTTTCAGACGTTAAGGGAGGAAAATGCCATATTGTGATATACTTATGCATCATTATCATTATTGCTGTTATTAGACAAAAAGCAAGAAACATACTTAAGAGATCTGCCTAAAGCCATAGAACAAGTTGGTAATAGAGATGGAAAGCCAATAGTCCATGCTAGAGTCTCAGTTATTTTAACCTCTAAATCTCTCTCTCTCTCTGTGTATTTTTAAATCTAATCTTGACATAAGTGGATCACTGAGGTGAATCAGGATATCAAGTCAGTTTATGTCATGCTTGTTTGTACTTAATCTTTGCATCTATTTAGAAGTGCTCATCCTTTAAGGGAGAAAAGGCTGGCATTCAAAGCAGATGAGATTGCCATCATCTGTAGCTGTCGCTGGTAATGAATATCCCAATTTATGGACTTGAATTGTGTCCCTAACTCAGGAGTATCACTCGGGTGGAGGCAAAAAGGAGACAAAACTGACATGGGTAAATCTATCAATGTTATCACTAATCATTCTGTTGGTGCTAACAACAGAGTGGGGAATACATCAAGCTGGTGAAATTATTTTGTTTCATAAAACAAGTACAAGGCTACTCTTCATTTCACTTGAAAGATAAAGAAAATGTCTGTGTTAATGTTGCTGCAGATTATGGGTTTTTCCTGAGGAAATGAAGACAAGTGAGTTTAATTTAGCAGTAGCTTGCTAATAGCTTGCTATTCTGCTACCTTTAATCTGTTTTTCTATGAGGAAGGTGGCTGCAATATTCTCTTTTGTGTGTAAGGATTGATATAAATCATCCAGCTGGGTAGTTTTATATGGATGCTAATGCATCATATCATCACACTTTCCCTATGTAGCACAACTATTCAAGAAAAGTTTTAGAGAACTGCATCATATTTAAAAGCCACGTTTTTGCATGCCTTTATATAGCTGTAATTAAATCAATTCAGAAAAGAACCAGTTCTGTGACATACAAAGTCAGTAAACATATGATCAAATAGTAATTGAATTGTGAGTTTACTCCAAATGTTGGAGCATAAATGGAGGGCTGATTCTTACTTTGCAGCCAAGCCTGGATTAGTGTTTCATGTCCTGGAACTACCATGCTTCATGTCAGTGCTCCAAATAGCTTCCAACCATGCTTAAAAAACAACAACACTTTAGGTATGGCCAATTGTGCCACAGAATACCAGCTAGCCTTGAGTAGTGAGGTAGCCTGACAAGAGCTATAAATATGTTATGGCCTGCCATGGAGACCAGCACCACATAGAAACATTTTTCAGTGACCTCTTTGTGGGAGCCATAAAGATTGAAATGGTCATTAGGCTGGCATTTGCTCAGCATTTGGCATTTGCAAGTGCCCTAAACTGCAATTCAGGCAAATAAGCAGATTTCTAACAGCTGTCTAGCATGCAAGCACTCTGCTCTGCAACTTAATTAACATGCTGAAATAGTTTTCACAGAGTTTTAGTTCAAAAATGCGAGAATGCTCAAATATGTGGAACTGTAGCAATTCTTAAAACTGCAGATCTATATTCCGATAGCTAGATGAATGTTGCTAGGAACATATGCCAGCACATCTGTTGTATCTTCTGCATTTTGATTGGGTGGTGAGGTGTTTAAAATGTGATGATGCAATACATAAATCCCGTCCCTTATTTTCAGAGCCAAAAACAAAATGATGATGTTTGCACAGTGAAGTATATGGCAATAACGTAGGATGCGGATAAATTATGAGTCCCAAGATTATATAGAAAACAAATAGGGAAGGCTATTATGTCAAGTTGATGTGGAGTTTACTTGCAATCAAGATGTAACATCCACATAAAAACCCTGTACACTTTGAAGATCATCATTGTCTACAAAACACCATCTCTTGCAATAAGAGCTGCATTTTAAAATGAAGTATACATTTTGGAATGAAACGTAAATGCAGCATTTCCCCTTAATTACATTAACCTAATATCTTATTCATATATGTGTGCAGAAGGAGCCAATGCAAAAGCTTGAGTTTGACCCAGTGGCCAGCCGCACTCAGGAAGAGGTACATGTGAAATCAAACTGGAACTAAAACCCGCCGCAGTACGGAAGATAGGTTAGCAGAAGATGACAAAAAGAAGTGGGTGACTTATACAGTAGATGGTACATTTTAAATGGAGTCATTGCAGCTTTCTCCATAACCACTGCTGAGCTAAATACTACTGATCTTAATGTATGACAATGCAGAAGAATTCTGAAATAATGCTAAGGTAATGACTTATGCTTATGCTAGATGCAACTGCTACTATCTGCACACTCGTTTTGCCCTAGCTGATCAATGCACCAAACACTGCTCCTTCTACTTCTACATCGTAAAATCTGACACATTCTATTTGGTCTTTAAAAATCTATATCCTCCCAGCTATAGGAAAAGCAGGACTGCCACAATATATATGCTCACCTAAATCAGGGGTGGACGTCTTCCAGAGTTTAGGGGCTGCAGTGCCTTCCTCCCAGATCCTACCAAAGGCTGCACTCCTGCCCCCACAACCAGATAGGCCAACGAAATGTGGGTGCAGTGATGGTGCTTTAAAAGCTTTCTTTTAAAAGCACACATTTGCAGTTTGCCATCTGGGAAAAGTGGTTGTCTTGCTTTAAAATAGCCCCTTTTTTCTGCTACCAACACCAAACCACAAATCTGTGCTTTTAAAATTTTGGCAGATCAACTGCAGCGGTGGGAACAGTGGGGGCTGCAAAAAAGGGCCAGATGGTAGCATGTGTCCTGCGGGCAATGTGTTGCCCACCCCTGACATAGATGAATAAGAGCATTAGGATATTCATGGCACATCATCTCCGAATGCCTTGCATTATTTCAAAGGCACAGAAAATATTGTAAAAGATTTGGGGTGATCCTAGTGTTACTTTTTGTGCCAGAAGAAAAATGGCTTTCCATTGTTATGCATATTCTGGAATTGTTAAAGTTCTTGGTCCTAAGGAGCCACACTGACTTGGAAATATGAACTTTTGACATCATTGGGGCTTCTGAGTAGACACAGTACTGGGATGTGAGAGCAGATACCACAGATGCATTTCCTAGATTTATCTGTGGGACAATACAATGGATTGTATTGATCATCTTTGAGAACGTTCATGGAAAAATATTTGAATAGCAAAGTAATTTTAATTTTGTGTTGAAAAGCCTATGGATACTGTCTTTTAAGGCAACTTTTTTAGAATTGGCCTGTTGGAGAGGTGTTTGTGAATCACTATGATTCACTTTGCAAATTAGTAAATAGCAAGGGGGGATCTACACTACTGCTTTTAAAGCGCTTTAAAGCGCTTTGAAAACATTTTGAAACCTGTATATGCAGTGTGTCCTGGGCCCCAACAGTTGTCAAAACCGTTATAAAGAGCTTTAAAGCAGTAGTGTAGATCCCCCCCCCCCCTTGTCTCTCTGGGAGGAATACATGAACTACAACAATTTCCATTCTCAGACCTGAACATTCTGGTGAAATTGAAAAACATGAATTTGTTTGTGGTCTCAAACAGAATATTCTCTGATACGAATCTGTGTGAGTAATTAAGGGCTGGTATTCCATGTTACTCCTACATAGTATAGACCCATTGAAATGAATGAACCTAGGGTGCAATCCTATGCATGCGAGACATGCAAAAGACCTACAACTCGCAGCATGCCCCAGCCAGTCATGGGGCATGATGGGAGTTGTAGGACTTTTTTCCATCTAAACATGTAGTGGATTGTGCCCTTAAGCTAGGTATGACTAAGATTGGATATTATCCATGATAAAATAAAATAATATGACAGTGTAAGCCTATATGTGTATACTCAGAAGTAAACCCCACTGTGGGGTTTACTCCCAGGTAATAGGAAGAAAGGATTGCAGCCTAAAAGATAATGATAGAAGTATTTTGGGAACCGTGAACTATGGAAGTAGGTTCAGAGATTGCGAGGGGGGGGGACGAGAAGAACTGAGATACAACAAACTCAAGTTTAGGGAGAAAGGAAATCTGATTTTATTAAATTTGGGCAACACACTCTTTTTCAGGATGCATGTACATCCTGGTACCAGACAAACCTGAGTTTAGGGAGAAAGAAAATCTGGTTTTATTTTATTAAAATTAGGGGACACACTGTTTTTCAAGATGTATATATACATTCTTATAATAAGTTAAAGCACTTTATTGTTGTAAAGAAAATACAGCACTTAGATGGGTGTGATTTTTCAGATTTCATCTTTCAGAAACAATTTGGAAATACACAGCCAATAAAACAATGAAGTTCTGGAGCTGAAGTACTTTTTTGTGACTTACAGGAGGATGTGCTGACTGTTGCTGAGATTTCTGTAGCCAGGAAGTCTATAAACCTTAGAGAATTTTTCCCTCCTTTTTGAGACATACTTCCTAAAGAATCTGCCAGAATCTTATAAGCTCAAAACTTAGGTATGCTTAAAAAGAAAGTGCCAGCAAAGCCAGGCCAACCCACTGACTTTCTGCATCCTAATTACCCACATGTTTAGTTTTTAATCGGTTTTCAATGCTTTATGTGTGTATGTTCTGTGTTTTAGAGTTTTAAATTTTGTATACTTGTTTTTTTTACCTCAATTTTAGAATTTCTGTAAACCGCCCAGAGAGCCCTGGCTATGGGAGCGGTATATAAGTTTAAATAATAATAATAATAATAATAATAATAATAATAATAATAATAATAATAATAATAAACATCTGGCATACTCTCATACCCATAAGCCTAACCATATAGGAACCTTTTAATACTAGCTGAGTGCACAAAGGAACAAATACATCCCACCAATAGGAAAACCTGTTTGTTTTGATTTGTGTGTTGTTTTTATTGTTGTTGCTTGCAAAGCCAGGCTTGTATTCCTCCTTAACTTGCTTCCTGCTTTCTTGTATTCCTCCTCAACATTTTTCCATGTCTGGTTTGTTTTTATTATGATGCTAATTTACTGTTTTATGGTATTGTATGGCATATTTTAGTTTCTTATGCCTCTTAAATGCTATCATGGTATTACTAAGGTGAAAGGTGGTTTAAAAATACTTTTATACATAAATTATAAATCCCAGTTTACGGCATTAGGCATCACTTGTCAAACACTTGCCAAGCTAACTAAGTCTATCTATTTATTTATATATACTTAAAACATTTGTAGGCTGCTTTTGAAGATGGATGCCCCCTTATTCATATAATTTATTTTAAAAACTGGATACAACAATAAGGCAGCAAATATTCATAAAACAATAGCCATCTGCAATAAAAAATTACTAAATACCTACAGCATAATTGCAGATGCAGAGCAGAACAGCCCAGTAAACATAGTCATGGAAGGGCAGAGTAAACAAGTTGATCTTCAGGGCTTTCCTAAAGCCTGCAATGATGGGTCTTGAAGAACTCCCAATGGCAACTCGTTCCAGAGGTAAGGGGCCACTGTGGAAAAGGCCCTCTCTCGTGTACTGGCCTCAAAGTGGCCAAGGTAGGGATGGGAGAACTCACCATAGTCCAGAGTGTGAGTTGCATACCACGCACCAAATCCCCCACTGGTTGCCCAACCCTGCTTGTTGTGTGAGGAGAGCTGCTGGGCAGTCCACAGGTATCCTGCAAGCAGTGCACAGCCAGCCAGTCCCTCAGGGAGCAATCATTTTGCATAAAAATGGCAGCTCCTCCTTTTTTGTAGATGCCCACTTATGCAAATGGCAGCTGGAAAGCAGCCACCAACACAAACTCAAATGGACCATTTGTTCCTTACAGCTTGGCGGACCAGTGGGAACCGCCACACCTGCCCAACTTGGTGTCACTGCATTGGGCCAGTTCAGCAGTCCACAGACTGGAGTCTGGGAAGCTGAGCGGGAGGATTACCAGACTCCTGTGAGATCCTTACAAGTGAGACCCTCTCTTTCTGATCTTAAAGTGTGGGTATGGATGATATGGATGAAGGCGGCCATTCACGTTTTCTGAGGGAGTTTAGGAATTAATGGGGTTGCCCTCAATTTGGTATTACTTTCATTACCTTTTCTGCATTTCCTCTACCCTGCCATTTCCTCAGTTGAATCCTTGGTAATCTGCACATGGATAACCTGACTTTGAAAATAGGAGAAATACACCTGAGAAATTCTCATTGGACATTTTAATACTCTGAAAATTCAGCTGGGCAAAATATTAGGGGTAGGGGTAGGGAATTAAAAGGTACATATCCTATGAAGACAGAAATCCCTGGATCATTGTCTTACCTGAACCATGTGAAAAAGAGATAACTCTCCAGTTCTTTTTGGTAAGATAACAACCAATTCAATTCTGGCAAAATTGGCAACCAGGGTGATTTGTCCTTTTCAATATTGTATATGAGAAGCCAGAACAGTCTTCTGTCAAAATTGATAAGGGAAAAGACAGTGGGGAATGCAATTTTATTTTGTTAATGGCGCAGCTGCCAGCAGTTCCGGCTTGTTTACATCTCGGCTGTCTTGCTCCATAGCTTTTCCATTTCCATCCAAATAGCCACAAATACATTGTCGATGAGGTTGCCTGTGTAAAATCTACATAACATAACACACTGGGAGTGTTAGAGAGGAAAAGGAGGACTATTTCATTAAGTTGTTTTCACAAGTGAAGAATTTCAGTGGCATTAAAAGAGAAATCTTGAACTTTGCCAATTCTCTGTAGACATTTTGTCTGGATGGGTTGTAAATTCTGTGAAACAGAAAAGCTCAAGGGGTAACTAGGGAGAATGCTGATAAAATACTAAGATGCTCAAACCTCCCCCAGTGAAAATGTCTAAGGAATAGAGGTTCCATATGACTTTTAGAATAGAGGTCAGTGCTCACAGACTTAACTAATGTATAAGAAATGTGGAAATATAACTATATTTCTTGCATAAGGAATGATACAGCACCTTGGGATTGAGATCGATGAGAATTTTGTTCCTGTTCACAAATAATGTAAAAAATATTCCTTTTCCAACCCCTTAACACAGACACGTAATTCTTGAAAAATCCTCACAATTTCTCAAACTTGCATTTACATTCAAAAATGCATTCCCCACATTGCATTTTCACCCTTTAGTCTATGGGAGGAAAGCACACATTTGGGATGCGTACTTGGAAACCATGCATTTTTCATGTTGGAGTAATCACGCTTTTCCTGTTCAGAAAAAAAGAAAAAAAAGAAACCCGTATTCAGAAACGAGGGCAAGGTGAGCATTGAGGTGGACATTGCTCATTCTCCCTTCCTTACCCTGGGATAACTGCATACAGAGTTTGATATTGGTAATAGTTTTCTTTCCTTTGCATCTGTATGGTAAATATTGTTCATGTATATGCTATGCTAAAATCATGACCACTGGTTTAGAAAATTCATATACTAAGGTTCAAAGCACCCCTTACAGGAATTATGTACTATACAGCTTCCTTTCTTGTTTCCCTTTTCTCTAAAGTAAGTGCACGAGCCATGATCTGGATCAGAATCATCATGCATGGATAGGGGAGGTTTAATCTCTCCTTCCCAACCCTTTTCCCTCCACAAATCCCTCCCTCTGGGGCAGTTTTCTTTCTTTAATGGTAGCATGGGGGGAGCGGCAGAATTTTTGGAGGGACCCCAACTTCATTCAGGCCCCCACACACTTACGAAGGAGAGGAGGAGGAGGAGGAGGAGGAGGAGGAGGAGGAGGAGGAGGAGGAGGAGGAGGAGGAGAAGAAGAAGAAGAAGAAGAAGAAGAAGAAGAAGAAGAAGAAGAAGAAGAAGAAGAAGAAGAAGAAGAAGAAGAAGAAGAGCCTTATCACACCAGTGTTATACTGTGCAATCACTGTGAATTGCATGCAAAGGACTCTGAAGTTTTCCAGCTTATAATCTGCTTTTATTGTGAAGTACTCCCATGCATCCTGCTTTAATTGTGCTGTAAAAGCAAAAGACTCACCGTATTTTGCTACTAGTTTCCGAGCATGTTTTCCAAGCGGCCACTGGGCCCAGGAGCAGAATTTGATATGAATTAAATAAATGCTTACATCTGCGTAAGCTTTAAAGACAGACATCAAAATTGGCACGGTAATAGATATTAAGGAGAGCTTTAAGCATACCAAATTTGAATCGGATTGGGTCATCCATTGATTTTTTAAATTTTTTTTTTACATTTCCCCCCTTAAACCCACTTCCTGGTATGCAAAGGATCTTGCCTCCCAGTAGCAGCAACAACAACGTCGTCGACAGCTTAGCAGTGTAGGGATAATTCGAGGGAAACAGGTACATGGGATGAAGCTAGAAGAAGAAGAAGAGGCAGCAGCGAAGGCAGAGGCAGCTGCATTATACATAATTAACATAGTGTAGTTTAGTAATCCATGGAGAGTGGCATGAGCATCTTTTTATGCCATGGATAATCTTGTTAGATAGCTGTTGCATGTATTGACTATTGAACCATCAAGCTGCAGTATAAAACCCATTTGTACCACTTCATACATCTGAAAACAGTTGTGGTGATTGTACAGTTCTTGCTCGAGCAGAGAAAGACATTTCTTTCCACAGATTTCCTCACCATCTTCCGCTTTAACTCTCTGCTGTGTTTATGCTTCCTCACTCTTAATACATAAAGGAAATGGACTCAGTGTTTTTGTAGAGACAATATTTCTGAAAGGATAGGATAGTTTGTTGTGACAACACCTTCCTGGGCGTCTTGCAGTCTCGAATACCATGTATTATACATGATGGCATTGACAAGTGTGGGCCTTCCGTTTGTCATAGAGAAGAACGCTTATGAAAACAAGAGACATCCCATGTCTGCTAATTGACCGAAATAAATATTTTAGTTTTATTGGAAATACAGTAGAGCTGGATTTAATGCATTTCACATGCAGAGATTGAAGTCAGGCCTATATAGTCCAAATGCTGGTGGGAACTGAACAGACAGGATTCAGCTTTCCTCCCCTTTATTAAAAAATCTGCTTCATCAAATGTTTGGGGAAGAAGAAGGGCACAGCATTTTGTATTGAGTGTGGAGTTCAGCGTACTGATGATGTTGTTTTCCCTTTGTGGTGCGAAGGTCGATAAATAAGGAGACGAGACAACAACAGCTGGATTTAAACAGGGCCACATTTTATTAAATGATATGCAAGAGGGGATGAATCCTACCGGGCATCCAGCATGGCCTGTTACCAGGCCCCTGAAGCTGGGTGAGCCATTCGTGGCCCAAGGGTAGGCACTGCATCTTTCGCCTTCCCCCGGGCCTGCCCCTTGTGGGGCCAGGGGACCTTCTTTTGTCACGCCCTATCTCAGGCCATCCAGCTCTGAGTGGGTGAGTAGGGTCGGCCCCAAAGGTAAGTCGTATCTCCCAGGTAGGCCGTGGGGCTCAAAGCTGGGAGCCTCGGACTTACCAGTCACTGTGAACAGTGCCATATGAATGCTCACCATTCCCGATCCCGCTCTGGATGCCTGTACCTAGTGCCAAATAGCAAAATGTGACCAAATTAGCAACAGATTAACCTAATTTATACACCCAAACTGTCTCACAGTGTGGAGTAGGTGAAAAAAACCCTGCACAATTCAGTACAAGAGTAAAAAATTCCTACTCGGCTCCTAATGGCAACCAGCAAGCCCACACTGCCTACAGGGAGGGAGGGAGCTGTGCAGCAAAGAGGGGGAAGGGAGGGAGAGACCCTAATTTATGGGCTCCTCAACCCCTCCCCCCATGTGGTCCCATACCAGCGCCAGCCAATGCTGGCAGCTCACGTCTCCCCTCTCCCTTGCCCACAAACGCCTCCCCACGTCCAGGCTATGCCGGGCGTGGCAGAATGGCCATTTCTTCTAGCCTTTATAACTGTGAAAAATAGGCTTGGAAGTGTGAGAGTAAATGTCAGAAACCTCAGATGTTGGCATAGGGAGCGGAGCATAGGGAGGGGAGCAAGTAAGAGTTTGAGTACTAAGGGGGTGGGGTTTCAGGACTCCTACCCTCACCCTGTCCCCATGAATTGCAGAAGCTGTATAAATTGTGCAAAATAAGCACATCTCTGCAAACTTGCTTAATTTATCTAATTTATACAGGTAACAGAATTCATATGAATGTATTAAGCTGCCCCATACCAAGATAGAACAATGGTCCATTTAGTCCAGCCTCCCCACTAACCTGTCTTCTTTGACTGGAGTGATTTTCCATGTTCTCAGGCAGAGGTCTTTCTCAGTCCTTCTGTTTACTCTCCTTTTGACTGGAAATGCCAAGATCAAACCTTGAACCTCTGCATGCCAAACGTGTGCTTTTCTGAGCTATGGGCTTTCCTTTAGGAGCCATTCAGCTTCACAGAGTGAAGAATTTGACGGTGGGCAAAATGGAGGCAATGCAGACCTTGGAAACTACCAGGTAGTACATTAAGCAGGGGGTTGGACTCGATGGCCTTATAGAACCCTTCCAACTCTACTATTCTATGATTCTATGATTCTAGTGGAGTTGGGAATGAGGCATTTATTGGCCCTTTCACTAGTATGCAAGTTTAAAAGATATTACAAAGACTCTGAGTCAGTAGCAATAAATAAATGAATATACTGTATTGGTGGTGTTTGTTATGCATTAGCTCTCTGTTCTAGAATGTTTATTAAACAACATATAACAATAATTTCAGCAACTGTTATTGACATGCTTCAGCTACTAGGTTTGCAAGATGGGGATGGGAGAATGAGCAATATTTGTACAGGCTGAGATTCTCCAGGCTGCACCTTGAAGCTTGGACTGCCTCACTCCTGTTTCTCTTGTCTTCCAAAATGGGGGGAAATGTGCATTTTAATGGCATTTGATTTCAAGGAAAAGTCAAGGCAAAAATGAAACAAAATGAATTCTTTTACATCCCTACATTTAGCAATTTTTTAGTACAGCTTTTCTACGAAGATAGTGCAGAATCCTGTCCTCCAGCTGGGTCGTAAACAGAAACTTAATACAATAGGCCTGTTGGAAGGTGCTCAATCTCAAGATGTGAATGCAGCTTGCACAGTTCCCCATGGGGTTATTCTCCCTCATTCATTCCATGATAATTTCATTTTGTTGTTCCCTCTTCAGCTGGACTGAAAGGTTTATGGCCTATAAAGATTCCCCCTCTTTAAACTGTATGAGATTCTTATGTATATACGTCTTTTCTACCAAGAGAAACGTAATTTACGGAAAAGCTAGTTATCTGTGGAAATTATGACTTTAATACGTATATATTCACATACAGTAGAGTTGAAGACTTCTATAGTGACTCCATTGCAAACTTTTACAGCATCTTAAACCATTGCACTTAAATCTTTTTCTTTGATGAAGCAGCTCAAAGAAAAGTTTTAAGACAGTGGATGACATTTACAACTACTCTTCTATCACCTGACAAAATTGCAGTATTAACCTAGTTGCTGAAGGGAATAACGACTTTTAACCTGGTAATAGAAGGTTATAGTCCTCAACCCACTATTCCATTACCCTGGCGGATGAGCAATTTAACCTCTTCTCCTATCCTTTGAGAGTATAACCTCTTCTGCTGAATGTGCTTTCCCAGCTCAGAAGGAAAAGATGACCTTTTACTTAGTTTCCCATCCTTCACAGGATGAGTCATTGTCATTTAATTAATTGGTTTAAAAGGTCATTTTTGTGGCAAAATACTGAGAACACTGTATTCACTGAACTTCGTATAGAAATATAGAAAAATCATCCTCTTGAACCCAACCATAGAAGAGGGGAGAACCAATGTGGTATAATGGACCAAGGGCACTGGTGTACTGACCTTGACCAAGGAAGAAGAGCATTTAGATCCCTACCAGCCAGAAAGGGGGAGCTTTGGCAAGTCACTATGCTTTAGTATAGCTACCTTGATGGGTTGACATAAAGATACAATCACACCATGTCTTTTTGTTTGTTTGCTACATTTCTATATCTCCCAATAGCTGAAGCTCTCTGGCTGGTTCACAACAATCATATCCCTTTCTGTAGTTACTTGAGGTTCACAGGGAACCCAGTAGCATTTGATGGCAGGCAGTTCAAGTGGTAAAGTCCTGTCCATTAATCAAAGTCAGACAAGGCCAGATTAAGCAGATAGAGTCCAGTCAAGCT
Organism: Elgaria multicarinata webbii; assembly: GCF_023053635.1. Taxonomy (NCBI): domain Eukaryota; kingdom Metazoa; phylum Chordata; class Lepidosauria; order Squamata; family Anguidae; genus Elgaria; species Elgaria multicarinata. Next base: position 61,570,127 of record NC_086179.1, on the reverse strand, counting down.
TTAACAGGCAACATCAAAGCTGAGGAAATCAGACCTTGAATCGTTCCAAATGAGTCCTGTTGGTTACAACTCTTTCCTACTAGGACTATTTGGAGTGGGTTGTCTCCACAGAAAGCTGTAGCCAACGGAAGCCTTTTGCCAACTAAAGGCTGACTAGGCCTGTGCTGTGGTCAGCTCTGCTCCTTCTATTGGAGTTGTTAACTAGTCGACTGTTAAAGAACCATCACCCAATTTTGTAGCCTGAGACTTCTGTGAGGCTGGAGAGATGGAGGTTTATTTATTTCTATACCGCTTTATATATTAAAATCCCTAAGTGACTCACATTAAAATATAACATAACAATACAATAGCCCAGATAAAATAATAAATAATTAAAGCATTAAAAGATGTAAAAGTATTACAATGTTTTAACAATGACAGCGGGGGTAGGGGTGGGGGTAAAAGAGACCCTCACACGTCAGGGAAAGCCTTTGTGAATAGGTGAGTTTTCAAGATGCATTTAAAACTTGCCACCATTTCTGCCTCTCGAGCCACATGTGGGTGAATGTTCCAAAGGGTAAGTGCCACTACTGAGAAGTCCCACTTATGCACCACTACGTAGCAACACTCTGTTGGCTGTGGAACAGCTGGTAAGGCCTTCTCAGAAGTTCTCAGTAGATCTGAGCCAGAGGACAATGGCGGGGCTGCATCCTCTAGCTGAGAGGACTCTGAATAAAGCGTTGGCTGTCCTACCCTTGGGAAAGTAGCCTGTGCCTCATCTTTATCAGAATTCTCTGCTACACAGTGGAAGGACTGAGGGCAAGGGGTAATGTTAATATATAGCACTTTTATTTCTGTACTCCAGGAAGGAAAGGCGGGACATAAATGTGTTTATTATTTTTAATGGAGAGAGGTTAAACAACAAAGAGATTACAACATCAGAGGTGTGGAATGTAGTATCTGAGAAAAGCTGTTACTACATTATGTTGTGGTTTTGTTATTGCATACCTTTCCACCTGTTGAATGCACACATAATTCCAAGGGAGTACCAACTGATCAGGGTTGCCAGTGCAGTGGAAGAAAATAAATTTGGCCATGAGTTGAAGCTTCTTCCTGGCAGGTAAATCATACCTAAACACCAAATTGGCTTTTAATTTCTGAAAGAACATCTGTATAGTCACCCAGAATACATTATTATAGGCTTTCTCTGTGTTTAAGGAATTCCCTTGTCTATTTTGATTTCAAAGGACTTCTGAGGGTCTGCTAACAAGACAATAGAAGTTTATGGATTTCATCTTGTGCACTGTTCTTCAGTAATGATGTAAAGGTCCCCTTCTGTCCATTCTTAATGGTATATTTAGCCTTCTTTATAGGCCTCAAAGGAGCCACAAGATTTTTTTTTATTTCTTAAATGTATACCTTGTTACTGTAATTGAAGTCATTTTTGTTACTATAATTCCTCCATAATATTAGCTGTTCTGGTCAAGTGCTTTTCTTCTCCAGAGGCATCAATTATTATAAATTTTGACACAGACCATTATTTGGCTTGTGCAGATTCTTTCTTTCCTATTGTCAAAACTAGGTATTTCTACCTTTCTTTCCACAGGAAAGAATATTCCTGTAGCCTAAAAACCTATACATTTTCCCATTGTTTTATGCATATTTAGCCATTGAAAAAGTAAGAAAAAGAAACCCTTTGGTTTGAGTTTTTATAATAGCAAAGAAATCATTCTGGTAACTTTAGATCAAAAACAGTGGTTGCAATGGAGAGTCACCTTTTAATGCATTTTATTATATATTTTAATGCATTAAATCCCCTTTAAGATGTCTGTACTCTGGATGTGTTTTTGTATGTTTGTTTCTATTTTCAGTCTGTACTTAAAGTCTGTAGATCTGTGGCATCTATAGCAGCTACTTGTAATCAAGTTAAAAACAACAACAACTTACAATCCTTCAACAAGAGTGTAACTCCCAGCTGTTTCTCTGCCCTATGTCATGCTGGTTATTATAAGGGATGGGGGAGAAATTTGTTTAGTTTGCACTTTTTAATGCAAATGTACCTAATTCTGCACTTTAGAGCCAATACACAAACCAAAGTTATCTTTTGAAATGTGTACATCTTTGAGTTTTGCAATGGAGCTCTCAAGTAAAAAAAAAAAGTGTGCACAAATGTATATACAAGGTTGAATATAGTTGAAAGTGCAATAGTTTAGGAAAATTACTCCCAAAATATATGCATATTAGGCAAGGTTGCATGTATTCAGAGAAATACAAGAATGTGCACAAATTTTCATGAGAATTTTTTTTAAAATTCTCTAAGTTTGGGTCAAATGGAACTTACAACTGGAAAAATTGTCACAGTTCTTTCAATTGTGCAATGGTGCACTGTTTTTAAATGACTGGGCTTCTTCTCAATAAACAGAACTTATCCAGTTAAGTGCACCTTCAAAGGACTGGTCTGCATGTGTATTTTTGCTGTCCACACAGGTTACTTTCCCAAATATAAGTTCAAATTCTAATGTGTCAATCAGGTTTAGCGCTATTTGCCATTCTGATTTTATCTTGGCCAACTTTTGTATACTACCATGGTGTAGTTGTCAGAGTGTTGGGACTTAGCTATGAAGCTCCCTAGGTAACTTTAGGTCTGTCACTGACTCTCAGTCTAACCTACCTCAAAAATTTATGAGAATAAAATGGAGAGAGGAGGATCATACACACCATCTTGGTCTTGTTAGAGGAAAAGACAGGATAAAAATGTAACAAACAAACAAATAATTTGTGACAATGAGTACCATGTCCTGAGTGAAACGTTCTTTGTCATGGATTCAAAGTAGTACAAAGTGTCTTCTTCCTCTATCTGATGGTTGGTGAATCATCTGACATGTCTTTGAGGGCAGGGGATGGGGAGGAAACGAGAGCTAAGCTGGGGGAGAAGTGACTCCCTCTCCCCATGGGAAAATGCATATAGATTGTATACGGCAGGTAAATGGGTTTGGATCAGAGCCATTATGACTTGGTGTTTCATCCTCGAACACGGAATCATTTAGAAAGTGGACATCTTGAAGGGTGTCCACTTCAGACTTCGATTCTGAAGGTCGAAAAGAGTTTTGATGTTTGTAAATTTGGAGAATTTCTGTGCCTAGTTGTTTTAGATAGTAAAGAAGATTTTCCTTTGTTCTCAAACCAAGAGGTAAGAATGATAGTTTTGAGAGTGAAAGGGAGCTGTGAGGTATTGGCATTCCAAAGGGTGGCTCTTTGGACCAGATGGAGATAAAAGGAAGACTAAAGTATATTCATTCATTTATTATTTCAGCCTTCTTTTTTTAAAATATTTTTATTTTCTACAATACTTAAACATACACCATTACAATTAAAGAAACAACATACTGCATAAATGTTGAATAACATCAATATCATATCTATATAACATGATCAAACTTAACATATAAGTGCACCCCCCACCTCAGGATCTCATTCCTGATTCCAAAATCTCATACTTTCTTCTGCTGTTGGTTTCCCACTACCCTTAGAAAACACAAATATTAGGAACTGTTTCCAGATTCCTTCAAAATCATTTGTTTTAGCTATACCTCTTCTGAATTTAATATTACAAGTCAATTTATCATTAATAGCTATGTCCCATACTTCTTTATACCATTCTTCAATACAATAATCCCCTTGAATCTTCCAGTTCCTAGCTACAATCAATCTTGCTGCAGTCAGCAAATTCATTATCAATTCCTTAATTTCTTTTTTACATTTTAAATCTTCAAATAGTGACAGTAATGCAACTTTTGGTGTTCGTTCTATCTTCATTCCCACAATTTCTTCAATCTCCAAAAACACCATCTTCCACAATTTTTGAACATATTTGCATTCCCACTACATATGTAAATACGTTCCTCTCTCATCTCACACTATTGCCCCGCTCGTGCTCGTCGCTCCTCTGATGCCATGTTTCTCACCTGCCCAAGGGTCTCTACTTCCCTTGCTCGGCTTCGTCCATTTTCTTCAGCTGCCCCTTACGCCTGGAACGCTCTTCCAGAACATTTGAGAACTACAAGTTCAATCGCAGCTTTTAAAGCTCAGCTAAAAACTTTTCTTTTTCCTAAAGCTTTTAAAACTTGATTTTGTTCTGACTTTTATACTGCCTGTTTGGTGCATTCTCTTCCCCTCCTTATTGTTTTATTATGATTTTATTAGAATGTAAGCCTATGCAGCAGGGTCTTGCTATTTATTGTTTTACTCTGTACAGCACCATGTACATTGATGGTGCTATATAAATTAATAATAATAATAATAATAATAATAATTATTATTATTATTATTATTATTTCCCCCCACATCCTCTCCAACAATTTGCTGAGTGCTGATTATTTATCTTATTTAATCTAACCGGGGTTAGGTACCACCTCCATATAATTTTAAAGTATTTCTCTTTTATTCTTACTGACATATTTCTCAACGCTCTTTGTTTCCATAGTCCCTCCCAGCTCTGTTGTCCTATTTGTACATTCAAATCTGTCTCCCAAACCATTTTACCTGAACTATCCATCGACCCTTTCTCCAACAATATTCTATATATTTCACTCATTAACCCTTTTGACGCTGTTCTTTTTCCCTTATCATTTTCTTTTTTAACTATTAATTCCTCAAACTTCGTCAATTCTCTACAATCTCCATTTTCTCTTACCCACTTTTTGGTCCACTGTTCTAATTGCCAATAATTTAACCAAGTTAATTTTTTATCTTTTAAAACCTCTTCCAAATCCTCTCTTGTATTCATTTTTCTTAACCATTCCCTTAATTTCATTTTATTTTTTTCTATTAAAACTTTACTTAATCTACTCTTTAATTCCTCCAGAAAATTCTTAAGCTTTATTACCGGTGATAAAGGAGAGTTGCTCGGGAGCAACTCCCCTTTATATTTACTCCAAACTTCCCAGTGAAACCTCAAGAGCGGGTTACCTATACTTTCAACCCATTTTTTTCTCCTTCCCTAAAAAATACATTTTCCAACTTCATCTCTATGTTACTTGTAGTTTTATCCTCCATCCAGTCTAAATCTCCTACTCCTATAATTGCTTCCACAATATGTCTTAACCTATTAGCTACGTAATATAGGTTAATATTTGGGAGACACAATCCTCCCTTTTTTTTGACTTAAATAACATTTATTCTTATTTACCCTCGCTTTCTTATCCTCATTACAATAATTGTTTATGATATTTTGCCAACTTTTTATCTCTGATTCTGAAATTTTTATTGTTAACATCCTGAACACAAAATTAATCTTTGCTAAAATCTTCATTTTTATTAATGCTATTCTTCCAAACCAGGATAAATTTAATCTTTTATATTTTTCCAGTTTTGCTAAAATCTCTTTTTTTAAACTATTTAAATTCTCCATCTCTAAACTCTAAATTTTGTGTAATTTTAATTCCCAAATATCTAATCTGTTCCTTAACTCTCATTTCTCTTCCCTTTCCTTCCCATTCCTTCTCTTCCTTTTTAGTATAATTAAATAACATCATCTCTGATTTGGACCAATTTATTCTTAACCCAGTAATTTCCTCAAATTCTCTCAATTGCTGTTTAATTCGTTCCATCTTTGTTATTGGATTTTTAATAGTTAGCACAGTATCATCCGCAAACATATTCAATTTTATTTTTTTAATACCACCTATTCCTTCTATCTCCCCATCATCTCTTATTGCATTCGCAAGTAATTCCATAACCATTACAAACAGGACCGGCAAGAGTGGACATCCTTGTCTTGTCCCTCTGGCTAGTCGTATCTTATCCGTGACTCCGTCGTTCACTACCACTACGGCTGTATTTTGAGAGTACACCTGTTCTATTATAGCTTTAAATTTATTTCCAAATCCCATTTTATTTAAAACCATCTTTAATGCCTGCCAGCTCACACAATCTAAAACCTTAAAAATATCCAATGCCAAAATTCCCGCTTTAATCTTTGACTTTTTTTATCGCCTGTATTGCATTTAAAACCCTTCCCACTAAATTATGCATTTGTCTACCTGCTACAAATCCACATTGGTCTTCCCCTATATATTCAGCTATAAATTTATTTAACCGTTTTGCTAAAATAGTTGAATTTTTTTTAGCATCTTGATTTATTAATGAAATAGGTCTATATGAATCAGGGACAGTCAGGTCTTTATCTAATTTTGGAATTAAAATTATCAGTGAATGTTCCCATGATTCTGGTGTCTTCTCTCCTTCCAATATGGCATTGTACAACTTCAAATTTCAGCCTTCTTCTAAGGAGCTCAAGGTGGTGTTTGGTTCTCCTTTTCTCCCCACAGCAACCTTGTAGGTTAGATGGAGAGACAGTGACACACCCACTATCATTCAGTGATTTTTGTTTTTTCTGACAAGGGATTTGATCCAGGGCTTTAGCCACTACACTTTAAAAATGTTTCTCTTTTTTGAGTACCCAAGTCTCAGGCCTTAGCTAGACCAGCGGTTATCCTGGGCTGATACCCGGGATCGCCCCTGTGTGTCCAGATGACGCACAGGGGGATCCCGGGGTCAGGGAGGGATCATCCCTCCCTGGCCCCGGGATGCAGCCCTACACTTTGGGCCCGCTTTTCCCCATGGTCTCAGGCTGAGCCCGAGACTGCGAGCATGTGGCCCGTTTCCACAGCTTTTCCCGGCTCCGCGCGATTACTCATGTGGAGCTGGGAGCTGCGCCCATCGAGGCTAGGGTGGGGAGAGTGGGGAAATCGATTTTTTTAAAAACCACAAAACTTCTTACCTTTCTGCTCGTGTGCTCATGCGCAACCGGCCCTTTAAGAAAATAAAAAAATGGTGGGTGCAACACCTCTCTTGATCTCGTCGCACCTTGCATGTAAATGAGGGTGAGATCTCGCATTATTCACAACGCAAGGTCTCCCCTCCTCTCACCGGATTTTCAGGTAGGTCTAGCAAAGGCCTCAGATTACCTTAGTTACCTTAAACTAGAATGTGCAGATTAACTTCTCACTCAGGTACATTATGTATCATAACTGGTGCAGCCCTACGTTTTAAAAGTTTTTGCATCATTTCATAGCTAAGGAGATTCTTTAGTATCTTGGCATTTCAGATATTAGGGATCTAGAACTTCACCTTGCTTGTGGAATGAATTATGTTTCTAATTATTATTTATCATTTATATTGCACCTAACAATATACTACGTTCTTTATGTGATTTGGCAGGTAACTCAGATTTTGGTTTATGGTTTAAGTGGCTGATGGAAGACTGACACTCACATATGATTGATTGATTGATTGATGAATACTTTGTCTTTTCTTTGCCCCGTAAATCAATAGTTGGCTTGATAGAAATAAAATGACTGTGTGATATATTGTCAGCCTTTCAGTCTTGATTTTGACATTACTGAAGACATGCCAAATTTTGTTTAATGGCTCCCAAATATTTTGGGAATCTCTTTTAAAAAGAAAATTTCTTGCCTAGAAAAGTGGAAAAGTGCAGTAATATTGAATGAAAATAGCTTTTGATATTACCTAGAAATATTTGACCTTGAATCAAATAATTGAGATGAAATGGTTGTAAGATTTTATAATGGAAAAGTATACAATGTCATACAAACTAACCAAAAAAAAAAAAAAAAGAATACCTAGTGTCTGCAGCAGAATTTATTGTTAAAATAGGTGCCTCACTGTATTATATTTTTCTGCAGGAAGTTGAACTTTGTCGTGTTAGCAGCCAGGAAAAGCTGGGGTTGACAGTCTGTTACCGCACAGATGATGAGGAAGACACAGGAATCTATATAAGTGAGGTAAAGATGTGTTGTGGGGGAGGGGAACCAAGTGTGAAAAAAAGAAAAAAGCTTTCTGTGTCCTGACTGCAAAATTTTGGCTGGTTGCCAACAATTGTCCTTTTCAATTAACTGCCTGGCTAAATTATGTTGCCCAAACTATATAATTGTTATTGCAAGTAAGTGTATTTAATGTAAATGCTTCAAATGCAACATTACCATTAGGAAAAGTACCTGAAAGTTTTGAATATTGCTTGAAAAGTCTTATTAAATACCAAAAGAATGTGTAAAGTTAGGATAGCCTCTTACATTTCTCTGTTGCCATGGTGCTCCAGTTACACGAATATTAATAGTGAAATAAAAACAATGACTGACAGAGGGAGAAAACAAAAATATGTTTGGAAAAAGTGATACAGTATCAAACAAATAGTATTTAAAATGCAGATTTTCAAACTTCGTTTTAAGGCATAAGGGAGAGTGCAACCCCATACGGCATTGGTTGTAAACCTATGATTCAGATTGGCAGATTTCCACATCGACAGAGCCTTCATTTTATCTGGATTATGCTTCTGCTTGTTAGCCCTCATCTATCCCAAAACTTCCTCCAGACACTTGTTCAAGATTTCCACAGCCTCCCTATGTATCATCAGCATTCTGATGTCACTTTAGCAGAAACTTGTCAATGACTTCTCCCAGGGGCTTCCAGTAGACGATAAAGACCATAGGGGACAAGATGGAACCCTGTGTCACCCAACAAGAGAAAGCCATGGGGTGGAACAGAACACCACCTTTTATTTTATTTATTTATTTATTCCATTTTTATACCGCCCAATAGCCGAAGCTCTTTGGGCGGTTCACAAAAATTAAAACCACTCAAAGTATAAAACAAACAGTATAAAAGCGTGATATAAAATACAATATAAAAGCACATCCAGAATAAAATCAGCAGCAGTGCAGAAATGCAAATTTAAAACAGCAAAGTAAAAACAGCAAAGTTAAAATTAAGTTTATAGACTGTTAAAATACTAAGAGAATAAAAAGGTCTAAACCTGGCATCTGAAAGAATATAGTGTAGGTGACAGGCGAACCTTCTTAGGGTACTCATTCCACAGCTGAGGTGCCATAGCAGAGAAGGCCCTCCTCCTAGTAGCCATCTGTCTCACTTTCTTTAGCAGGGGCTCATGGAAAAGGACCCCTGAAGATGACCTTAGGGGTACATATGGGAGGAGGCGTTCCTTAAGATAGCCTGGCCCCAAGCCATTTAGGAATTTAAATGTTAATATCAGCACTTTGAATTGAGTCCAGTCCTTCCTGGATTGATGCATCCAGGAAGGACTGGAACTACTATGACACCATATCCCTAAGTACCACCCCAACCAGCAACCCAGAAGAACACCATGGGTAACAGTATTGAAGGTTGCTGAGAAATTAAGTAGAACTAACAACAGGGTTGCACTCCCCACACCCATTCCCTGGTGTCAGTCATCCATTAGGGTGACCAAGGCAATTTCTGTCCCAACCAGTTTGGAAGCCAGACCGAAATGATTCCAAATAATCTGTATCATCTAATAAACTGCATATGTGAACCACTTAGGTTGTTTTTTTATATTAAGTATTATAGAAGTATCAAAAATGAATAAATAAATAAATCATGTATGTAAGTTGCTCTAAGCTCAATGGAGGAAAGCTAAAACTAAAAAGTAGTAATAAAACAATATTCAATAATACATCTTGACATTTGATAATATCGTTTACATCCTTTCCTGCTGCATCTTTTCCTGAAAATAGCGTACAGATCTATCTGTCACCAGACCTTGTGTGCTGATAGCTTTTAACTTCTGAGCATTTGGAATTTCCATAAACATTTCATCACATCTCAATAACTGAGCTCAATTAGGTAACAGGAAAGCCTATAATATTGTTCTCTAGATTATCAAGATTAAAGAAGAGATCCACTGAAGTTATCCATGTTTGCATTTTAAAAAACAATCCCTTTCCCATATTTAGGGTTTAGTTCTGTTTTGAATCATTCAGCTTTTCCCATTATTTAAGTGGGTGTAATTGCTCTCCTTTATTCCTGATGAAACATTTCAAAATAATTTTCTCTCCACCAATACTCAATGCGAAAATAATATCTAACATCTGTACAAGATGTAACTTGCAAGCTTTACTTAGATATGTTTGGCTTGAAAAATAGCTCTTGGCATGACAGGCCAAAATAGATGGCTTAAGATACAGATCAAGGAAAATGTGATAGGTAGTATTGCCCTATGAATAGTTGGTCATTATTCAAGGAGCAGCTTTTGTGACTCTGATAAACCTTTAATGGACTCTTAAATATCTTTTACTTTAAGTTAAAGTAAAAGTTAACTGACTTAAATTCACAGCATATTATCTCTATGCATAATATCTAATTCCCCTTTCCCTTTTAAGTTTTTATTTTCCTTAGGGCCAAAACAGACATTTCTTTAAATGTGTGTCTAGCAGCTATATCCTCCCCCACCCTGCCCTTTTTACTCTAAAGTAGGTGCAGGGCACCTCATTCGTATCTTAAAACCCTTGCTAACACCCCAAAAACTAGGATCCCAATCTGGACTGGGGGCCCTTGTGCCTACTCTAGAGTAAAAATGAAAAAGGAAATTGCTGTTAGACACACATTTAAAGTAACATCTTGTTTTGGCCCTTCAAGGCTAAGAACTCAGGTGTCTATCTTGTGTATAAACAGCATTTTATAAAAAGGAAGAACTTTTTAAACACACACATACATCTATAGACACCAACAAGCTCACTTACTCATTATCAAAGCGTCATCCCCTCTTAGGGCACAATCTTATGCATGTTTAGACTGAAAAAACTCCTACAACTCCCAGTGTTGTAGTTAAAAAGTCCTACAGCACTGGGAGTTATACGGGTTTTTTCCTGTCTAAACATGCATAGGACTGTGCCCTTAATCTCCCATTTCTAGAAGTACACAAATCTTGGCTTGGTTTACTACTCAGCCATTATTTGTTGTTGCTACCAGTCCCCTTCCCTTCCTTGAGTTATCTAAAATGCACAGAGGGCTTGGGAAAGAGACAGATGCATCCCTCAGTTTTGCGCTGTCAGGTGAATGTAAGAAAGAGTGGGAGATTCCGCTGCTGCTCAGATGGGACTTCAAAACTGCATTGTAAATTAGACTTCCATGGTAGGGATGTACGTGGTTCCTTGTGGTGCACTTGGCCCTGGAGAGCTTGCCAGTAGATTTCATATGCTTCCGGTCGGAATTCAAGGTGTTGGTAATGATGTTTAAAGCCCTAAACAGCTTGGGACCTCGATACTTGAGAGAGCGCCTCTCCTTATATATGCCTGTCCGAGACCTTAGATCTGTTGGAGGAGCCCTTCTCCGCATCTCACCAATGCAACATATACACTATGATGGGACAAGGGAGAGGGCTTTCTCTGCTGTGGCACCCCGACTTTGGAATGCCCTCCCCTTGGAGGCCCGATTGGCGCCAACATTGATTTCATTTCGACGCCAAGTAAAAACATGGCTTTTTAACAAAGCCTTTGATAGTTAAATTCACTGGCACATTGCTTTAACTGTTTTAACTGTTTTTAAATTATATTGTTTTAACTTGGTTCATGGTTTAATTTGTTTTTAACTGTGCATATTTATTGTTTTATACTGTATGCTTTTATCTGTACGCTGCTCTGAGATCTTAATGATATAAGGTGGGATACAAATGTTTTAAATAAATAAATAAATAATTCAATCATTTGATTTCATTTCTATACACCCAACAGCTGAAGCTCTCTAGATAGTTCACAAAAATTACAACTCCCAAATACAACATAATAAAAACATAATATGACATATTTAAGAAACAAAATTTAAAAACAATTTAACTCTACTAAAAATCACACACTTACAATAAGATACAAGGACCTGATAAAACTGTTGACACTAAAAGACTGAGAATAGCTGAAAGCACGTGCTTGGTTGGTCCCCTTCCCAGAAAATATTAATCTGAACTATTATACTTCCTGAAAGAAGGTTTCGTCACGACAGATATTCACCCAACTAGCAAGAAATATTTGTGTTATATGAAACTTGCTACATTTGTAAATTCTCTAAGGGGACAGTGAGGATCTCCCAAGTGTCAATGAATCCAACCTTAAACAGATTTGCTGAAATGTTCGAGTTAATATTGGATTTCCCTCCCTTGTGTAGGTTGATCCAAACAGCATTGCTGCTCGAGATGGACGGATCCGAGAGGGCGATCGGATTTTACAAGTAAGACACTTTTAAGGTTGGGTTCTTATTGCAGTTTTCCCCTTCTCCCCAAAAATATATAGTCTATTATCAACATAGAATTGTGATGCAAAGTTATTATGTTTATAGTACAGTTAAGCTTATAGCCTGCCTCTGGATTCACCAAGCTCAACTGTGGCTGCCATATCCTGGTAGTGCCATCATCAGAACACAATGGCTGGCCATGGTGGGGGTGCAGAGAAAGCCATGGCATTTGCATGGAGCTCATGTGGCTATCAGTTTCTGAATCAAAATACAGGTAACTGATGAAAATGGACCTTCTGCCTGTGACATGTACAATGTAAACGATGTGGTGATTATGATTATTACTAGTGTGCCCCCATGCATATGCTGGGGAAGGGGGGCTTGAATGTGCATATTTAGCAGAATGGAATATGAAAAAATCATGTATTGCACATGTAGAGCCTGACTGTGCATGGATCACACACAGGAAGCAGCATTGTTTCACAAAGCGCGTCATCAGACGATCATTTTATAGCACGCTTGTTACTGGGCATCACAGATTTTCACAGGTCCTTTTCATGATGCCATCTACCTCTCATGTGTCTCCTGGAGGGGATCCGCACGTCACTCCCAGAGCGCTTCGACTCCAGTGCACCCCGAAAACGATAGTCTGACTTCCCTGTAAAAGAAACGACGAAGAGCCGTCCATGCCGATGCCGACGAGGAGAGCTCTCCGCCGGTGAGGAGAGCTCGGCAAAAGAAGGCGGGGTAGAGAGCTTCTTCCGCTCTTCACCCCGCCTTCTTTTGCCGAGCTCTCCTTGCCGGCGGAGAGCTCTCCTCGTCGGCGGGTGGCGGCGGCGGCATGGACAGCTCTTCATCGTTTCTTTTACAGGGAAGTCAGACTATTGTTTTCGAGGTGCACTGGAGTTGCATAGAAGCGCTCTGGGAGCGACGTGCGGATCCCCCCCTGCTCCTTCTGCTCATTTTCCCATCACAAAAAAAGACCCGGAATATCCAACTTTTTTGGTGCCACCATTTCCTGCTATGTGCAGAAGCAGCGCAATAAAAACACCCACTGAATGGGCCACGTGGTCATTGTTTGCTTCCTCTTTCTTCCCCATGTGAAGAAAGAGGAAACTGCTCATCCCTATTGTGGGACAGAAAAGCGACGGTAGGGAACTGCGATTTCCCCCTCGTCTGATGATGCTCAAAGACTCCATACCACACTGTACCTAACTATCTCTAGATTGTTTCCCTACATCTGGTTATGCACTAAAGCTACCTATGAAGATTGATTTCTAGTCATCTTATTGTGGTGAATTCTTATAATTTAAACTTCAAAGTGGAATTTAAAAAATGCAAGTTCAGCATTGTGCACTCTTACATTTTTTATAAAGGAGATCCAGAATCCGCCTTCACTGAAGCCATTCTAAAAGCACCAACTGTTTCACTAGCCTTTCTGCACTGATGCTAACACTGTTGAGCACAGTTTTCCTCAAGTCTTTTTCAAGGTCCGGTAGAAATTTTGAGGGAAGTGTATGATATGGCATTGCACTGCTGCTCTGCCAACACATGAGAGCTTGGGAGCATTAGAAGGGGAGGTACTTGTAATTAATGTACATGGAAGTATCTGTCATCAAAAATACAAAATCTAGAATCTCTGTCTAGTAATGTAACATTTTCCTTTCCTCTCCTTGACCAATACTCCCCAACAACACGCATTTGAGTGTGAACGAACTCACAAAAAATACTAATTATTCTGTTTTCGTCTACCTGTCCAGTGATACTTGTTGATAATAGCACATTGCTTTTGTACAAACAACCCTGTAACTGCCAGACATTAATTCAACTGCTGTATGTGAGGGCCTGCTGAATGTTACCAGATCAATCTGATTCTGTCCCACCAGTCCTTTCATTTCCTCAGGAAACATCTTTGCTGAAAAACAGAGCTTTGTTTCTTACTCCACTATCAGCTCTGAGAATCAAACAAATCTCTGGAACACAATAGGACCTACAAGCTGCCTGGCTAAAATGGCCCTTGCTTTGAAGGAATATAATAAGTTATGGTTCAGTATCAGGGCTTGTGGTAGGATATGTTATTTTAATTTTTGTACGGTGGAGAATGTGAAACATCCCCCACTCCGTTGTATGAATCAGATGGGCAAATATATACTCATATCACAGGACCATGTTTTGACCGGTTGGTGGAGTGATATGAATTGCAGATAGGGACTGAAAAGAAATGGGCCATGTAAAAGATCTGTATATTAAACTATCTTTTACAAAGTCAAAAGCAGCACCAGTTTTGATATTACAGGCATTCTTCAGGCTCTGTACCATTCATGATAAAAACAAAACCTGGTAACCCAAACTGTGTGCTAGGAAAGTTGGGTTATTCAGTCACAATAGATTATGCAAATTAATCTTATTTACCTATATCTGATTGTGTGGTATAATTTATTTTGCGTTTGCTAATCATGGAGAGAGGGGCAAGAGGATATGCCAAGCACTGCAGCCAGTTATCTTAATCACTGAAAGTTACTAGAGATGAGTGATCCTTTGACAATTTTTTCTGGCTGACTGTGTGAATGGATGCAGTGAATTATGGGATCTGTGGTTCTTTCAACAGTAGCAAGAGCCCATGCAAGATCTGCACCACCTCTCATTTTCCACAGTTGAGGCCTCACTCTTACTGGGAGTAACAGATGGGAAGGAGGGAGGAGCAGAGAGAGAATGCTTCCCTTGTGCCTCTCCTCCTTGCACTGCTGTTCCTTAAGCAGAAAAGGGAAGGTGAGAAGTATTCCTCAGAATGATGGGGGAAATTGGGGGGCTTGGAGGACTGTCAAAGTGAGGTGGATGGGAAACAAGGTTCTCTAGCTCTGAGTTGAATCTCAGACCTCTCTCACTTTGAATACAAAGCTCCCAAACTATGTTGCTGGGTCGGAGTTGGCATCCTCTAGCATCAAGGTTGGCATCAACTTGCACCTTTTTAGGTTTCACTAGTTCAGCCCACAAACATGCTTATTTTTGCAATCATAGGGACTACAAACTTGCGAGGAGGGGGTACATGAAGACAGGTTGTAAGGCTGATGAATTCTGATACCTATACCAAATTCTATGGGTGTGTGTGTGTTGTACTTGTCTTGGTTAATGGAATATAGACAGTCATGAACATTGTAGCGTTGTTCACCTGAAATGATGTTCTTTCTGTGAAATTCTCTTGAATTAATTACAATAATGAAATAGTACAAACTGGAAACATTTTAGGATTTCTTTTGATGCCAGCATAATCTTATATGGTGACTCAAAAATTGTACACCAAAAGAAAATATGAGCGCATGTGCTAGAAAAGTCTAAGATTTTGAACTAATAGCTTTGCATGCATGGCAGTGTGATATATGAGTTGGAGTCTGATCATTAAGTTCAACGCAGAATGAGTTGTGAGTATTGGTGGGGGTAGGTACCTTCCATAGTGGATAATGTGCTGACTCAATACTCACTCTTATGGATGAGATAACTCAGAGGAATGGGAGCAGACAATTTTATTATACAGGCATTATATTAAATGAATCCTGAAAAAAGCTGGATTCTGTAGACCAAGTGAAGCTAAATTCTCAGGATGCAGAATGGCTTCTTTGTGTATTCCCCATCCCTCCACTAGATCTAGTCATATTTTTCTTATGAGTGGTCCTTAATATTTACTATGCAACTATCCCAGTATGGCAAAACACAGTTGCATTTTTACACAGTAATTTTAAAGGATTAAAGCTGCAATTCACATCCCATTGTACTTATGATTCTGAAATGCTCCCCATCTGAATTCTTTGGATGTTGAAGTTTCGAACACATGGCTACACCAGAAGAGAACAGGAGAGGGAGGGAACACATGAACTGGGAAAAGCTGAGTTAGTTCAGTTCTCGCTAAACCAGACTTCTGCAACCCGGTGCCCTCCAGTTGTTTTGGATTTCAACTCTCTGCATTCCTGATTATTACCATGTTGGCAGGGGCTTATGAGAGCTGAAGTCCAAAACATCTAGAAGGCACCAGTTTGTGAACCCTCCATGCAACCATAGTTTAGAGTTATGTCCAAACAGATATAGTTATTTCATACTCAGTGTCAAAACAGACATTTCTTTAAATCCGTATCTATCAGCTTCTTCTTCTACTTTTTACATTTTTTTAATTCTTAGGTAGGCACAGGGGGCTAAATGTTCATCAGGACTGTAGAGTTGGGGATAGAGGTCTTTTATGAACCAGTTCAGATCTCTTGCACGTTCCCTAGAGTGAAAAAGAGGAACACATTGCTGCTAAATACTATTTATTTATTTATTTATTTATTTATTTATTTATCTATTTCGATGCCTCCCAATAGCCGAAACACTCTGGGTGGTTCACAAAAATTAGAACCACAAGTACAGCATAAAATATAATATAATATTATATTATATTTAAACTTAAAAGTATATTATATTATACTTAAAACCACAACATAAAACCACAATACACAAGTAAAACCAGAATAAAACCAAGCAGCAATGCAGAGATTTAAAATACAGATTTCAAATGCAAATTAAAAACAGCAGAGTTAAGAGACTAGGATAGTAAGTTGCTAAAATACTGGGGAAATAAAAGGGTTTTCAGCTGGTGCCGGAAAGTGTACAACGTAGGTGCCAGGGAGCTCATTCCACAGCTTGGGTGCCACAGCAGAAAAAGCCCTCCTGCTAGCCACCCACTTCATTTCCTTTGGCAGGGCTCACAGAGAATGAACTTGAGGTCTGGGCTGGTACATATGGGAGGATGAGATCCTTCAAATAACCTGGCCCCAAGCCATTTAGATTAGTAAAGTTTGCCTTGGTCCTCAGACACCTGGAGATGTGAAAGGAGCTATCTAAAACATTCTCACTACAACTAGTCATATAGTCAGTCACTGCATGTTTGGTCAGATAATTTAAGCCAACATTAAATTTTCGGGCTTTGTTATGTCTTCTATGTTGCACGCTTAGCTTTTGTTTGCTTTTCTGGCTTCAAGCTGTGATTAAGAATCTGGGCAATAGATGATGGATGGGTTCGAATGGATATGGAAAATGTTGGCTCTGCTCATGAAGATATTTGAATCCTTTCCTGCTATTGTGCACAAAAGAAGACTGATTTGTATTTCAAAACTGGCAGCATTTCTGTATGATGTTCTTCTGTTGCCTGTATTTGTTGCCTGTGTCCGCTAAGACACAGTTAACACTGGCTATTGTTTTGGCATAATTACAGAGCTGTGCTTGTATGTTGGGTTTTTTGTTTTTGTTTTTGCAGAAGATGCCCTTTTTAACTTCAACAACATACATTTACACCACAATCTTATGGATTTTACTCAGAAGTAAGTGGGACTGCACAGGACTGAAGCTTTAGTATGATTTTTTTGGTACCATGCACACACACACACACACACACACACAAATATCAAATGATTAAATGAAACAGCAATCAGCAGTGGCCAGTAAGTATTGCTTGGTGAGAGATAATACTATAGACATCTAATTGGCTCCCTCTAAGCTTCCAGTATGACTGATTTCAGCTGTAGTATTACCAGTCTTGCTTCCACCAGCACTATTATCTCAGACTGACACTTCCATTACTCTGAACGTAGAAAGATGAACGTCACCTGTCAAGGGCTGGTTAATTGTGTTGCTAGATGTATGTTGCTAGGGCGCAGGTTGGACATTTATGAACATAACTGCTTCCTCTGATGTCCGCCATCCTTCAACGATCGATACGACTCTTACAGTAAACGCATAATTGAGTGAAGGCACTTACCACTGAGGGGGCTAAAGATGAGCCCATTGTGTGAGCTTCATTGTCCATACATTTACCACAAATGAGCTGATATTTGCTCTATATTGTGTGTTGCGTTGTGGAAATGGAAACTAATGTGCCACTTTCATTTGTTTTCTAGATAAATGGCCAAGATGTCCAGAACCGGGAGGAGGCAGTGGCATTGCTCTCCAGCGATGAATGCAAGAAAATTGTATTGCTGGTAGCAAGACCAGAGATGCAGGTTAGTGTAAATAGATGCATTGAGACCAAGGATGGTTTGCAGTGAACAGCAAAGATTAGGAACAGCTGAAAAATAACAATGGGAAGGCTTGTGTCAAAATTGCGAAAATGAGAATAGGTGGCGTTGAGAATAGATAGCAAATAAAGTTAATGGGAGCTCAATTACCATTGTACTCTTTGAATGAGTCTTTGAAATCATATACACCTATAACTATGATGCTGATTGCCTACTTCTCATGAGACAGTCAAACTAATACAAAGAGAAATTTACAGAAATTGCTCATGTGTAGTAGGAAATTCCTGTTGATTTCTTGGCAATTTCAGTACTGATGTAAGGTCTGAAATTATAGGTGTTGGCGTTTGTAAAATTGTGCCTTCCTTGTATAGTATTTAGTTATATTTATAGAAGCAACTGGTGCCATAGCTAAATGGGGCGATATCCCGGGGCGATCCCTGGGATCGTCCCTTTGCGTTCACATGACACACAGGGGATCCCAGGAGCAGGGAGGGATCCCTCCCTTGCCCTGGGATCTTGTCCTACCCTTTGAGACCACTTTTTCCACAGTTTGGGGCTGATCCCGAGACCACGGAATGTGTGGGCATGCGTCGCAGTTTGTCCCAGCTCCTCGCAGTTCTTCACGCACGGGGCCATCGGGGGTGGGGTGGGGCAATTTTATGTTGAAATTTTAAAGCATATATATTTGTTCAATTATTAAAAATATATTTTCTATGAATATATGACTCCATTCAGTATGTATAGCTCCATTTGTATTTAAGAATATTGTTTTATACTGTCTTATATTAGTTTCCTTAAATAAAAAAAACCGTACTTTTTGCGCCCAAGTGTTCATGTGCTCTGCTCCTTTAACAAAACAAAATGGCGGGCGTGATGTCCTCTCCTTCCGAGGTTGTCATGCGCCGCATGTAAACAGAGGCAGCGATCTCGTGATAAAAATATCATGAGATCCTCACCTCTCCTTCGCACTAGACCCAGTAGGTCTAGCTGAGGCCTGGGTTTCTGCACCACATAGGAAATCAAGTCTTACGTGTGGAGTCACAATATCCTGTTCATGCAAGATTTAGTGTGAGACTTATTTTTGAAGATCTGTAGCAAAAATAACTGTCCCTTTATTTTATTTATTAAATTAAAATGATTCTACAGCTCTGTGAAAATGTTTCCATATTTTGGCAGACAGAGGTATTAAGAGAGAAAAGCAGGAGAAATGTACTGGCTGTGCTTCCTTTTATATTCTATTATATCCTACTACAAAGCAAAAAGGACGTTCTGTTGACACTGTTGTATTCATCTGTCATTGGTTCCAGCAAAGTTGGTTATATTGCCATTTGTCTCTCATGTTATTGATCTGATATTTTTCAGGGCTAGCAGCTGCACAATCTCTCTAAATAACATTGAGTAAATGTAATTCAATGTCACCTGGAATCTTTCCTTGACTACAGTAGTTATACAGGACCACAGTTTGAAGCATATATTGCCCTTATAGTCTTGCACATTCTAAATGGCCCTGATAAAAGAAGCTGTATAGAAGGGCGGAAGAAAGCAATTCAGCTCAGGTTTATGTAGCTTGGATATGGCTCTTGTAGGCTTAGATAACTTTCAGAAGCTATAAATGGCTTGCTGAAACATTCTGCTTATAGGCTCTTAAGGGGTTTTATACCAGTGATGCATCCATCTTTCTAGATACAGTTGTACAACAAATAATGAATACCTGGGGCCTAACATTAGTCTGTTCCTTTTCTCTCATGATATTTGGTTCTAATTTGTAACACATTTCTGGACAGCAATGGCTTCCGGGATTGTTTGCTAGGCACAGAAATCATCAAGAAAGTAATGGCACATCCAGACATAGGGTTGGATCCAAACAAGGTTAATCAAGCTTTAGTCCCATTGAAATCAGTTGCAGTTAAATTAGTCATGACTAATTTGTCCCATTGTTTTCAATAAGAGTATAGCACTGCAGCTTAGTCTGGATCCACCCCGTAGTGTGGTGTGGATATTCAGCCTCTGAATCAGAGCTCTGGTAATATAGAACTCACATACCAAACTCTGTGCTGATTAATGCTAATAAGATCTGCATGGGCAGCACAGTTATTGTTGATCCAAAATAGCAAAGGTCCCTCTAAACACTTGCAATTGGTTGTACCTGTTCTTTGAAGCACATCAAGTTGCAGTTCCCGGTTCAGCAATACCAGTGCTGCTAAGAGTAGCATCTGGGGGAAAAACTTTTAGTATAATGGTTAGAGCATTGTTCTCCAAGCTGGTGTCCACCAGCTAGCATGGCCAGTGCTCAGGGATTGTGGGAGTTCAGTTCCAAAATGTCTGGAAGGCACCAAGTTGGGGAAGCCTGGGTTAGTGTGTTGGACTAGAACTGGGAAGGCCCAGGCTTATATCCATACAATGCCTTGAAGCTCATTGCTCTTTCAGCCACACATACTTGTTGTGAGGATGAAATTGCACGGGGTGGAGAGGCACCTTGAGTTCATTGGGAGAAAAATAATAATCTGGATATAAATGCGATAAATAAAATTCGAGGCTTGTATGCACAATTAAACTTATGTTAGGTTATGAGAAACCATAAGACCCAGTTGTTATATTATTTGGATGACTCTGTTCAGATGACACGCTAAGCTACGGTGGTTAAACATTTTGAGCTAAACATCATGGCTTAGCATGTCGTGTGAACCATGACTTACTCATCTACACCATGGTGGCTAGATAACCACACATCCTCTCTATTTGCTGCAAAAGGGTTGGCAGCCTAACCATAGCCTGGCATGTTGTCAGAACAGGCCTGAAATGTGAAAAAGCTAGTGTTTAGACAACAGGACTTACCGTGGAATTTAGTTATAGCAGCCAAAATATTAATAGCCACAAAATGGAGAAATAACAAAGTTAAAAGCTGGTTATTGGAATTATGGGAAATGCCATATTTGTGAACCAGGCACCAGGAGCACCTGGAGATATAATTATCTCAATGCTACTGAAACATAGTTCAACTGGATTGTATTGGTAATCCACACACAAGCAGTAAGTATGTTACTGGGTACAAACTTGCCACATGTTTCAGGCTGACATGACTGGTGCTTACATACATTACCACTGCAGCATGAAGCCCTGGCTTTGCAGAAGCAGTTTTTCAGTGTCTAGCACATTGCTAAGGTGTCATATTGGGCCTTAGTGATGCTATAGGAAAGGTCAGAGTTAATATACTTTGAATTGTCTTAGTTTTGTAAACCGCCCAGTGAGCTTCAGCTATTGGGCGGTATAGAAATGCAATAAATAAATAAATAAATAAATAAAAGTAGTTTGCAACAGAATATCTCAATTCATTAATTGCTAATAATGGCTACCAGTTCTGATGGCTATATGCTACCCCTTGTACAGAGGCACTACGCCTCTTTATACCAATTGCACTCATGTCCTACTTGTGGGCTTTCCCACAGGTGGCTGATGGGCCATTCTGTGAACAGAATGCTGGACTAGATGAACCCTTGGTCTGATCCAGCTTGTTCTTACTATTTTTCTCCAGGATAACATAATTTATGAAAATAAAGCCTATTGATATGAATACTGTTGACATTGGTACTCCTGTTTCCCACCATATCTACAAGTCTCATTGAACATTTGGTTCTACTCAGCTTGCCATAGAGAAAAGTTTATTCACATGCACAAAACATTTGTATGTATAAAAGTACTCTTGGTTAAACTGCCCAAAATAGGCCACATTCTGGTTTAGACAAGTTGGTCTCCAACATATTTTAAAGTCCTGCTCTCCTGAATTTCTTTTGTAAAGCATCTCCAAGGAACAGCTGAGAAACAAAACGTGCCTTAAGGCATCTTGTCAATCAATTATTCTTTTGTTGTTGTTGTAGCTGCTGTTACTGGAAGTTTACCTGAGAAATCAATAAGACAAATGTGATTGAAATACATGATGAGGCTGCTGTTGACGTTCAGGCAATGAGACACAACACTGGGTTGGAGATTGTTAAAGAGGAAGAAACCAATTGTCTCATGGCCATATATTAGTATCTCTGGCTTCTTTTAAAGGTGCTGCACTTAGAAGTAAAGAACATGACAGCTCCATGATTATGCAGTACTTTTTGCGTTCTTTTTGAAAGGAAATGATGTTCTGTGCATGCAATTCCCCTTCATTATGAGAGAAAATCGGTGATACTGTTTCAGAAAGGGATAAAAGGCCTTAGAGTCCAATTTTTTTTAATGATCTTTTCCTTCCTCTTTCTTTTTGAAAAGTGAGCTCCAAGACCATAGTATTCCAAAGAGAGTCATTATTATAAAAAGAACTAGTCAGGCATTGCCATTTGGGTTTACCTTATTTTAGCATGCATTCCCCACTAACCTAAAGTAATGTACTAATGTATTCTTTACAGCTGGAAGAAGGATGGCTGGATGATGAAAGGAATGAATTCTTAGAGGAGTTAAACTTGGAAATGTTGGAAGAACAGCATAATGAAGCAGTGCAGTACACAGGCAATGAAGTGGAGCAGGTAAGCTTGACATACAATGTAGGGCTTGCAATGTTACTAGATGCATGCTTTTAATAAACAGAGAATCAAATGATGAGTTTAGAAATTAAATTCCTAAGCTTCACCAGAGCATTGCCACTAAGACACACACATAGTATCAAATAAGAGGGGGGATTTGAAATATAAGAATGAAATATGACAGGGAAATGGTCAGAATTTTCCTGCATGTTGCATTCCTATTATTTTAACACCACGTTAATTCAGTTTATCCCTTTCCATACCCTCCAGAGCAATGCGGGGCCATAAACAATGTCCTTCTTTATTCAGTATTTGTGCATGCCATCTCTTCAGGCCTTAAGCATAAATACTTCCTGGTAGCTCAGAAGCAAACCTGCTTTGTACACAGGGCCTGGATATCATGCCTCCATCATGAGTTGAGTGACTTTTAGCTGCTCAGACCCACTCCCTTGACTCAAATGGTCTCAGTGGAAGCTGCTGTCTGGCAAAGTGCCAGCAAGGGATGACTTGACCCCACCATGAGCTGAGTGAGTTTTAGCTACTCAGTCCCATTTCATTGCCTTGGAAGTGCCCAATCAGAGATGTTGCTTAATAGGCAGTGGCCAGCCACGAGGGAAGCCAAGGGTGGGAACAGGGTAAAATGGCACCATGTGGGCACAAACTTATTTCTGATCCTGATACTAGACCTGAATAAGATTTTATACTGAGAACTTTTTAAAGCCAGTTTGAGAGCTTCTTAAGGCCATAAAATGAGATAAAGGTATTTTAAATAAATAAAATAATGATGCTGAAGAGTACCTAGTGGAGGCGTAGCGCTTTGGAAACCTGGGGAAAGGTTTCAGCTCAGAAAAAAAGGCGAGTATGGGGAAACATGATAGAAGTGTACAAAATTATGCCTTGTGTGGAGAAAATACTTACACTAGAACCTGGGGCCATCCCATAAAGTAGAATTGTGGCAGATTCAAGACAGAGAGTACTTCTTCACACAGCACACAGTTAAACTATGGAATTCTCTACCACCATATGTAGTGATAGCCACCAACACGGATGGCTTTAAAAGGAGGCTGAGACAAATTTATGAAGTAAATGGCTACTAATCATGGTGGCTATATGCTGCTTTCAGTATCAGAGGCAATATGGCTGCCATACTAGGGAACGTGTGCAGGGTGGTGGGTACTGTTGCTTGTGAGCAGTTGGTTAGACACTGTGTGAATAGAATGCTGGACTAGATAGGCCTTTGGTCTGATTCAGCAGGGCTCTTCTTACTTTCTTGTCTTCTTGCCTTGAAAGTCCCTGCAGAGATTCCTAAATGCAGTTATGGGCCTAAGAAAGCAAATCTGTGGTCCCAAGGATGTGTATTTTCTCTATGGCGATGTACACAGAGAAGGAAAATCTTGAGCATGGATCAAGATTTTCCTTGAGAAGGAAAATCTGAGCATGGATCTCCTTTCCCAGCCCTTTCAACTTACCGTGGAAACCTCTGCAGTGGCTTCCTCTAAACTCGGGAAGTGGGCCTGGGAGCTGCTCATCTGGAAGCCCCCTGACTTACGTCTTCCCGATGAGAATAAATAAAGCCAGTTGCCTGAAATCCTCTGCACTTCATCAAGGCACTTTTTCCTCTATCTGGATTGCACCACACGTATGACAAACATATTATCTGTATCATTTATCATGAGCTACAATTCTGCTGCATACTCCCACTAACATTCATAATATGGGTTAATTAGTGATATGAAACATTGCAATTTGTGCTCATAATTAAAAATTAATATGACACATTCTCCATGAAATTGGTCCACTTTGAACAAAGAAAGGAAACAACTAGTTATACAGTAAGAAATGGTTCCTACTGTCACATTCACACAAATGCATGCCAGTTAGGTTTATTACAGGTAAATTAAAGAGGCAGAGGTTAACTTGTAACTTACTGCTTATTTCCATTGAAGCCCTTGGTATCAATACTCGGTTGTAATATAATTGCCTGACAATGCCTTGCTAAAAAAAATTATTCTTATATCTTGTGTTTGAAGGGAAATTCAAATAAGCTATAGTTGCACAGAAGGAGAAAAACCATATTCTCTAGATCCAGGCATGAGATTATCTCTCCTCTCTCATCTCACACTATTGCCCCGCTCGTGCTCTTCGCTCCTCTGATGCCATGCTTCTCGCCTGCCCAAGGACCTCCACTTCCCTTACTCGGCTTCGTCCTTTTTCTTCTGCTGCCCCTTACGCCTGGAACGCTCTTCCAGAACACTTGAGAACTACCAACTCAATCACAGCTTTTAAAACTCAGCTAAAAACTTTTCTTTTCCCTATAGCTTTTAAATGTTGAGTTTGTTCTGACTCTATACTGTTAGCCTCACCCTACCCGGTGCCTGTTTACACTTCCCTGTGCCTGTTTGCATTCTCTTTCCCTCCTTATTGTTTACTACAACTTTATTAGATTGTAAGCCTATGCGGCAGGGTCTTGCCATTTACTGTGTAATCTGTACAGCACCATGTACATTGATGGTGCTATATAAATAATTAATAATAATAATAATAATAATAATAATAATAATAATAACCCA
This sequence comes from Elgaria multicarinata webbii, assembly GCF_023053635.1. Lineage (NCBI taxonomy): Eukaryota > Metazoa > Chordata > Lepidosauria > Squamata > Anguidae > Elgaria > Elgaria multicarinata. The sequence continues at coordinate 61,544,972 of NC_086179.1, read as the reverse complement.
GAGAAAAATTGCTCTGTGTATGTCTGTATGGCTGCCTGTCCCTGCGAGGTTATGTGAAGTGTGGGTCAGTGCAGTGTGGAATGTGCATACTTTAATCTAAAAGACAGATATTGAACAAATTATCTGCTTTTGATGTATCAAGTTCATCCTATAGCTGGCCAATGGTCACAGTTGTACTAGAATCGATACAGTGGGTTTCATATGGATTCTTCCATTAAATGGTGATTGCAAAAATGTAGTAACACCAGCTTTGAATCAAGATGTCTGGAGATTAAGACCAATGTATGATATATGATCATCATTGTTTAATATGAGTCAGTGTCCCCACAAGCTGCTAAGGTGGTTGTTGTTATTATTATTTATTTATTTATTTATTTTATTACATTTATATACCGCCCCACAGCTGAAGCTCTCTGGGCGGTTTACAACAATTAAAAATAGTAAACATTAAAAGTATACAAAATTTTAAAACCATTAAAAACATAAAAAACAGTATAAAAACAACAGTATCCATTTAAAAACCACGATTCTGGGGTCCATTAAAAACAAACTTAACGTTGTTAAATGCTGTTAAAATGCCTGGGAGAAGAGAAAAGTCTTGACCTGGCGCCAAAAAGATAACAATGTTGGCACCAGGCGCGCCTCATCGGGGAGATCATTCCAAAGTCGGGGGGGGGGGGCAACCACTGAAAAAGCCCTCTCCCTTGTTGCCATTTATGTATTTATTGCATTTTTATACCAACAGCCCAACAGCCAAAGCTCCCTGGGCGGTTCACAAAAACTGAAACCATTCAAAGTATAAAACAAACCGTATAAAAACATGACATAAATTACACATTAAAAACTGCTTAAAAACGTACCTACCATACATGCTTAAAACATCTTTAAAACATTAAAACATTTTTAAAACATCCTAAAATTTCACTGGAACTTCTTGAACTTCAAAAGCAATATCTAAAAAGAATTTCACTGAGCATCAAACATTTCTAGGACAGAGGCCATGGCAAGGCAAACTTTAGACTCTCTGCCTCTCATTTTTAAAACTTTAAAAATGGAAATCTTGCTGAAAATGGGACGCCATGAGAGAGACCAGCGCACACAGAACAACGGCACGGTTGTGCTAGCGTTCTGGCAAATGGATGGGCATCTCTCAGACCATCAAGTTGACTAACATGTTGCTGCCTCAATGCAATGGCTCAGAAATGTTCAGGGACACACTTTTGGCAACTCTGATTTCATTTTTAATTTAGTTTACACTCCAACACACTTTAATTGCATTTATTCTAACTGTTGTGACCTATTGGCATCAATTTCTTCTAACAACTGTGCATAAAAGACTAGCTGGTGGGCTTGTGCTCTTGAAGGTAATAATGAGGCTTTGTATGTATGTCACTAATTTCTGCCCCCCCCCCCCACAAAAAAACCCAGTCCATCACTGTCTGTCTAGATAGAGGAAAATAGCAATTACTAACAGAGTAGCCTTACAGAATTTTGTTCCCTGTTACTGGTACACTACATTTCCCGCCCATCACATTTTATTATTACAAGCCATTATGCTTAATTGTGTAATTATACATCTTAAAGGAGAAACCACATTTTCCTGGTGGTATGTGCACTTAGATCTATTGTAAATAGACGATGCACGCTTTGGATGAGAATGGTGTATGGGAAATAGGACAAAATTGATTTCAACTCTACTGTTTAGTTTAGAGGGAGGGTGTGGGGGGAGAAAGCAAAAGTAAGCACCTCTTCACTGTTCCAACAACTAATGCTCTTTGCATTAGAGAGATAATAAATAGCTGCAATTAATAGAGGGAAACTTAAAAGATATCTATAAAAGTGCTTGACTTAATGCTTAAAGTAGCTCAAGTATTTTGTTTTCAGTATTTTGGAGACTAGAGTCCAAGGGAAAATGTGCTGAAACACATTATTAAAATCTCTTTGTGGGTACATTTGAAGCAGAGAACACTTAGTAGCAATTTCCTACAAAATCATTAGTAGAGTAAGAAATGAGAATAAAAGATAACTTGGACTGTCTACCATCACAGACAAATATATCCTCTACAGATTTTGGCAGGCATGCCACTCTGTTGGGCCCCAAGCCTATGACCCCCAAGTCAGCTATACAGAATTACTGCCAACGGTGTGCTGCAATTTTAGCTAGTATTTGAATTTTCAGCAAAGTGTACCATTGTGTCAGTTTCTACTGGTATAGTGCCAGTGTGAGCACAAATATCTCTTACCGTAGCCCTTACAACAGTACAAATAATATTCCCATTACTATTGCACTTTGGTGTGGATGGCATTTGTTGTGCTATTTGAAACTCAGCAGTAGGGATACCGTGTTGGTAATACACCAGGTCAATTTCTGTTAGGGATGTTGTTGTTTCGGCAGTGTAGACAATTGTCTCAAACCTTTCCTCCATTTGAGGAAAAAATAATATTTGGCAACTGTATGTGCAAAGTCCCGCGTAGCTAGGTAGAGAGCATAAAAATTCACATTCATCCAATGCATATTCAAGTGCAGATATCTGCCAGCACTTTTTTCATCTCAATGAGATATGTACTTTTGAATATGCATTCTCATCTAAACTAGTAGAGGTGGTCAATCTGTAATGCACTGGCCATGGGTATAACGCATTTCAGTTCGTGCCACTGCTTTTTCAGGGCAGGATGCGGGGGGAAACAATATACCCACCTGCTTGGAAGTTGTTTAGAACTCTGCTAGACAAAGGTCCAGCCCTACCATAAGACAGAGTGAGACAGGTGCCTCAGGTGATAGGTGATAGGAGCTGGCAAAGAAAATATGACTTGTCTGCCACCTTAGTAAGTCCATAATTGAGCTGGGATTTGAATTCCATGGTCCAAATTCAGAATCCTTACTCCTGCCCAGTATTGATTTCAGTGTTGATTTTCCTAAGCATGCAGGTGCTTCCAGCAGCCTTTTAAAATTAGAGAAATGAAAGATAATTTCATATAAGCTGTAACTCATACTTATTGTGGGCTTTTTGGTTTTACAGCCAAAGAAACACGAAGAAGAAGATGGCACCACGGACACTGCTACCTCATCCTCCAATAACAATGAGAAAGATAGTGGAGTGGGCCCCACAGATGAGAGCCAGCGTAATGATGAGAGCTCAGAGCAAGAAAATCCACCAGAGGAGCAGACCAGTACAACTCTGCAGAGCCAACAGGAACTTAGGCAAGGCCAAGACATTTTGGGAAGCATCGAACTCCAGTGCAACAAGAGCCTAATCTCTGGAGAATGTGTTGAATCTGATTTTGTTGGAAACCAGGAAGAGGACTGTGAAAGGTTTCGCCAACTACTGGAGCTCAAGTGTAAGATTCGAAATCATGGAGAGTATGACTTGTATTACTCAAGTAGTACAATAGAATGTAACAGAAAGCCAAAAGATGGGGTTGAGCATGAACTTCAGCTGCTCAATGAGGAACTGAGGAATATTGAGCTTGAGTGTCAGAATATTATGCAGGCTCACCGGCTACAAAAAGTAAAAGATCAGTATGGAGACATTTGGGCACTGCATGGTGGTACATTCCGGAATTATAACACCAGTATAGACCTTCAAGGAGGAAAACTGGATGACATAATAGAGCACCCAGAGAAATCTGATAAAGACAGTTCCAGTGCTTATAACACAGCAGAGAGCTGTAGAAGCACTCCGCTGAATGTAGAGCAATCTCCTGATAGTTCTCTCCAGCGAATGATAAGCATCACCAACAGGAAAAACCTCAGGAGTACCATTGTGGCTAATCAGTTGTCTTCAAGACAGAATAACAGAGAGACAGCCCCAAACAATACCAAAGCTATCGAACAAAACAGTTCTGTTGAGGAAAAGGAAACAGTTTCAGAAAGCAGCAAATCAACAGAGCAAGAAAAGAAAAGCCCTGAGCATATTCCTTATCTGTCTCCATATCATAGCTCTTCATACAGGTATGGGAATATACCTGCACATGCCAAGCATTATCAAAGCTATATGCAGCTGATACAACAAAAATCTGCAGTGGAGTATGCGCAAAGCCAGCTCAGCCTAGTGAACATGTGCAAAGATTCACAGAAGTGTACCGAACCCAAGATGGAATGGAAAGTGAAAATAAGGAGCGATGGGACAAGGTATATCACCAAGAGACCAGTAAGAGACAGAATCCTGAAGGAACGTGCCTTAAAGATTAAAGAGGAGCGCAGCGGGATGACAACAGATGATGATACAATGAGTGAAATGAAGATGGGTCGTTACTGGAGCAAAGAGGAGCGGAAGCAGCACCTGGTGCGAGCCAAGGAACAGAGAAGGCGCCGGGAATTCATGATGCGTAGCAGGTTAGAGTGTCTTAAAGAGAGCCCGCAAAGCGGCAGTGAGGGCAAAAAGGAAATTAACATCATTGAACTCAGTCACAAAAAGATGATGAAAAAGAGGAATAAGAAGATCTTGGACAACTGGATGACTATCCAGGAACTTATGACACATGGTGCTAAATCTCCAGATGACACAAGAGTGCACAATGCTTTTTTATCAGTTACTACCGTATGAATACGTCTATTCTGAAAAGGTCTTCTACCTGTTTTGGTAGAGTACGATTGCCTCGTTCAAAGTGGCATTTTTATATATTTTGTGACTGTTTATAGTTTGACCTTTTTTGTAAGCAAATTACTTGGTAATTTTACATTTGCTTTTCATACAATAGTATTTTCTTTAACTGGTAATTTTGCAGTCTTTCTTTACTCTGCAATATATTCATAATATTAATTTCTATTTAAAAAAAAGCAAAACTTTTAAAAGGAAGGAGCCAATTACTTTCGTATCCAATTTTATGTACTGGAAATTAAGAACTGGGTCTTTTCCTCTAGCTTTCTTTTTTAATACTTTACTAAATCTACAATGCCAAAACAAAATGCTTTATACCTTATTCTTGCTTATTGGCAGCTTAAATTTTTTAACATTGTATGTTCCATCTGTTCATAAATCACATGCCACATCTCCTCATGAAGCTTAAGAATGACATTTTGTCCAACAGCACATTGTACAGTAAATTTAATTTTTAAATTGCAATTGTCTTTGTTCAAGTAAAGTGTTGGTGAAAAAATCTTCCGTGATATGTAATGGCATTGGTCGTGTAGCTAGGTAATATGTGGTAATTGTGACGATCCAAGAGAAATAAATTATTTCTTACCTTTAAGAAAAATTATCAAGAGCTGCTTTGATTTTAATTTCACTCCTTCTTGTATGCACAGTATTTAAGAGCTATGCTTGAAATGTCAAATATGTGAAGCTGTTTAAACACAGTGAACATTTATGTGAATTCTTATTTGCTCCCCCTTCTAGATTTTTAGCAGATGCCCCATAATCCTACTGTGATGGTCAGATATCATTTTAAGGCAGGAGATTTAGGATGTATCCAGTAGTTAGATTGGTCTGTTTTTGTTCTTTAATCTTGGAAACAATGCTGTAGAAATAGCACATAGCTCATAGATATTACAGTAGACTTCTCTGGATCTAATACAGATGCTATAGGTACTTCTATTGTTGTACTACTGCGAGTGCCTGTGCAGTTTCCCACAATGTCACAGTCTGGATCTGTGATGAGCCAGTAGAACTGCTCAGAGAGCTTACTGAGATATAGATTTTGGTAATGATCGCAGCAATAGTCGACATGACCCTGATCGAAAACTCTGTGTGTATTCTGCTGCAGAATATTGGATTTGAATGATATATTCAGCGCAAAGTTAAGATGATGAAGGCAAATAAGGCATTCTTATCCCACCAGGCTTTGGGTGTGTTTTAAACTTGTTGATTATGGGTTTAGTATAACTGTTTTACTCTAGTTTTTAATGCTCTCTGTTGTTAAGTATATTGAGATGTTACTGCTTAAACTGCCTTGGGGTTCTGTATTAGAAGTATAAAAATGTTTTTGTAAATAAATAAACGAAATCCCACTGGACACATAATCCATTACATAGAAAAAGAAGGGTTGGGTTGAGGAAAAAGCAGGTTTGGATCCAGACTTTCCCTTCCGCATAGAATCATAGAATAGTAGAGTTGGAAGGGGACCTATAAGGCCATCAAGTCCAACCCTCTGCTCAATGAAGGAATCCACCTTAGAGCTTCCCTGAAAATGGAACGTTTCCTGGATCTTGGCCTCTTTAAGAGGCTGGGATCCAGCTGGAGCTAACACTTCTCCTTGCAGCTCTCCATGCCATCTCCTGTGCTATTCTGGAGGGTCCCACAAACCTCCAGAGAATCTTTTTCAAGAGTACAGAGAGATGCAGCATAGAAGAGGAACTGTTCTTTCCAGTTGAAAGGACAGTTGCTCCTCCTTGCCCCTTTGCTCGTCATGGGAATGTCCCATGAATGGAGTTTTGCTCATGGGAAGTCTGGATTCAACTCATAATCATGTCTTAATTCACCAAGGCTAAGACCCTGCCGACACTTCCATGGCAGTTATTCCCAATGAACTCAATGGGGCTTACCTCTGAGGACATGTTGAGCGTTGTACTGCAAAAGTAGTAAATTATGGGATTGGATGGAAAAGTAATACTTATAGTCTTACTATAAGCAGACAATAAGAATATATAGACTTAAGTTAAAATATTCACATGTGTCTCCTTCTTACCCATGTCTGCCTTCATGCTTTTAAAAAATGAGTGACCTGGGCAGTTCATCAGGACAGTGCTTGTGTAGTCTTAACAACTATGGCCAAGGGTGATGGATAAAATAAAACTGCTCTGGGCCCTGGTTTATTTCCCTACATACTTATAGGTCTTGTATTTCCTCTAGTTTTAAAAATTCTACAACAGAAGAAATGTTAGTAAAATTAACCAAATTCAAGGTTGCCAACTTCTGAATCTTTGAACAATTCCTATAGTTTTTTTAAAAAAATGTTGATTTCATGCAGACATTGGGCTCATCTACACCAAGTAGGATATTCCACTCTGAAAGTGGCATGAAAGCGGTATACAAAAGGGAGGAGCCACACTACTACTTTATAGTGATATTGAAGTGCACTGCAGGATCTGCACTACTGCTTTATAGTGGTAAAGAAGTGCACTGACAACTTTTGGGGCCCCTGAGACATCTATACCAAGCTGGATATAATACTATGAAAGTGGTATGAAAGCAGTATATGGTATGTGTCATGGGTCCCAACAGTCGTCAGTGCACTTCAGTACCGCTATAAAGCAGTAGTGTGGCTCCTGTCTTTTATATACCACTTTCATAGCACTTTCATCGTGGAATATCTGCTTGGTGTAAATGAGCCCATTGTTAAAATTCTCTGCTAGAGTTATTCATATGGAGTCATGCACTAGTTAAACTGACAATGCGGGGCTTCTTTAGACATATGTAAACTTAGACCTAAGAGTTGTTTTTAAGGATACATCTAAAATGTAAAGTGAAAAACACAGGAACACTCATTAGAGAACCAGGATGAATTACTGCTCCTGTGAAATGTGCACTCATTAGCAAATTCTGGAATTGTGTGATATATGAAACACCGCATACAGTTCAAGGATTGAAAACCCTTAATGTATCAGTGAAGAAAAGTGGGGGTAGAGTAAAAGTGGTAAAGCATTATAAAATAATGTAATTTTGCTATCATGATTGGCAGATGTAATTTCCAGCCTGTACCAATAACGAGCCAAAAGCAATCAGCATATGAAGGAAACTCTGTAGCAAACTTTATCAAACCAAAGGAAACTTCATTCTATAATGTTAGTGAATAACACACAGTCATCAATATGTAATTGAGAAATGTTTCGGAAAATAACACGATACGTCTTCCAGTTGAATAACATTTTTCTTCTTCTCTTTCTCTCCTGGAAGAAAATTGGTTTTCATTTGCAGCAAATGCTTTTTATTTTACCCTGTGAGATCAATGGTAACATGAAATGTGTCATGTCTTTTTCTCTTTTAACAGATTTCGTGCTAAAAATGCTATACTCAGCATTAAAAGTTGACACCAGTTGCTTGGGGTGGGGGGAGATGTTGTCTTGAAACAGACTGCCTAAGACATGTCAATTCTCTGGACTCCTGATAAAGAATTACTAATGTCTGTGATCAAAACAACCACAAAATGAATATAAAATATTGAGACAGCACCTTTTGATTTCTAAGCCATCATTCTGATTTTGAGAGGTTAACTCAAGGCATCTACTACTGTGCATATTTTTTTAATGAAAACTGTGCACGTAAAATATGCACCTTCTCTGCAGCCATGCAAGCCTTTATGCATTCATATTACGGTCTTTGAATCCATCAGTTTGCTACCCCTGGGAAAAATCCAGTGCAAGTCCTATTTAGAGTACATCCATTGAAATGAATGGGATTTAAATTAGTCATGACTAACTTAAGTTCCATTCATTTTATCAGGTCTGCTCTTATTACATTGGATTTTATCCCCTGTGTTTGGCCATCTGTTAGATTTTACAGTGCATCCTGTATATGTCTACGCAAAAGTAAGCCTTGTTGAATTCAGGTGAGTGTAGGCTTGCACTGTAAGTCTGCAATCTTGGGAATAAGTACCATTGAGCTCAATAGGACTTACTTCTGAGGACACATGAATAGGATAACACTGTACAACGCAACTCTGTGTATGTTTACTTAGAAGCAATTTCAGCTACGTTCAAAAGTTAGGTAAGTGCGTAGGATTACAGCATTAAGACATCTAGTATTTTTTTTTTACAAAGTAAAACAACGAAACAGTGACAATAATAAATAATAAATAATAAAGCAGCACTGTATAAAGGATAAAAGAGGAGTAATTAAAAACAACATCTATCACAGATTAAAATCCCAGAAAAATAAGATTGATTCCTGGCACTGAAAAGACAATGAAGTACCAGGAAGAACATCCTATAAGCAGGGGGCCACAACGAAAGGGTTCCTCTGGCAGTTGCCACCCGTGCTGGTTCAGATTGTAACAGAGCACAGGTCAAAGATGACCTGGGAAACAAAATGGCAAATCAGATTTAATATAACCGAGTATAAAGTGATGTGCATTAGGGCAAACACTCCTAGCCTCTCATATACATGGATGTGTTCTGAAGTGATCAAGAAAGAGATCTTGAAGTCAATGAAAACATTGACCCAGTGTGTGGGAGACGTGAAAGGGGCAAATTCCCCACTAAAGAGCATTAGGAAAGGGATTGAAAATAAATCTGCCAATACTATAAGGTTGTTATGCAAATTCATGGTGCGATGTGAAGGGGCTGGAGCAACCCCTTCCTATGAGGAATGGTTACAATGTTTGGGGCTATTTAGTTTAGAAAAATGGAGAGTAGCATGTGGGGAGGTGACTGAAGAATATAAAATTAGGCATTGTGTGGGGGAAATGAATGGGGAGAAGTTTTTTCTTTCTACCTCTCAGAATGCTAGAACCTGGGTTATCAAATGAAAGTGAATGGTGGGAGACAGGCAAAAGGAAGTGCTTTTATGCACAGCGCATACTTAAACTATGGAATTCATTGCCACAGGATGTCATGATGCCCATCAACGCAAATGACTTTAAAGGGGGATTAGACAAACCCATAGAGGATAAGGCTATCAATGATCCCTAGTCATCATGTCGATATGCTAGCAGAGGCAGCATGCACCAGAACGCCAGTTTCTTGGTGGCAACAGCAGGAGAGTATTACAACTCTCATGGGGAATCTCCAGGGGCATCTGGTTGGCCAGTGTAGGAAGTACTCACTAGATGCTGACTAGATATTCCTTTGGTCTGGTCCAGCCAGTCTCTTTTTATGTTCTTTCTATATTTTATTTATTTATTTATTTATTTATTTATTACATTTTTATACCGCCCAATAGCCAAAGCTCTCTGGGTGGTTCACAAAAATTAAAAACATAATAAAACAACCAACAGGTTAAAAGCACAAATACAAAATACAGTATAAAAGGCACAATATAACCTATAAAAATATAAGGAAAGCCATTCTGGATCAGACTATGGGTCCATCTAGTCCAGCATTCTGTTCACACAGTGGTCAATCAGCTGTTGACCAGAAACCCACAAGCAGGACATGAGTGCAATAGCACCCCCCAACCCATGTTCTCCAGCAACTGGTGTATATAGGCTGACTGCCTCTGATACTGGAGGTAGCACATAGCTATCAGGACTAGTAGCCATTGATAGCCTTCTCCTCCAGGAATTTATCTAACCCCCTTTTAAAGCCATCCAAATTGGTGGCCATTACTATATCTGTGGTGGTAACTTTCATAGTTTAACTATGCATTGTGTGGAAAAAGTACTTCCTTTTATCTGTTCTGAATGTCCCACTAATAAGCTTCATGGGATGACCCCCGGATTCTAGCATTGAGAGAGAGAGAGAGAGAGAGAGAGAGAGAGAGAGAGGTCTTCCTTTCCACTTCCTTCACACAATATCTAATTTTATACACTTCAGTCCTCTCCACCACCACATTCCTTTTCTTTTTTCTGGGAAACGTTTGATAGGTGAAGATAGCTATTTTATCACATGGTTGCAGTTGTGATAAGCCTATGACTAAGCCGACAGCAGCTCTACCACATAGCTTTAAAATGCAGTGGAGCATTTTGCATCAAGAACCAGCAAGAACGGAAGTGCTGCTGGGCTTCGCCTTGTAAAAAGGCTTCATGAAGAAACAAAGATCTCTTATAGCCAAAGGGCATTTTTCATGCTGGTTGAAGCAATACCTTCCTTAGAATTCTGACTATAATTTTATCTGGGCTTTTACTTCTCTGTATGGTAAGCATGAACACATATATGTTAAGTGCTCTGTTAATACAGGGTTTATTGATCTACATCTGTTCTAGCTCTTGACACAGCCTTGATGTTTCAAGAGAAATATTTTTAAATGCAAAAAAGGCTTCGTTCGGCTATAGCAAAATAAGGCAGTTGCTTTATGCTCACCATATTGGGAGAAGGGTTTGTTTAACAGATATTAACAAACAAGGGATTGCTAAGTGGTTGTATTAAAAGCTCTTCATTTCAAGTAGTTAGTGAAAAACAGATTGTTATTCCTCATTTGAGCCTATATTATATTTTAGCAATCAAGGATTGTTGTGGGCTTTTCTAAGAAAGCCCTATTCTGAGACCCAAAGAGCAAAGATTTCTGCATAAACAGCATATTTTAGCGTCCATCTGGATGTAATGGAAGTACCTTATTAGTAACTGTCTGAAGCAGCAGATGTAGACTATGGGGGCTGCTTCCACATCATGATGTTGAATCTTGGTATTGCTCTCCAGTTTCCATTTTAAAAGATGTATGTATACCTATGCTAAAACTAAAGCTAAAATAACAAGACTTTTTTTAAAAAAATAAAAAATAGAAACAAAAAACCCTGCCAATTAAACTTAAATCTTAAATTCATGCTGCAAGCAAAAATGTTCTAATTCTTTGAATCACTCAATTTTAAAGGTAAACCACAGATTTTAAAATAGTTTTTTGCATTCTGCAGGTATGGGTGGACACAGTGGCTGGAAAATGTGCAGGTGACCACTTGCATGCTCAATCATTGCTCATCGTGACCAATCACTTCTACCAAAGGGAGACTCAATTTAATATATTTATTTGCACCAGCTGTAGGCCTTTGAAATTAATACAACATATGTAACAAAAAAGCAACAAAATATCAAACTAAAAACTATATTAAAAAACAACTTGCAGAATCATATCCAAAGGGATATGCAGTAAAGTGTGTTGGTGATTGACTCAGTATGAGCAGCACTTTAGCATGTGATAAACATTCCAAATGTTCCTGGATTAGACAGTAACTGCTTTGCTTTCCCTGGTGGATGACCTAGACCGGAAGACAGGGGAAATGCAACCCTATTTGTTCTTCTGGATCTGTTAGCGGTGTTACATACCAATGGTGATGGCATCCATCTAGATCCACAGACTGGGATGAAAATAGCAGGTACTTAACTGCAGTTAGTTCCATTATTACCTCTCAGAAGGTTTTCAGAAGGTGGTCCTAAGAGATGTCTGTTCTACTCAGTGGTGCAGTTAGGACTGGACCTTGGAACGAAAGTCCAGTGCCTCCAAATGACCACCCATAGAGCAGCAGTTGATGAGGGCAGCAGAAGCTAACTCTATGTTATTCCTGTAGTCACAATGGTGCTATGATTGAAGGTAGTTTTAAATATAGCACTGCACATGCTCAGGGTTATTATTATTATTATTATTATTATTATTATTATTATTATTATTATTAGGCTTGCCAAACTTTCTAATAAATATAGAAGCAGTTGTAAAGCATGGAATACCATTTGTGGGGGCAGGGGGCAATGTTAGATGTGTGCTTCACAATTGAAGTAATACACATAGAATCATAGAATAGTAGAGTAATAATAGAAGAGGCCTATAAATCCATCAAGTCCAAGCCCCTGATGCCCAGTCAGAATCTGGCTTCATGTAACTTGAGCCCATTATTCCATGTCATGACCCACTAAAGGGGAATCCCATAAGACCATTAAGTCCAGAGTCTAAAATTACCTACCGGCACCACTGGCTCCATTCCATGAGGTTGTGTGGATTAAAACCTACATCAAATTGCCTGAGGAGGCTGTCCAAGGTTTGGAGACAGTAAGTATGCTGATGACAGCCAACTCTATTACTCCTTTTCAACTAATCCAAGAGTACCATTGAAGTTCTAAATCCGAACAGGCATTTGGGGGGGGGGAGTTATTGTCTATGTGATAACTAATATTGAAACTTAATGCAGGAATGGTCAAAGTGTTGATGGTGAACAGTTCCATTGCTTCCAGCCTTAGGTATTCAATCTGTTCTGGATTAAGTTGCACTCCCCCTGAAGGAACAGGATTGCAATTTGGAGGTGCTGCACAACCTGGCTCTGTTCCTGGATGGTCACTCAGATAAACATCTTCCATCAGGAGGACTTTTCATAGTTTTGATTGGTTATTCTGGTTGGTATCCTGTTGTTCGGTTGCCAGTTGTTCTATCCCCTGGGAAACGATGCAGCTGCTGTTGTGATAATCTGTGCCTTGGTTGCTTCCAGTTTAGACTACTACAATTTGCTTTACATGGTGGGTCTGCCAGGTTGTTAACTAGAATGTACCACTTTAAGCATATCGTATGCTTTCAAAGATTGGTAATGATTTGTGAGGACAATTCAAAGTGATTTGTGAGGACAATTGATTTGTGAGGACAATTCAAAGTGCTGGTGCTTACATTTAAGAGTGCAAACTTGTGCATGTTTATACAGAAGACCTGGCATTCCCAGCATTCCCCAACCAAACATGCTGACTGGGGGATTCTGGGAGCTGTAGGGTTTTTTTCTGTTTAAACATACATAGGATTGTGATTTTAAGCCCTAAATTGTTGGGCCTTTGGCAGGCAAGAGGGGTGATCTTTCTGCTGCCAATTTTTAATTAGAATTAGATGGCTGATTGGTTAATCTTGATTTTATTTTCTGGTTTCTAAATTAAAGTTCTTTTTTTCATGGTTATTGTTGCTTGCTTTTTCTATATTTTTATTATTTGAAATTGTTTAGCCACTTTGGATACTTTTTGTGGAAACATGGGTTATATATTGATATAAATCAATAAATATATTTAAGTCTCTCTTGTTCTGCACTGTAAATGATAAATGCTTACTTATGAATGGGTCAAGCAAAGAACATTTTCTACAAAGATCATAAGGATGTATTCATGAGAGATGCTGCCATTTGCTGTACTGAATATATTGATATAGTAGTTCTTCATATCCTAAAATGTATCTGCAATACCTTTTCCCACACCAATATATCTTCCTTCTTCTATTGGGCAATTTATTTCTAACCCCTACTCCATGTTAAACATCTACTGCTTCATAATATGGTGTGTCCTTTATCCCATGGCTGATCAGTGTTCTTTCATAACTTGTAAAATGCTTTAGGTAATTTGATCTCAAACTTTGTGCTAGAATCGACAATCATGTAAGTTGACATATTTGCCTTTGAATTATCTTCATTAAGTATAAGGGCCAAAGCACACATTACTATAAAGACATAGTCACTCGCTTTCTTTTTTTACTCTAGAGTAAGTGCAGGGTTCCATATGCAGATTGGGACCCCAATGTGGTTGGTAATGGGCTTTAAGCCTTCCCCCCACTGTAACCCTTGATCTGGATCAAGCTTCCCCCCAGTTGTAATCTTTATTGCCAAATCCAACAGATTGCTATTTGGCAATATAAATTGCAGACGGGGGGTGGTGGTGCTATCCAGATTGGGACCATGCAGATGGGAAAGTATTAAAGGCCTCTATCCCCCACAAGCTACCATTCCAATCTGGATAAGAGTCCCCATAATTAAGAAGACAGAAAAAAGGGGGGAGACAGTGGGATTGTTTGCACTACACAACAGCCAACCATGGGTTATTTAATCCTTTGTGGGGTTGCCAGTTTGAATATGGAAGACCCACGCAGGGTTTGTGTCATGAGAACCTAGTACAAGTGGGTTATGTGATGGTTGAAGAACTCTCATGTAACCCATGGTCTGTTTTAGGATTATGTGAGGGCTGTTTAACTTTCACATAATCCATATCTGCCCAAGTTCACACAGTACAACAATGCCTGAGCAGGTTGGATATGCAACCTGGCAGTCATGGGCACCATGCCTCATCAATAACCCACGAAGAGCCAAGACATGTTGTCTGAACCTGGTCATAGGCTGCTAGCTACATCTTTATCGTAGCGTGCTTATTGTGTCACAGGTTGAGATGTGCGTAAGAATAAAGGAAGATTATTTGTCCATCTAGGCCATTATTATTTACTCTGACTCTCAGGGACTCAGCTAGAGATCTTTCACATCATCTACTCCCCAATTGTTTTTTAACTGGAGATTCCAGTGATTGAACCTGGGACATTTTACATGCAACAGATGTGCTCTCTGTTATTGAGCTATGTTCACTTATGTATATCAGCTTTCATCGCCTTTGGACTAGTAGCTTGGGTTTAACTCTGTTTATGTCTGGGGCATTTCTCTGCCAGGAATCAGAGCCAAAATCTAGAGTCCCACCTGTATTCTATAGTTTTGTGAGATTTTGGTCCTTTTATTGTCCTGCCCCTTAACCGTCAACTAGACTTTTTCTCTTAATTCACCCAACAGTGAAAATTGGGTGCACAGAGTTTATATCTGCTTTGCAAATAATTTTTGAAACGTGTTATGTGCTAACAGCGTAAGTGGCTGTCTCTCCAGACAGCTTTGAAAAGCAAAGAGAATTTTAAGTGGTAGAATGAATTTAAGAAATACTCTTCTCAGGAGTAGATTAAAAAGAGAGAGAAGAACTTAAATTGCATGATAACAAGGCAAAAGTTAGAATCACTAAGGCCAGACAGATCTACATCAAGCAGAATATAACACTTTGAAAACGGTTTGAAAACTGTATATGGAGTGTGTCCTGGGCTCCAACAGTTGTCACTAAACCATTTTAAAGCAGTAGTGTAGATCCTGCCTGAGTTAGATTCAGTCATATTTAGAGCAGACCCACTGAAATTAATGGACTTCAGTTAATCATGACTAACTGAAGTCCCTATGATTTCAATGGGTCTACTCCAAGCATGACCAAATCTATATTCAACCCAGTATTTTGAGTGTTGGACCTGCTTGAGAAAATGTATGTGGAAAGAATCAAACCAAAAATGATGCAGTGGGACTATCACCTGGAATTTAGCACAGTTCAAAATCTGTCTTCTGTGGCTTCTTTTTGGCTCTTCAAAATCATACTTCCTGTTTTCATAGCTTATTTAACTCCACCGGCAATATCTGCAATAAATATTATTGATGGCCTGCAAAGTATCTTCTACATGCCATAGAGATGCTGAACAGCAAGCAGTTTGGACTAAATAAATATCCATGTTAGTGTAAATGTTCTCACCCCCAGCCACCCCATGACAAGACATGGTAACAAGAATTCAAAGAGAAGGGTTGATTTAGTTCCACACTAGAGGCATTCAAGAGGCAGCTGGACAACCATTTGTCAGGGATGCTTTAGGGTGGATTCCTGCATTAAGGAATCCACCCTAAAGCATTCCAACTCCTCCAACCCCTCCAATTCTACTATTCTATGATTCCCTTCTGCTTTCCTCAAGGTTTGCCATGTGGCTGCGTGGCTAGAGTAAAGAAATGCCCCTTAGAAGATTATGTTGAGGTTCAGGTGAAGGAAATTAAAATGAGAACTCCTCCAACTCGACAGTTTAATTTACTTCTCTTAAGCTCTTTAATACCAAACTTATCAGTTCTCTCTGTTAGGCATTAACTTGTTAAATGAGTCTTAATTATACATAAGCAGATGGAGGTTTGAATTAAAATTACCTTACACTCGAGTGGCTTTAGTTCATTATAACATATCTCCCTTTTAATCATTTAGGCAGTCTCATCATCTTTCATATAGAAAGTTATTAAAGTATTCCAATTTCCATATTTCTTCTGATATATCCACTATTAAATGGCAGGCAATGCCCATTAGCTGGTGACTTATACCATGCAATAGTTAGTGAATTATTCATGCTGGTAACTATTTTTTTATACTTCTCTGTCATCTGTATCATTTTATTTTAAAGGCTTTATATTTACTTGGTTCACGGCATGTCGCACAATTTAATTTTAAGCGTAGTTTCTAATGCCACACTATTTCCTGAGTGATAAGACAAAGGGACTTATTTTATACTCTTGCTCATTTATAATCAGAAAATAGAGAAACATATGTTGTTTGGAATCTTTCCTAAGATGATCGCAACAATTGTTGAAAAGAAAGGGTTACTGTTTTCAGTGGGGGTGGGAAATACTCTTTGCTTTGGATCTAGTTTTAGTCACAGCATAGAGCCATTGAAACCAGTGGGACGTAAGTTAGTCATAGGTCCAGGGCTTTTCTACATGAGGCAGTTAATCTGCTGCATCTACTTTTGGTTTTGTTGCAAAATTGAGATTAGAGCACTGTACAAGGAGCATTTCCTTTCCTGCTTTTCCACTACATAACCTCTAGGTGGCACTATGGCATAGCAGAAGAGTGCAAATATACAGTGGAAAATGGGTTTTCTTTCACATACAGAAATAATACTACATTTTCCCTTTTCTAAAAAACTCACTGGAAGTGCTCTTTAAAAACAGAAGTGAAACTGGATGGTTACAATGTTCTCTAAAGAACCCATAAACAATCGTGAGTAAGCAGTGACAAGTGCACAATAAATGCTTCATCTAGAAAAGCTTTGAATCAAACCCACTGTCTCTAATAACTTATCTGGGAGAGGGAGTAATTTCTAAAATACCAAGCATACTACATAGAATGTTTCTCTTCCAAAAAATGAAAAGGCAGCACATTTCATGGGCTGGGACTGGAAGGAGTTTAATACCTTCAACTTTGGGTCTCTTTTCTAATGCTCAACCTTTTGAAGAGAGAATGAATGTCCATTACACCAGTGTTTCATAATTCCAGATTCTTGAGAACTCTTGAATAGGTATATTAAAGTGGAGCTGTGTGCAGGCATTCTTTCATAGAAAGTCACAGCAAGCAATTTAGTCAACCTCAGCTTTCACACACACACACACACACACACACACACACACACACACCCCGGGTAAAATAAGGAAAAACAGAATGTTGTCTTGAATGGCTTTCTTGTACGTAATTTACAATTACTGAGATAGGAAACAGTAATGAGGCTTTTCAGAGGCAAAAAAGAGTGAGAGAAAAGAATAAGAAAGAAACTTTTTGTACACAACCATTTTACCTCATGA
The DNA here is from genome assembly GCF_023053635.1 of Elgaria multicarinata webbii. Lineage (NCBI taxonomy): Eukaryota > Metazoa > Chordata > Lepidosauria > Squamata > Anguidae > Elgaria > Elgaria multicarinata. The sequence continues at coordinate 61,527,251 of NC_086179.1, read as the reverse complement.
TATCATGGCCAATTCACATGGTACTTTTTTTTTTTTTTTTAAGAAATGTTTTGTCCATTAAACCAATGTTTCATAATTCAAGAAAAAAATATTTTGGTAATCAGGGTCATATTTATGTTCACTGTAATTCATTTCTGTATATGGATAGATCTGACTGTAAATAAGACCAGCAAGCTACCATTTAATGTTACTTTTTAATTATTACTTTTACAGATCTACCTGTGCAGGTGGGTCCCAGTTAAAGAAAACCCTAAATAATTTGTAATGCGTGAACAGCCCTTTGGCATGCAATATTAAGGATAAACAGCTTCAGTCATAAGGTGGGCAAGAGTGACATCTGACTATCCGAGCTTTTTCAGATGAGCGTTTTATCACACGCTCACAACTAGCCACTCACGGTTCTTCGCAGGGCATTTTTACGATGCAGAGTTCCTCCTGCATGTCTCTCGCTCCTTCTGCTCTTTTTTTTCTGTCACAAAATGAGCCTCATCAAATCTGATTTTTTTTAGTTATAACAAAACTTGCCACCATTTCCTGCTGCGTGAAGGAGAAGCAGTGAGATATACTGTAAACACCCACTGAATGGACCACTGCTTGCTTCCTATCTCTTGCCCATGTGAAGAAAGAGGAGGCTGCTCATTCCTACTGTGGGACAGAAGCAGGAGGCAAAGTGATGGTAGGGAAATGCGGTCCCCCACCCACCCATCTGCTGATCTTCTATGTCTCGCACTGGGTGGGACCCTTTGTCAGTGGCAAAGTATGTACTCTGCATGCTTCAATCCCTGGCATCTCCAGATAGGGCTGGGAAAAACGGGGTATGAAAACTTAGAAAGCCACTGCCAATCAATATAGATAATCCTTCCCCTACCTTGTGCCCTCCAGATGTTTTGGATGTCAACTGTTATTAGCCCCAGCCAGCATGGCCAATGGCCAGGGATGCTGGGAGTTGTAGTGCTCTTGCTCCTCTTGCTCGTGCTCTTCGCTCCTCTGATGCCATGTTTCTCGCCTGCCCAAGGGCCTCTACTTCCCTTGCTCGGCTCCGTCCATTTTCTTCTGCTGCCCCTTACGCCTGGAACGCTCTTCCAGAACATTTGAGAACTACAACTTCAATCGCAGCTTTTAAAGCTCAACTAAAAACTTTTCTTTTTCCTAAAGCTTTTAAAACTTGATGTTGTGCAGACTTTATACTGTTAGTTTTACCCTACCCTGTGCCTGCTTACCCTACCCTGTGCCTGTTTGCATTCTCTTCCCCTCCTTACTGTTTCATTATGATTTTATTAGAATGTAAGCCTATGCAGCAGAGTCTTGCTATTTACTGTTTTACTCTGTACAGCACCATGTACATTGATGGTGCTATATAAAATAATAATAATAATAATAATAATAATAATAATAATAATAATAATAATAATAATAGTCAAAAACATCTGTAAGGCCCCAGGTTGGCGTAGACAATACTGAACTAAATGGATCAATGTTCTGATTTAGTATAAGGCAGGCAGTTTCCTATCTTTCTATCTTCACAATGTACTGGTTACTTAGACTTGTTTTATGTCACTAGTAGCAAAGTATGTTTGGAATGTGTAGTGATACAAACTGGGCTATCCACACATTATTTTATCCCAGCTTTCCCCGACCTGGTGCCCTCCAGATGTTAGGGACAATTCCCAGAATTCTGGACTCTTGGTCATGCAGCCTGGGGCTGATCGGGGTTGAAATCCAAAACATCAGGAGGGCATCAGGTTGAGGAACACTGCATATCCCAATGAAACGGAGTCTCCATATCTGCCACATAATGTGTTACGCGGATCATCCCAATCATCCGTAGTATTTCCTCACTATGCCAGATCATGCTGCTCAAGGCATTCATTGCTGACACAGAAGCACTCCCTTTGACTGGGATCTTCCACAGGAAGCACTACTAAACATTTCGACCAGGGGACAAGGGCACATAGCCCATCAGCACATTGACAGGGGCATCCATCAAGGGCTTTATTCTCTCCTCTGCCTTCACATCTATTAGTTCATATGTTTAAATTATTGCCATATTTTATTTATGAAGTACTTCTGCTTCTCTAAGAATAGAATCCAACAGTCTCCAAGATGCATGATTATTAAAAAATATGTCAATGAATGTGCCCTTTGAAATGTGATATGTTGCCCATGCTCATTTTTCTGGCATTTGTATTGGAACATTTCTGCCCAGGCCGTGCACTCCAGCTTGCACATGTGCTCGGCTCACAGGATGAGTGTTCCCGCTGAATTGCAGCATTGGCTCGAATGGGCAGAAAGCAGGTGCCAGCAGGAGTGATGAGCTGCCTTGCACCTCCAGTGTGGCGTAGTAGCTAAAGTGTTGGACTGGGAGTCAGGAGATCCAGGTTCTAGTCCTCACTTGGCCATGGAAACCCACCGGGTAACTTTGTGCCAGTCACAGATTCTCAGCCCAACTAACCTCACAAGGTTGTTGTTGTGAGGATAAAATGGGGAGGAGGATTATGTATGCCAGCTTGGATTTCTTGGAGGAAAAAAGGCGGTATATAAATGCAATAATAAATAAAAATAAATTTTAAAAAACTGTGCTGTTGCCTTCAGGTGTGGTAGAGGACCCATTTGGCCACCAATATTGAAGGAAGGGTCAACTGCCAGTCCATTTCCCTTCTACTGGAAAGGGAGTAGAATCAGCTTGTCCTTCACCTCAGGCACCCAAATGTCCTGGACCTAGAACCTGACCTCTATTTTGCCTTTAGATGTAGTGGAGGACCCATCTTGTCACCAGTATTGAAGGACCCTTCCTTCAATACTGGTGACAAGCTCAGTCCCCTTGTCAACTTCTCCTTCACCTCAGGCACCCAAGTCATTTGAACCTAGAACCTGCATGGCATTTTTTTTAATGATGGAACATTATTATGTATTTATTATTTATTTAGAATATTTATATACCGCTCCCCACTGAAAAATTCCGGAGCGGTGTACAAGATAAAAGGAAAATAAAAACAGAATGAAACAGTTAAAACAAAATTTAAAAGAAGCAAAAACAGAGACTCAAGGCTGCATATTAAGGAAAGGCTTCTTGGAAGTTACATCACATTACATCACAATGAGCCTCCATCAGGAGTCTAACGTGGTAAGGAGCAGTCATAGGTTTGCTATCATCTGCTGTTGGTGAGCACTAGGCCTCAGTGAGAGCGGAATCTGCAGCCAGCAGTGGGAAGACGCTGTTTAATTTTCTAATTGCATCCTATAAACATCTTCCCACTGCACCTTGCTAATGCCTGTTCGCCCCGGCCCCGCCCCCACCCTCAAATTGTAATGTAGATCCATAATCCTATTAACACTTCGCCAGCAAACACTGAGAGGTGGAGAAAATTGTTAATGCGACCTTTTTAAGCTGCTTATTTGAATGGAGCCTTGTGGGCTGAGTAAATATCCGCTTTTCTGGGGTTTTCCGCAGAGTGCTGCATGCAGTTTTGCTGCTGAAGATGTGCATGTTCTCTTTATGGCAGCAGATGTTCATTTGCTGGGTGTTCCCTGGAGTGCACAACATTTTTCCTTCATATCCTTAACATTAGTTTTGGACCCAACCAACATGCCAGCGCAGCAGTTCCTGATGAGCTGAGGTACTTCACCGCTCGCATTTGCAGCTGCTCTGACACATTGCAGTATGGAATCCGTGTTTCTTGTTAACCTATATTCCTATTAAAGTCCACATAAAGAGAGAGAGAGAGAGAGAGAGAGAGAGAGAGAGAGAGAGAGAGAGAGAAATACTCCATGTATAGGACAATTAATCCTTCTTACATGTCTGATCAGATTGTAAAAAATAGTGATCCTCTAGGTGTATCCTCCAGATTGAAGTCCTGCAGCTCTGAAGATCAGTCTTTACAGCAGCTAATTAAGTTTTCTGCTTGCTACCCATTGAAAGCGTCAGTCAGATATAATTAAAACTGAGTAGCTGATGACAGCAATGGCATTTGTCAGAATCATCCAGTGGTTCAAATACCAGTTCTGACAGAAATGTCAAACTGATAGCATTCCCATCTTCCCAATGCCAGACAGAAAAAGCAGGGAAAACATCTCTAATAAATGCCTGACTGATAACCTTTATGAACTCCCAGGTACCACATTCTGCCTGTGAAAGTTCCTTGCATACCAAACTCATCCCCTCTGGAGATGTTTCTTCCTCTCAGGGCATTGTGGGAAATGGGCTTAGTTTTCCATGGTTCTTCCGAAGAACAACTAGAATCAAGTTCACATTTATCTGTGCATCTTCATGACCCGATGACTTCAAAATCGAATGATATATACACATCTGGAAGTGAGCCTCTGAAGTGGCTGATGTCATCAAATCTTGTGTGCTAGGACAAGATGTAAAGGCAATTCCAGCCTTAATTTTAATATAATTCTGGTATGCATGTGATTACACCAAGTGGAAATCTTTGTCACCCTCACCAATGGTCCCATCTGTTATTCATTTTAATTTTATTTTTTAAAACATCTGAGCAAGGCAATTCCACAACTTCTCTAAACAACATACTGTTCCTGAATGCTCATGGAGAAGGGTTATAGATCAGTAATGGAATATGTGCTTTTCTTGCGTGAAGGAGGTCTCTGATAGAAGTGCTGGGAAGGACCCACGGATAAGAACTTGGAGAGCTGCTGTCAGCTATAATAGACAATGACTGGGTGAGATGCACCAATGAGCTTACTCAGTGTAGGACATCTTCATAAGTTCATGTCCCCGGGAATGTCTCCCTAGGAATGTCTACTATCCTACCATGGCACTCTGAAACTGAAGTAATTGGAAAATAAGGAGTCTTTTTTTTTTTTACATGATTCCATTATAACCTGAAAATAGTTACAATGGCCTGGTTCAGAAGACACTTTAAACCACGGCTTTAAAGCCGTGCTTTAAAGTGTCTTCTGAACCAGGCCAATGTCATCTACAGAATCCTTGCTTTGTATTCTTCTCTTGGCTCATGTTTCTTTTAATGTTGCCTTTCATTAGAGAGGTGCGCATTCTCACAGTGTAACCCTATATGTGTCTACCCAGATGTGTCACACTGAGAACCAGGGAGGTTATTCTCAAGTAAATGGGTATAGGATTGCAACCTTGCAATGCAATCCTATGCATGCTTCCTCAGAAGCAAGCCCCATTGTGTTCAGTGCGGCTTACTCCCTAGTAAGTGTGTTAGAACTTCAGTCTTAATTGGAATACTTAGAACCAAGACACATATCAGAAAAGTCATGTATTTTTCAGTGGGAAGATTGGAGCAACCATGCTTGGCTAGTGTGGCAGTGGAGTGATGGAATCAACATATTTCAATATGTTATTTCAAATAACCCACTCTGGGTTGCAGAATTTTCAGAGAAAGGGTGAGTCAAAAGGTCAGACTCCCCATCAGCTCATCCATCAGACTGCAGAAGAGTTCCCTTTTTTCTTTGTTACTTTCTACAGATAACATTGTAGTTTCTGATTTTCAGTTTGCAGCTGTGACTCAAAATCCCATTTTCCTTCAGCAAGGCAGCCTGCTTCATTAGATTGTATTTGCATTGTTTTGCTTTTAGCATGCACACACATTTTAAATTATAACACCCCATTAGCAGAGACCATTTTTATTTAGCTAATAAAATCTCTCTCTCTCTCTCTCTCTCTCACACACACACACACACACACACACACATCTGCTTTTACATTTGGTCAGCTGGGAGATCTTGTGGAATGGGAAAAAAAAAGCAACGTGATGCCTCTCATCACTGTCATGTAAATAAAATTGGGGCAGCCACTATTTTACTTCGCTCTGTGGCATCAAACCTAGGCTTTAGATTGGCGTGCGAGGATCTGTAGTTTGTAGTGACAGAGAGCTCCCTATGCACACTCGTCTGTCATCTTTCAAAGGAGAAACAGCAGTGGTGCATGATGACACATTCCCCATAGCCGCTTGGAGCCGGTGTAACAGAATTACATACAACTGAAATGGAAGGATGCGCTAGATGTGGTGTCACCACAATGTGGTGTCACAGTGACACAAAGGATGTGGTGTCAATGTGACAAGTTGCTTTTCAATGGCTGTTTTATAACCTCACTTACCTAAAATTAAAAAACAAAGGGTTGAATCCAGGATCTGCCTTCTGTGAGAGGAAGGGCTCTGGTCCTGCAAGGTCCCTCCATCTCATTTTGTGGGGTACCCCTGACACCACAGCTCACCCCATTCAGCAGGATCTCCTGACTCTCTTGTAGCACTTTTAGAGAGCTGGAGGGGCTGATGACAGAAGGAGGGGATGAGGAAGTCCACTTTCACCAGCCCAGTTGATCCAACCCAAAACACACACACAGAGAGAGAGAGAGAGAGAGAGAGAGAGAGAGAGAGAGAGAGAGAGAGATTTATTGTGTCTTAGCAAATTGCCATTATACACAAATACAGGGGTGAGGGAACCTCTGCTAATAAACCACTAAGAGTTGAATAATTTTCCATACAGCCTTTAGACTTCTTGGCACGTATCCGTAGAGCATTGACAAGGAATTTAGAAGTTCTGAAAGATACATACTTCTCAGCATCAGACGATAGGAAACTAGCCTTAACAAGGGATGGCCTTCCCTTCAACGATCTTAACAAAGGATGAATGTATTTAGTTCTGAGATCAATATAAATAGAGCAGGGCTAGTCTGAGAATTTTAGCTTTGATTGTCATCACACCCAGTTCTGCACGGAGCAATTCTAATTTTGTAGAAATGGGAACTGCCAAGAATCTACGCAAAAAAAAAATATTTTGAGTGGTTTCTAATGGATCCAAGTTGGCCATAGCCCACAGTGGTTCTCCATATAGCAATTTTGGCAGAACCCTGGTCTTGTACAGTTCTAGAGTGGGCTAAACCTTTTGTACAATAGAATCGTAATAGTCCATTTAAAGTTCTACCCGCTAACAAGGTGCTTGATCCAACCCAAAAACAAACCAAGGTTTCTCTTAGTCTAAACCTCTGCATGTTTCTTTAATCCTTATGGCCAAACTAAAGTTCTTGTAGCCGCACATGACTTAGGGTGACCATTTGAAAAGGAAGACAGGGCTCCTGTATCTTTAATATTTGTATTGAAAGGGGAATTTCAGCAAGTGTCATTTGTATATATGCAGCACCTGATGAAATTCCCTCTTCATCACAACAGTTAAAGCTGCAGGAGGTATACTAGAGTGACCAGATACAAAAGAGGGCAGGGCTCCTGCAGCTTTAACTGTTCTAATAAAGATGGAACTTCACCAGATGCTGCATATACACAAATGACACCTGCTGAAATTCCCCTTTCAATACAACTACAGGAGCCCTCTCCTCTTTTTCATATAGTTACCCTAACTGTGTTCAGCTATGTGTGGTTGGTTTATTTACTCCAGAGAAAGCGCATAAAGCCCCAATTCAGATTGGAACCATGAAAGGGGTGTGTGTTTGTGTGTGTGTGTGTGTGTGTGTGTGTGTGTGTGTGTGTGTGTGAACCTGTCCACCACACGTTTTCATCCTGAAATTTCACTCCCTACAGAGGCTGGGGTTCGGGTGTTAAAAAGAAAAGAAAAATGCCTCCATTGTCTCTAATGGAGGCCTTTTCCTTTCTCTTTTAACTTCCTGCCCATGTGGTCCTGATCCAAATTGGGGCTAGAAATGCTTAGAAGGAAAGGAAGCTCTCGTGCAAGCACTTGAGTCATTGCTGACTCCTAGAAGGACGCTTGCTTTCGCTGACGTTTTCTTGGCAGACTTTGTAGCGGGGTGGTTTGCCATTGCCTTCCCCAGTCGCAACTACCTTTCCCCCAGCTAACTGGGTACTCATTTTACCGACCTCGGAAGGATGGAAGGCTGAGTCGACCTGAGCCAGCTGCCTGAGAACCAGCTTCCGCTGGGATCGAACTCAGGCCGTGGGGAGAGTTTCGGCTGCAGTAACTGTCGCTTACCACTCTGCGCCACACGAGGGAATATATACCACCCATGCATAGCTCAGCTATGCATGATTGCAAGAAAGTTTAGCCTGGCCCTTAAAGGGAAGATGGCTGTGCCTGGGGGCAGATCCACACATAGCCTTCGGGATGCCCTGAAGGCGCTTTGGGGCGTCCCAAAATCGATGATGTGTACCCTACCTTAAGCGTCCCAAGAAGAGGCGGCAGAGGATGAGGCGGCTCCTCGCGGGGACGGGATGAAGACTTGCCGTGCCCGGCGCCTTCGCCGGGCAATCAGCTCCCCCCCCTGCTGTTTGCCTGGGTGAGATGTTCACTGCCGTCCACCTACCCGCTGGCCTCCTTTTGCCGGCGAAAGAGCCACCCGGGCGTAAGCCGGCGGCGGCTTCTTCCGCCAAGCTCTCCGGCCCGGGTGGGCCCAGGTGGCTCTTTCGCCAGCAAAAGGAGGCCGGCGGGCAGTGAACATCTCACCCAGGCAAACGGGGGGGGGGCAGCTGATTGCCCAGCAAAGGCGCCGGGCGCGGCAAGTCTTCATCCCGTCCCCGCGAGGAGCCGCCTCATCCTCTGCCGCCTCTTCTTGGGACGCTTAAGGTAGGGTACACATCATCGATATTGGGACGCCCCAAAGCACCTTCAAGGCGTCGCGAAGGCTATGTGTGGATCTGGCCCTGGGTCATTTGGCATCCTGGCCTCTTCAAAGAGACCAATGCTGTCAGGGCCTCCATTTCCTTCTCCATTGCTGCCGGAGTGCCCTAATAGCAAGCAAATGGAATGAGAAGGATCACTAAAGCTCATATCATAACTCTAAACAATGATCTTCCTTTTCTTGTAGGATTCAAGGCATTCTTACAGAAGAAACAGAAAATTAGTAGGCAGGCCTGCATAGGCACCGTGTTGCGCGTCTCTGGAGAATAACCGACTTATCACCAAATTCCAAACAGTTCTCTGAAAGAAAGAAAGAAAGAAAGAAAGAAAGAAAGAAAGATAGAAAGAAAGAATTTTCACAGAAATGTGACTGAATCCCAAGATAAAATATAGGACTTTTCATATTGCCCCCCCGCCCCAGCTCCTGTTTTATTTTACTAAAGCATGCTGTCTTTCAATTAACATAGTAATCACCTATTGTCACCTGTTACTATGTTAATCCTGAGCTGGTGTGAAATTACTTTATAATAAACACTATGGAGTTCTGACTTTCAATTAATTTTTACATGCTGCGCTTAAATCAGATTACCTCTACCCCACCCTTTTGACCACACAACATAATTCCTTCCCTATAATGCAGTGGAGGATTAATTTGCATGAAGCATATCTGTACACATTTGCAAATAAATGCAAAGGCAGGCATTGTGCCATATTTGCATTGCTTACTATGTCAGCTTTAATATACACTTGGCAAGACTATTAAACGTTCGTGTTTTCTAGGATGTTAAAGGATATTGCGATATTGTGTGTATCTGTGCATGTTCAAGTCATTATGTGTTTACAAAAAAAGGCTGCATAAAATCCCATGATTTCATGCAATAAGATGGCAGTTTTTGCCAAGGTTTTGCGACTTGATCTTGATAAATGTCCAGAACTAGAGGCATGGAAGTGAAATCCAACTTAGGCAAGAGCAACACCTCTTTTCTTAAGCTCTGGAATCATGCAAATAGGCCCGGGCTCCCTGGTCATTCAGTGTATGTGTCATTGTGACCATCATGTCAAACAACAGGGAAAGAGTGGGATATCTATTTTTCCTCAAGCAGACAGTAGTCTACTGAGCTAGTTTGCTGTTCAGCTGCACTGTGGTGAGCCACTTGGATTATAGGGTGGCTATGGGTCATCATTTGCAGAGGAGAGTCCTCTATTGAAGGATTGCAGGGGGCATCCTCTATTTGAAAGACTGCCCTGTTAGCATTTTAACAGAAGGATATCAGGCAGGCACACAGGTCAAATTCTTCTGAACTGTATTTTGCTTTAAATTATAATATTTCCACATTTCTATCTATACACCACATGTAAATTTTATGCAAATTGATGCCCTCATTTTGGATGATCCATTTTGGTGGCCACCCTAATCTGTGGCCACATGTAGCATAGTCAGAGGTGTGTGTGTGTGTTTTCCATTTCTGTTAATCACAGGAACAAAACACATGAGTAAACAGGACTATGTTCTCTCAGAAGTGTTCCTTCTTTTCATAATGAGATTGCGTTGCACCTATTGTAATATGTGTACACTGAACCACAAATGAGATGATCTGTAAACAATATTAGTTTCTCCAGGGATTAAGCAACAACCGTGCTAACAGTTGGATAAGGAAAAGGATGTTTTGACAACTGAAGTGCAGATTTGTATTAGCAAAATCGTTGTGCCAGTAATAGCATCTTGAATACTAAATTACGATGCCAACAAAGTGATTGAACAATTGTAATTCTCTCTCCGTGGGGCTGTCCAAGAAACTGGTTTCGTAGAGGCTGCCACTGCCTGGCTGGCTACGGTGCTAGTTGGCATTTGCATGCGATGCCTATATGGCTGAATTGACTGCAAATGTATTTCTGAGCCTAATTCAAGGGATTGATTTTAGGCTGCATTTCTGCAACACTTACCTGGGAATAATTTCCATTGAAATCAATGGGCTGATTCACATAACACAGCCATTCCATTGTGGATTATTTATCCCACAGGGAGCTGCAGCATGTGCCGGATGTGTGCAGTTGTCATTTTGAAAATGCTCGAGGTGATCAAGGGTTGCACCATCAAACCCTGCCATAGTGTGTTATTTGAACATTGAACAACCCTTGCATAACCCTACTACTAACAGAGGTTTATGCAAGGGTTGTTTAACCCTTGAATAATCCAGGGTGGCTGGGTTCGCATGATACAGCACACACCCTAACTGGGGATTGCATATTCAAAATGGTGGCTACACATTCCATGGCTCATTGGGGGTTATTTAACCCACTGTGTTGTGTTAACCAGGTCAATGTACTTCTATAAATCCCTAGACTACAACTCCCATCATCCTCAGGATGGGAGTTCTGACAGGGTGATGGGAGTTGTAGTCCAACATCACGACAGCACTAAGTTGGAGAAGGCTGACCTAAATAGTTGGACTGCATATATCTCAGGGAACACCTCCCATAGAAACCATCCCAAAATATAAGATTTGCCAATGAAGCCTCACTTCAAAATCGATCATATGAGGAGACTAGTTTGGTCTCCACAAGAAATGGTGTTTTTTCAGTGGCTTCCCCCAAAGCTTTGGAACTTTTCCCCACAAGCTGTTCATCTGGCTTACTCTCATATGGCATTCCTGAAGCAAGTAAATTTATTTATTTATTTATTTATTTATTACATTTTTATACCGCCCAATAGCCGAAGCTCTCTGGGCGGTTCACAAAAATTAAAACCACAATAAAACACCCAACAGGTTAAAAACACAATTACGAAATACAGTATAAAAAGCGCAACCAGGATAAAACCACACAGCAAAATTGATATAACATTAAAATACAGAGTTAAAACAGTAAAATTTAAATTTAAGTTAAAATTAAGTGTTAAAATACTGAGTGAATAAAAATGTATTGATTTATTTTTGGCTCTCTGTTATTTCCAATTTATTAGGCCAAAATGTATACCCTGAAAAGGACTTATTTCTGTGGTTTAAATTATTATGAATTGGACCTAGAGTAGGTTAGTTGAACTTTGTTCCCATTGATATAAATGAGACTTACACAAAGTCATGAAAAATTTAACCCATTAATTTAAATGGGACTTAAGTTCAACTAATGTTAGCCTGGATCCAACCCACTGCTTTTCAGACATAGGTATGTTGTTGCTTACGCTGGCACCAGTCTAGGTTTCATACAATAATGTTTTCAGAAAAGTGAAGAACTATATTATTCCTTCAGTTGCCTGTTTACTTAATTGCTCGACTATCTTCCTAAAAAAAAAAAAAGTTTTATTTTGTTTGAAGATGGAGGGTGTTTGATTGAGCTCTGCTTTTACTCAAGAATGCGCGTGTATACACACACACCTTCTGAAATTTCCCTGCAGTGTACAGTTACAGACTTTACACTGTTGAGTGTATTTAGGCAGGGTGATAGTGAGGTCAAATAAGCCTGGCCAGGGCCCTATATGAGGTATAGAATGTGTCCCAGAATCCTCTGTTATGAGCTGGGATGCCACAGCAGATGTGCAGGTGTCTCTGAAAAAGTTAATGTGGAAAGGATCTCCTGTGGTTTGAAAACCACAATGACATAAATGCCCATGCACTGAGACCATCATCTGAGGCCTTTTTCCAGATAGCCCTACCATCTGAGGTGCAGCTGGTGGCAACTGGAGTGAGCGGCTTTTCAGTGGTGGTTTCTTGCATTTTGAACACCCTCCTCAGGGCACCCAGATTGACATCTTTTAGGCACCTGGCAAAATCTTTTTGTTTCTCAGACTTTTTAAAATTGTTAATTTGTGAGCTGCTAAGCAGTTTTATGGTCCTGTTTCTTGGTTTACTGCTGTAGCAGTCATGTATGTGTATGCACACATGTATACATATTTTGAATATTGAATTTTTAAACCTCTGAACCTGTTTAGTTGACTTGGTAACACAAAATGGCTACTGAAATTATGTAAATAAAGACAGCAAAGATAAACCACACATGATGAGTATTGATGGCATGGTAGCCTGAGGTTTAATTTGTGTGCCACATTTGTGAGTTGCAATAGACATATCTGTTTCTCAGCTTTTGAACATATTAACACAATTGTGATTGTTTTGATGGTACCAGTATAGGAAGAAACAGCAAGGGAAGGTATCCATGACTAGCACAAGATTGTGTGTCATTAACAAGAGAATAATGATGATGAGATTGGTTTCTGAAACAACAGATGGTGGCTTCATCTATGACCTGATCCAAAGCTTCACTGCTTCTAATAGTCAGTGAGCACTCTGTGGAAAACTGAATTACTTGAAACAGGTTATGAGAACACTGATAAAATCTGTTAATTCTATTAGAGTCAGGAGCCTTTTGGCATCATCTGTTCCAAAGCTTGCTTGAGTAGCCCAGTACTTTGGGAAGCTAGATAAAGAAGCACTTTTTTACAGATATATCTCTTTTGTAAATAAATAAATAAATCCATTCCTTATTTAGGAACATACAACATTCTGAAATGTAAATGTGGAACTTGCCATCATGAGAAATTTATCTAGATTGTGATATCCCATAAATACAGAAGACACATTTTTATTCATCAAAAATAAACAAGAGGGTCTCTCCAATGAGGTGCTCTATCCAATGTAGTCTGACTTCAGTCCCATTCATTTCAATGGGCCTATTCAATGTAGGACTGACATTGGATACAAGCCATGATGTTGTACATTATATTTGAAAAAAGAATGGCCTTGATCTAGACAATCTCACACAGGGATGTGCATGTGCCACCAACTCAGCAAGTGATAATGGCTGTCAGTCACATGATTTGAGAGGAATGGGGGCCCTTCCCTTCCAAGATAAGCACTGTCTACCTTAAAAGTGCTAACCACTGGTTTGGTGGGTAGTAGTGCATTCTTTGGCCCAGAGCAGCAGATCACTGCACATCTGAACTGATTGCTTGGTGCAGGCATCCAGTCAGGAGATCAATGTACCTGGTTATAATATAGGTTCCAATCTCAATCCATTTGGGAGTCCATACATGAAGCTTTCTTCCAAATTTAGGTCAAAGCTAATACAAAATATCATGGTATCATGGCTCTAATACAGTAAGGGAGAGCTGCATATGATTAAGTAGCTTCCCTGTAATGATTCCCTCAGCACAGCAGGACATATATGTCGAACAGAGTTGTACTCACATGGGGCCTCCACTGGATGAGGAACCATTATTCCAGGCCAGACAAAAGGTCTGTGCTATCAACGTTGACAATGCCAATAAACTGTTTTTGATTTATTTATTACATATCTATACCATCCAATTGCCAAAACTCTCTGGGCAGCTCACAGCAATTAAAACCATAAAATACAACATGGTAAGATAAAAGTTTAAAACTACAATATAAAATAAAACCAATCCAAAACAACACAAACAAACCTAGCAGAAATGCAAAGATTTAAAATACAGTAACAGATTTAAAGCATCAGGAACTGAAAGACTAAAATGCCTGGGGAAATAAAAAGTCTTCCCCATTACCAGAAAGCACAACGTAAGTGCCAGGCAAACCTCTCTGGAAAGCTCATTCCACAGCTGGGATGCCACAACAGAAAAAGCCCTCTTCTCAGTGGTCACACACCTCACTTCTTTGGCAGGGGTTCACAGTGAAAGACTGCTGAGGGTGATCTTAAGATGTGGGCAGGTATATATGGGAAGAGATAATCCTTCAGGTAACCTGGCCCCAGGCTGTTTAGGGCTTTGAATGTTAATATCAACATCTTGAATCGGCCCAGAAATGCACCTGCAGCCAGTGCAGATGAAAAGGTACTGGAATAATATGATTATACTGGCCAGTGCCTGTTATCTATCTTGCTGTCTTCTTTTGGACCAGTTGAAGTTTCTGGACCATTTTCAAAGGCAGCCCATATCTAACACATCACAATAATCCAGATGAGACATTACCAGAGCATGAATAACTGTAGCTAGGCTACCTCTGTCCAGATAAAGACATAGCCAAATAAACTGTAGCTAGGGTACCTCTCTCCAGATAAAGACGTAGCCTAAGCTGATAAAAGGTACTCTGTGCCACTGAGTCCACCTCTAGTGACAATGATGGATCCAGGAGCACCCGCAACCCATGAACCTGATCCTTTAGGGGGAGTACAACCCCCCAGAACAGGTTGAACATAATTTAGCTAGGAAGATGAACCACCCATTAACAATACCTTGACTGGATTGATTCTCAGTTTATTGGCCCTCATCCAGTCCATTTCTGTACCCAAATATTGACTCAGAACAGCCACTGCCTCACCTGGATTTAAAGAAGATGTTTGAGGGTGCGTAGGGGAAGAGAATCCAACCCCACTACTTTCCTGCTATTGGGAAGTTTCATGTCCTCCACAGAATGGAATCACACCTATTCTCAGTTAACTGGCATCCCATTCTCCTTTACTAGGAATTTAAGATTCTATTCTGTGACAATAATGGAGATAAATGTTGGTTAAACTTGGAGAGGGAAGCTATAACCTTCACAGGGACTTTTATTCCAGCTGTGTTCAGGTGCTTTATAATGACTTCAGAGGACTGTACTGACTCATTTCAGATGATGACTACATAACTATTCATTTACACTTAATGAGTTTATTCCACCAGGTATAGGATGAACTCTAAACAAATAGTGCCACTGAATCATATATGTCAATAAATCTGAGCACTAAACTGATTCTGGGTAGCAAAGGTAATGATGAAAAGAGAGAAGAGGAAGCTGTCTCTAATTAATGAAAATGCCCTTTGTATTTTCTAATGGCTCAAACATTAATTTGAAAATGGCTTTCTCTGCAATAATTTACAGACAAGCACTTCATAATGGGGAAACAATTCAAATTGATGTGCACTTGAATGGTGATGATCTGATTAACTTTATTAGATTCTTGTTGATTCTACAGTCCAGATGAAGTGTACCATTTTTCATAGATTTCATACCTTGCGGTTTTAGGTTTTTACATTATCCGTCTTCAGGCTTCAGTTGCTGCTGAAGGTCTTTGCTCTGGGACATCTTCCAGGTTTGAATGGACAGAACCAAGATCCTGGGGACCGATTTCATTTGTCTCTTTCCATTAATTCCAAAGAGATGGTCTTTTCCACCTTGGAGGAGCACTTGATTAAATTTAGCACAAGAATTCACATAGTCATGGTGCCGTGGACTGTAATTGAAATGGCTTGAAAATATTAGAGAGGCACAACTCAAAGTGAAACTAAGCCCACCAGGAGATAGGCTCCGCATTGGATTTAAGTTCAAGAAGCTTTAGTTTGAACCCGGTCAGGCTTACACTCTTCAAAGAATAACATTTTGTTCTTGAAACACAAAGAAATCTTTGAGGTACAAATCAGTCATGAAAGACAGAGAGTTTCGAAAGCAGAACCAAGGAAGCTTACCAAGCATACTCTTTGAACTGATCAAAACTATGGTATCAAATTCAAATAAAATGTACACAATTTCTCATCATTAAAAACTGCCTGCAGTAGTTTCTACATAAAGTAATGAGGCTTACATAGTGTATCCCTATGTGTTGAAGGAAACACAAATGCAAACACATCTTGTTTTATCACTTCCATTTCTCTTTCTTCATATCTATCCTAATCCTAATACGCTCTTAGTTCCTAGTAACTATGCAGTTATATCAGTAATTTCAATGGGGCTAGCACCAGGCAAATCCTTATAGACTGCATTCTACATTTAGGAAAAAAAACACCTTTCTTTTCTGTGATCTTTGTTTGACACAATGTATTGGCTGTATTGTAAGAGGAACATAAGCTACATTGAGGAAGTTTTACAAAAAGCAAAGCAAGCCATGTTGGCCCATAAGAAAAACTGTAATCTTAAGTATGCTTACTAGGAAATCAATGTTAATGAATTTGCTCAGTTTCCAAGAAAACCCATTTATGGTTGAAGTGCGAGTAAGATCCTTGTAAAGGATAACACGCTAACTAGGGCTCTGGGATCCATTTCAAATGGAATTATATATACTGTATTTCTTGCACTTGCTGGGTCTATATGTTGCAGGAGATTCAGGACAGACAAAAGGAAGTGCAGACGATCTTCACACAACACTTAAGTATTCCATGAAGCTTGCTGCCTCTACATGTAGTGATGGTCATTGTCTTTAAAAGCTTTAAAATGGAATCAGACAAATTAATGGAGGATTATGGCTACTAGCTGTGATGGCTATATGCAAATTCCACATTCAGAGGCCCTATGCCTCTGAATACCAGCTGCTGGGGAGCAACTACGAGAGAACTGCTACTTTCCAGAGGATCTGGTTGGCTACAGTGGAAAATGGGAGGCTGGATTAAATGGATCGTTGGTCTGATCCAGCAAAGGCTATTCTTAAATTCTTATACACCTTATTAGACACTTATTCTATATAACATTTGGCTATGTAATATTTAATGTTAGTGAAGATAAAACTAACAAGCATACAGAAGGACAAGTCTTGCTGAAGAGAATCAACATGGCTTCTGCAAAGGTAAGTCCTTCTCACTTACCTATTCTCTGAGAGTGTGAGCAAGCAAGTGAAAAGGCATGATCTGATAAACAATTTTTTTTTGGACTTTCAAAAGACTTTTGACAAATCCCCTCACTAAAGAGGTTTTATAGTATTTCATTATATATTCCTTCCTTATTCGTATATTTTTGTAAGTTTTTTTAATCCTTGAGAGGGTTTCAGCCTTAAAGGCAGCCTAAAAACAATTAATTTTTTTAATGTAAAATAAATAAATAAATGCTTCTGAGAAAACTTAACACTCATGGGATAAGATGAATGATCATCTTATGGGTTGATAACTAGTTAAAAACCTGGAAGCAGAATGCAGAAATAATGGAGGCATGTAAACAATGGGGTCTTTAATAATTTGTATTAGGACCACTGGTTTTAAACGTCTCCATGTATATCAACCTATTCCTCATGGGCAGAATAAAAGGTTTTGAATAGTGGGGAAGTGATTTTTCATTCAAACCTATGGACAAATTTAATTGTTCAGCACTGGAGCAAACAGCCAAGGGAAGTTGTGAAATCCCTCTCCTAAATTGCTTTCAAGAAAATATTGGGAAAACATCTGTGGAGGTGCTTGAGGGACAGGTTTTCTGGCCAGCAGCTCTGTGGTTCTGTGAAGCCTGGTAATTGTTGTTGTTCTTTTTCTAACAATGTTTCGTATGTTCCTTACTTAGCAATTGCGGTACAATGCTGCCAAGATATTCCATGGCAGGAATCTGCAGAAGCCTACACCTATTTGTATGTTTCTATGACAGTGGCCCTCTTTTAAAGCCAAAGAGAGCTAAAACATTAAAGTAGTATTCTTCACTGCAAAGCCCAAGCTCACTGGTGGTTCCCAATCACCTCCTGTGTGGCTCTCCACCTCTCTCTCTCTCTCTCTCTCTCTCTCTCTCTCTCTCTCTCTTATCACTTCTCTTTCTTTTTTGCAGTAGCTGTTCACTCTCAGAAGGGCATTTCTTGCTTTGCTTTGTATTGCTTTAGTAGTGGGCCCAGCTACTGTAGAAGGCTTCAGGGGAGGGAAATCAAGAGAATGTGCTTGTCAACTATAGGGCAGTGGGGGCAAGGCGAGGGATGAGAACATGGGAGAAATCATTCAATTATCTGTGTTGGCGGTTTTACCCCAAGAAGAAAAGCCCAATGTGAATGTCTAGTTCCACAGGTGCTTGAGACAAAATTGAATGCATGGGTAAAAGCGAATGTTTTGCAGCACAGAGCAGTGATGAGAAAAAGATCCATCCCAATCCCAGGACCAAGCGAGCTTGTCAGAATTTGCCTGTTGGAGCAAGCAGAGGCTGGTGGCTTCAATTTCAGTCAGTCTGTGAATCCATTCTGGGTTTTAGTCAGAACCAGTCAGAACTCTAAAGGAGCCATCTAAGGTATATTTTATTTATTTATTTATTTATTACATTTCTATACCAGCCCATAATTGGGCGGTTTGCAAAAGATTAAAATATTAAACATAAGAAATTGATATACAAAATCTAAAACCATAAAAATGTAAAACAGACACCATACAAAGACAACATACATTTATTTATGTTGGGATAGGGTTTGAGGGATAGGGTTCAGCACCTTTGATAGCTCCTTTATTCAGAAGAAAGTTTTCAGTCAGTCTAAAATATGAGCTTTGGCTAGTGGGCAGTACAAAAATGCAATAAATAAATAAATATGTATGATCCCAATCAGGGCTAAATTCATAGCCTCAATATACCCCCTGAGTTCTCATAACTCTTCCATATACTGGCATCTTTCCAGTTAATGCTGGACAAAATTAATCTAATCAGAAGGTACTCAGTTTTACTTAGGGATAAAGCCACATCATATCGGTGACACAAGCTGTGAAAAACAAGGGAAATGCAACTTCGTGGCATACTTTAAAAGCCATTAGCCACAGGGATTCGTGCAAACAATCCTGATTACAGACTGTCATTAAATGACTTTCGAACATTTCAGTTTTTGTTAATTTCAAGCCCATCATTAATATTCTACTTGAAACCATCAAATTTATTTTGTAATGCCCTTCTTTTTGCTGTGTTTAAACTAGGCATAAACTTCTTCATTTGTAACTCATATATATTAGTATTCTCGGACAGTGGAATGATACCCAAATCCACTGAAACCATTCATATTTTTTTCATAGAAATTACCTGAAACCAGAGGACTACATTCACCTGTAATTTTATAATATTATTATGCGCTAAGGGCAATCCTTAGTCATTCAGATTGGAATTGAAAACACATTTTATGGCTGCATTATGATACACAAAATCTGCCTCCTTCAGAAAATAAGGGCCTGATGTAAGTGCTGCAGTCTTAACTAATTTATTGCAAATGCACCATTACAGTGGAATGCATTACGCCTCAAGGGACTCTGCCTAAAAAAGTATTATGCCTATAAGTTGATCTGTAATGTGTTTCTTACACTTTCCTACCCTTTTTCTTAGAGAAATCACCTTAGCCTAGATGTATGTTAGGATTAAGATCCATTCCACATGTTACATTTTGAGGTGTGCATCTAAAAATGCAGTATGAATACAACAAGCACCATTTGGTCTGAGGGCCCAGTTGTATTTCCATACTGGAAGACATGTTAATAATACTTTCCCTGGGCAATACTACAGTTCAGTCAGGGTGCTCCAAAATTCTCCAATATTTCCATATCGTGCTCTTTCTGCTTTCCCTTTTGAATAGGTTTTTCATGTTAAGGGAAAAAAGGTGGAAGCAGCAGCAGGAAAACACAGGAGGGCCACAAATGAAAGATGATGCCTGGAATTCCAGACCATTTCACAAATATGTCAGAATGATTGTGTTATAAAAGCATAGTGCGGAAGCTCTGTAACTGGGGTCTATTGGAATAATAAAGCGAACACCTCTCTTTGTTTCCTACCATGATCAGAACAGAAACTAACATCTCATTGGACTTGATTTGGTGAAATTTCTTTTTCTTTTATGAAGAAGATGGTGGGGTGGCAAATGCAGGGAATAATCACTGATGAGAATGAAAAGAACCATAAGAATGCACAGCAACGTACAAATTAGTATGTATAACAAGTTATACATATTTCAAGACAACTCTGTGGTTATAATTTTCATGCTTTTTAATGGAACACAAAATGGAAATTATAATATATATATAAGTCCGTATGGAAATTTATGCACGATGTGGGGAAAACTCTTCCTGATATGACTGACTTTTCCTCATAATAGAAAATAAAAACTGTTGTACTTGAAAGCAGAAAAGAAACATGAGAGTAAAATGAAACCTGCTAATCTGCATCAGACCATAACAAACATTTTAACATCTACTAAACATGGTAAATATATCATTCACATGAGATGCTGAAATGCACAAAGAATCATCTAGGGATAAAAGTAAGAATGCAAATGAGTGTGTGTGTGTGTGTGAGAGAGAGAGAGAGAGAGAGAGAAATATGGGAACAATCACATTAATCCAAGCTTCAGAGGAACACTTCTAATGCTTTATGAATGGGACGTTAGCTCATAAGAGGATTTAACTTACTTGTTTCAAAAACAATTGCACTTCCAAGTCTTGAAAACAACTGAAGAATGACACCGTTGCCTAGCTTTTAAAGGTGTACTGTATGGGCACTCTAGTGAAAATGTAAGTGGCAAAAGATTGATAAAATTAACAATGTAATCCTATGCACACCTACTCAGAAGTAAATCCCATTTAGACCACAGCCTAAGTGCACCATCCTATTCATGCTTACTCAGAAGTAAGTCCCACTGTGTTCAATGGGATTTACTCCTATATAAACGTACAAAGTAGTGCAGCTTAATCCTACACGTTTGGACAGAAAAAAGTCCTACAACTCCCAGTATTCCCCAGCCAGCATGTGTAAACATGCATAGGATTATGCCCGAAGACTAGGGGCATGTCTACACCAGGGGAGGGGAGGGGGAGGATCTCACGCTATGCTGATTGTGAGATCCTCCCCCTGGGTTTACACGTGACACGTGATGTTTAGGGAGAAAGCAGGATGTCGCGCCTGCCATTTTTGTTAAAGACAGGAGCTTGAGCGCTCCTGCGCTCCAGCGCTAAAATAAGTTTAAAAAGGCAGGGACACGAACCGGCTCTCCTCCCTCTGATCTCCCTCTCACTGCCTCCATTGCTCCTCACCTGTTTTTTTTTTTTTATCTATAGATGCAAAGGATCACATTTATAGATAAAAAAAGGTGTATGGAAGGAACAGAGCAGAGAGAGGGAGGTCAGGGAGGAGAGCCGGTTCCTGTCCCTGTCTTCCTCCCCCTCCTGCTGCCCCGTTCCTCTCCCCTTTTTATCGATATATGCAATCATTCATCTATAGATTTAAAAAAACAGGCAGGGGGAGAGGAACTGGGCAGCCTGAGGGGGAGGAATACATGGACACAAACTGGCTCTTCTCCTTCTGACCTCCCTCTTGCTACCCCATTCCTTCCACACACACTGGTTTTTTTTATCTATAGATGTGAGGGACCGCATCTATAGATAAGAAATAAAAATGGACGTGGGAGAGGAAAGGGGCAGTGAGACGGAGGACAGAGAGAGAGTCTCTCTCTTCCTCCCCCTTTGGCTATACTGTTCCTCTCCCCTACCTCTTTTTTATCTTTTATCTATAGATGTGAAGGATTGCATCTATAGATAAAAAAAATTAAAAAGGTAAGGGAAGGAACAGGGCAGCCAGAGGGGGAGGAAAAGAGGGACACATGGCGCCTGAACCAGCCCTCCTCCAGCCGATGGAGACCAATCAGCAGTCACTATTGGCTGTGGCATGCCTCCCAGTCCAAAAAAGTCAGGGTAAGTGCCCGACTTTTTTGGAGCGGAGTTTAGGAGGTTTGCCCCTTGTTGGCTTCGGAATGGTGGCTGTGTCATACAGATGACCTGCTGCCACTCTGAGTCCACCCTGGGGCAAATCCCTCATCAAGACAGGCCCCTCTATCTAGTTTTGTGCAGTGTGCAATAGTATCTCACATTGTGAACAAAGGTATATGAAAATAGGTAGGACAGGACAGTGGATAGATCTGCCCGTTCTCTCAGCCTGACCTAGCTACAGGATTGTTGCTGGGACCAAAGGGGACTATATATATAATCACCTTGAGGTCTTTTGAGGAAAGGAAATATATAAATGAAATGAAATAAACAGACAGTATACAAAGGTGGGTTCTCCCATAAACGTTCTCTCTCTCTCTCTCTCTCTCTCGTGTTTGATGTGTGGGCATCAGCTTGTATTAAATATGGGATGTGGAGTAGTTGTCTGAGTTATTAGCAAGGGTTTACAAATAACATTTTTGAAGGTCTGACAGTGGTGAAAAACTGAGAATCCAAGCTTGCTTTACCAGCTGTACATACAGACGAGGATGATAAATCCCAACAGATGGAAAATATGTGCAAAATGGGTAGTATGAGTTGTCCTCTCAATGGAAAGGGGCCTATTTTGCTCCCAGCAATTTCCACATATGAACACCAAGATTCTAGGCTCTTATTGTAATTGGACATCAGTGGAAAAAATATTTAACGTTCAGAAAACATTTTAAAATTAGAACAAAGATGGAAGGAGCAGCAAAGAAGGGTTATTGGACATAATAAGACATGGAACCAGTGGTGACAGAAAAAAAGAAAAGAAAGACAAAAGAGAGATTTATCAAACAACTTTATTACTAAAACTGTTCATGTGTCACACATACCGCTACACAACTGAAGTGCAAACCCAAGAGACCAAACCATAGAGAAATCTCAGGAAGACCGAAGAAGTGTGCTGAAATTTCTTATATCATGTTCACAAAGTGAGGAATAAGAAAATGTCATTTGTAACTGATGTTTAAAAACATGGGGAGGGGGAATCCAAGGAAGAAATCCCAATGTAATTTGGTTCAGAACAGTAATATTTGCAAGAATCTTTTCTTGTATAAAGAATCTTTTCAAACAACTGAAGACTGCAATTGTTGACTATTTTTAATTAATATGGAGAAAAGCATTATAGCTCCAGAGCTTTGGAAAGCTGTGCTGCAATGGACACAATTGATCTTTATTTAATGGTTCCACCTGAGGATTATTTATCTTTTCCCCCTTCCTCCTGATGGCTTCCTCCCAGCTTATAAATCTCATCCAGTTATCAGTAATAGAACCTAATTTCCCTCATAGAGGATTCCAGTTATTCATTAGGCTTTGTTTTCTTTTTAGTAAAATGTATTCCATTTTGAATTGCATAAACTGTTTGCCTTAAAAAAATGCAACTAATAAAATGATCCAATTGTTAAACTACACTATTTATTTATTTATTTAATTAATTACACTTATATACCGCCCCACAGCCGAAGCTCTCTGGGCAGTTTACAACAATTAAAAATAGTAAACATTAAAAGTATACAAAAATTAAAAAAACATAACAACAGTATAAAAACAACAGTATCCATTTAAAAACAACAATTCTGGGGTCCATTAAAAACAAACTTAACGTTGTTAAATGCTGTTAAAATGCCTGGGAGAAGAGAAAAGTCTTGACCTGGCACCAAAAAGATAACGTTGGTGCCTCATCGGGAAGATCATTCCACAGTCGGGGGGCAACCACTGAAAAGGCCCTCTCCCTTGTTGCCATCCTCCGAGATTCCCTCGGAGTAGGCACCGGAGGAGGACCTTAGATGTTGAGCGCAGTGTACGGGTAGGTTCATATCGGGAGAAGCGTTCCATCAGGTATTGTGGTCCCAAGCCATGTAGAGCTTTATAGGTTAAAAAAACAGCACCTTGAATTGGGTTCGGAAACATAGGCAGCCAATGCAAGCGGGCCAGAATTGGTGTTATATGCTTAAACCTCCCTGTTCCAGCTATCAATCTGCCGCTTCCGGACCATCTTCAAAGGCTGTCCCATGTAGAAGGCATTGCAGTAATCTAATTTGGAGGTTACCATATGGACAACTGAAGCTAGGTTATCCCTGTCCAGATAGGGATGCAGCTGGGCCACCAACAGAAGTTGGTAGAAAGCACTCCGTGCCACCAAGGCCACCTGAGCCTCAAGTGACAAAGATGGTTCTAGGAGAACCCCCAAGCTACGAACCTGCTCCTTCAGGGGGAGTGAAACCCCATCCAGAACCGGTTGAACACCCCCATCCGATCAGATGAACCACCCACCAGCAGCATCTCAGTCTTGTCTGGATTGAGCTTCAATTTATTAGCCCTCATCCAGTCCATTGTTGCAGCCAAGCACCGGTTCAGCACATCCACAGCCACACCTGATGAGGATGAAAAGGAGCAGTAGAGCTGCGTGTCGTCAGCGTACTGATGACAGCCCACTCCAAAACTCTGGATGACCGCACCCAACAGTTTCATGTACATGTTAAACAGCATGGGGGACAAGACTGACCCCTGTGGAACCCCATACTGGAGAGTCCACGGGACCGAGCAATGTCCCCCAAGCACCACCTTCTGGAGCCGTCCTGCTGAGTAGGAGCGGAACCACTGCAATGCAGTGCCCCCCACTCCCAACTCAGCCAGACGTTCCAGAAGGATACAATGGTCAATGGTATTGAAAGCCGCTGAGAGATCAAGGAGAATCAACAGAGTCACACTCCCCCTGTCTTTCTCCCGACATAGGTCATCATACAGGCTGTTTCCGTGCCAAAGCCAGGCCTGAAACCTGACTGAAATGGATCCAGATAATCAGTCTCATCCAAGAGTGTCTGGAGCTGACCCGCCACCACCCGCTCAAGGACCTTGCCCAGGAATGGAACATTTGCTACCGGCCTGTAGTTACTAAGGTTTTCTGGGTCCAAGGAAGTTTTCTTCAGGAGTGGTCTCACTACCGCCTATTTCAGACGGTCTGGGACCACTCCCTCTCGTAGAGAGGCATTAATCACCTCCTTGGCCCAGCCGGCTGTTCCATCCCTACTAACTTTTATTAGCCAAGAGGGACAAGGATCCAGTACAGAGGTGGTTGGGCGGACCTGTCCACTATATCACATTAAAGGAATAACTTTTTCCAATTATATATTTTTTAAGATAACAAGCAAATTGAAATAACAATTCAGCCTTCTCTGAGGCATTCAGGGAATTAACAGTGCAATCCTAGACATGTCAACTCATTTGTAAAGGACTTACTCCCAGGTATAGGACTGCAGACTAAGGGTGCAATCCTATGCATCTTTAGACAGAAAAAAGACCTACAACTCCCCAGCATGCCCCAGCCAGAGAATCCTAAGTTGGGCCAGGACAATGTTTTGTGATGGATTTCCCACCACTACTGAAGCCCTCCTAGCTATGACAGCCAGGTTGAGAGGTGGGCCTGCCCCGCTATCACTTTTTCTCCAAGCAGTTCTGTTAATGGGTTCCCCCTTCCATTGATTACAATGGGAAAGACTGGCATACATAAAGGGCTTTATCCAGGGTTAAAAGAAGGGGACTTGGACCCAGTGGATCCAAGGCTGCCCCTGATCCATCCCTGCTTCGCCCCCAGGCTTCTCCAATTTGAGGTCATAGAATCATAGAATCATAGAATAGCAGAGTTGGAAGGGGCCTACAAGGCCATCGAGTCCAACCCCCTGCTCAATGCAGGAAT
This sequence comes from Elgaria multicarinata webbii, assembly GCF_023053635.1. NCBI lineage: Eukaryota > Metazoa > Chordata > Lepidosauria > Squamata > Anguidae > Elgaria > Elgaria multicarinata. The sequence continues at coordinate 61,501,596 of NC_086179.1, read as the reverse complement.
CCACCCTAAAGCATCCCTGACAGATGCTTGTCCAGCTGCCTCTTGAAGGCCTCTAGTGTGGGAGAATGTGTCCTTCCAAACGGAAGTCTTCTACTGCCAAAAGTCAAATTGAACAATTCCATCTTTTCTTCCTTTTCTTCTGTTAAGAAAAAGAACTGGTGGGAAAACATGGGACAGTTACAAATGGAAGACATTGTTTTCTGGACACCTCCATAAAATGTCATGAATGAAGTGGTTCAATTGCACAACAAAAGCCTTGTCTGGAAGCACTTTGGTCCTTACTCATATCACTGGCAGTTTGGCTGCACTGCTGGCGATTTCTGTGAGCATTCCAGGGGCCTTCATGGTAGACATACTGTCCTGCTTCTAGGGCTCATTTCTCCCCCTTCTCCCTCTTTTACAAGGTATTACTTCTTAAACAGTGTATTGATCAGAGGTGGGGAACCTTAGGCCCAGGGGCCAAATCTGGTCCTCCTGGGATCTCAGTCTGACTCTCCTGGGGTCTCCAAATGGCCATAGTTCATTTCCCGCAAGCACTGATTCTTTGGTGGTTTGCAGATTTTTTCCCATTCTAAAAGATTACACTGCCTTTCCTAAGGCTTAGCTACTGTCAATAAAAACGTTGAGCTATGACATGCTGGTACATTTTTGTATTTTTGGCCCCACCCATGTCTGTCCGGCAGGACCACCATTTATATATTGGTAATTAAAATTTGTATATGTACCATATGTACATATGATCTCTTGATAAATCCATTGTCAAAGCCTAGGTGGATGATGGCCTGACTATCTTGGGGAGACTTCTTTTGTCCTAGTATAGGCAGGTCATCTATATTGTCCTGCCAAGCAATAGGCAGAATGTTAGGACCAGGCAAAATGATTGCATCTCTTTCTGACCATGCCTAGCTTGCGGCCATGGCAGGGATTCCAGAGCTCCCATGTAAAATCTGCACAGGTTCAAAAGCCTAAAAGCAGGGCATTTTGCAGTGCAGACAATGTGTTTTCCCCCCCAGATCCAGGCTTTGTTTCACTCTTTCCCGTTATCTCTAAAAGACAAATCCAATTATTTTACACTTTGACAAAAAATAATGTGTTGGAAGAAACATATTACAGTTCCTCTGATGTTCATGAGACTATCCCAGATCTTCTTCAGAATCACTGGTTTGAGCATGGCAAGCTCAGAGGCGCAAGGAGGCCTGCCAAGCGGTAGTGAGCTCCAAAACACTTAGCAACATTCCCATCTGGTACAGAGCCTGCTCATTGCCACAGCTGCGTCCCCAGCTCCAATTCATGTGGCTTCATTTCCAGGTGTGTCAGAAAGAGATTTACTAGTCTGTTTCGGCTGCAAGCCAATGCATGCCGCGTTTCACATTGTTGTTAGTTTGTTTGATTCCCCCCCTCCAATTTTGTCTTGTTTTTTCGTCCAAATATTGTATTGCCTTATGAGAAGACAAAGCTTTGAGACAGGCAGCCCAGTTGAAATATCGGACTCCTGAATGCTAATTTGTTCATGGATCACACCGTCTCAAGTTTCAGGAACCCAAGTTCTTCCACTTCAAATGTCGCAGCTGTAATTCACAAACGTTTGGACCAGCAGAAGGAAGATTTTAAAAACTGATAATGCGTGGTTCCGAAAAGAGTTCATTTAGGGTGCAATCCTATACATGTTTAGTAGGGGTGGGTGAATCAGCAAACTTCAAACATGCTGAACTTTTCCAAATTCCATCTCAAAGCTCGCTCCAACACAAGTTGGTATCAGATTACAAGACTTTTTTTTCACACGAAAATCCATGCATATGTTTCCAAATGTACGCATAAAAGATGCACATTTTTGAAATCTGCTTATTTTGAAATATACACGTGTTTGAACTGTTCACATGCTGTTGAGTACATTTGGTGGTGGTGGTGGTGGTGGGGTTTCTGTAGAAATGTACCAAAGATTGCATCCGAGCCCATATTAGGTCTGGAAGTAAAATTCTGGGTAAAATTCTGATTAAAAATGAACTGAAATGCATTTCTCATACATCCCTAATGTTTAGACAGAAAAAAAGTCCTACAGCAACCAGCATTCCCCAGCCAGCAGTATATTTCCGAAAACCTGGAAAAATAAACCTCTATGGTAGTTTTCCTCTTTTCAGAAACATTCTTCTGCATCCACCCATTTTACATCAATTATATACTAGTAGAAAGAAACAACCACTCAAGAACAAAAAGGGACTTAGCTATAGGGTGAAAAGTCTGACAGTAAACAATGTGGAAAGTGACTAGAACAGTAAACATGGCTTCCAGATGAGGAGCCTGAAGCACCAACCTGCTTTCAAAACATCCCTGCCCTGTTAAAAACATGCTGACAGCCCCAAAGGAAGGAAAGTGGCAGAGGCATGGTCAGGCAATGGAGCTTAGGGTGGCCTCTTACATATGGCCAAAAAGAGGGCACAGTTGCATAAAATTTGCATCTGCTAATCCACATGTATAGATGTCAGTGTAGAAATAACCAGTAAAATTTAAATAGAATCACAAGACAGCTCATCATAGTTGGAAAGACTATGACCATGGACCTGTGTATTTGCTTGGCCTGTTATCAGTGCCAATTGTTGATGGACTAGTTTCGAGGCCTCTGCTTTCCCTTTAGGGTTCTTCACCTTAAAATGGACTTGGACTGGATAGCTCTTCAAATAGAGGGAAATCCCAATAGAGGATGGTCCTCTGACAACCCATCTACTATAGGACTGTCCTTTGTTACATAGGACACATGACCAGTCTAGTGAGGGTCTTCATATAGAAAAGGACTCGTGGTATAAAAAGGGGAATTGTCCTGAATTGTTGTAGAAGAAGGAAGGTGTTAGTAGTGGATAAACTTTGCTTCTAATGTTGAGGCCTCCTTTTATTTAACAGATAGATGATTGAACCAAAACACAATCAATTAAGAGGGCAGAAAATCTCATCACATTGTGATTGCAGTCTAGATTTAGAAAACTTCTGAATTGTTGTTGTATTCTTTTCCGTGTTGCAAAGAGCTATAAGGAATGATGGTTAAAGGATGCCTTCCCCCCCCTAATTTATTCCATATTCTAAACCTATTAATTTTACTTCTGCAAAGAATATTCAAGTGTTTCCCGTGAGGTTAGACACTGCCACTCATTTTGTCCTTACAATTTTTGCACAGTACGATTAGAATCAGGCTAGAACTGATTTTCTTCTTTTTGGAAAGAAAAACATTGTGTTTTCACACACAGGTAATGCCACTATATGAATTAGAAGCAGGCAGATGTAACTTGTCAACAGATTTGTGAAATCTAAAGTTCAAAAACAACCTCAGAATTTTCTAGTCTGCCAGTTACTGAGGTGTCATTTCGTATCCATAGGCAGAGCCTGGTTATTCATTTATATTGGGCCTGGTTTTGTATTTTGTACTTGATTGCAAGACTCTTATACTTGCAGAATAGACTTGATAGTTAATCTTATATCATCTGCATCCCTTAAATTACAAATGACGGACTTCTATTAACTTCAACATTCATTGACTCTTACAGCCTTTGCCATTACGCTTTCTAAGGAGAAATAGGTCAGGTGCCAAATTGCATCCATTTCTCACCCACCCTGTGGTTTTAAGAAAATGTGTCATTTTCCCATTCGCTGCTAATTGATTTACTGTAAACACCCAGTCTTAGTCAATAAATTACTTTGGTGCACCATACATTAGTAATAGTTTCCACAGTCGGTTTCTTCCATGCACTGTCAAGAGCCTCCTTAAGGTAATCACAGTAAGAAATCCGTCTTTTTCACCAGGTCCTTCCAGTTCAGCCATTACATTTTCACATCCTGTTTATTTATATCCCATCATAAATATATATTCCTGATATTTTCCAATACCCAAACACCTCACAGTCTACCTATTCCACTGTTTTCTTTACTTTGATGTCTCTTACATATAAACGATGTACATTTGCCATATGTCCTTGGTCCTGTTGTCCTGGTCCTATATTGCCTTGTGTAGCATCTAGTCTTACCGCTAGAAGACGGCTCCTTGTCACTGCATTAGCCATCCTGCCAGCCACTGATGTAAGCAACAAACTGGCAGGAGAATTGCTCTAGCAACACTGTATAGCTGAGATGCTTCATACGCACCAGGATAATGTGGGGCATTTTTACTGGTCCCAGGCACTCCATCCTCCCCTTCTATATTTGGGCCTGAAAGACAAAGGGAAAGTGTGGGTACATGGAGGGTTAGCTGTAAGCAAGCACAATTTGTGACCTGGTGCAATGTCATCTCTGATCATGGAGTACGTGATCAGTTAAGGCATCAGCCTTAGCTTCCAATTTCCTGGCTTTAGGAGCTTAAGCAAACATGAGATAGCCTTAACTTTGGTCTTAAATTGGTAGGTTTTTAATCATCGAATAAAGTGTTGCTTATTGTTTCTCGTGGCACTTTTAAAAAAGCCTTTTTATTTAGAAATCTTAATTGATGCTGCCTTAGTCACTGTAGTTCCTCAAGTTGACTGTTAGCGCGACATGGTGTTGGCTTACCGTTGGCTTCATTATGCACTTCTTCCTTTGTACCATATTCTTTGATTTTGTTGGGCTCTTTTATTGTAGTTACATAGTGTTCATGCACTTGTATAATATCACAGGTGGCATTGATATCAGGAGTGCTTAGCTTTGATCACACTTTCCTGTTATCCTTCTTGATTACCTTAATTTGCATATTGTTTGATTCACTGGGATTGTGATCTGTCGTTTGGTTTGGTTGCATTATTACAATTCTCTGGGCTCCAGCATTGCTTTGTATTCCCACTTTGTTCTGAAGAGACTTGAATGTTTAGCAAGAGATTCTTTAAAAACACAAATATGTGTGTGTTTACCCAATCATAGTAGTTTTCGATTATTGTTTCAAATATGAGATTTATGTACAGATCTCCTGTTCTGAAGTGCATATGAACTACATGATGTAGACAATGGCCAGTTCTACACCAAGCAGGATATGACACTTTGAAAACGGTTTGAAAACTGTATATGGAGTGTGTCCTGGGCCCCAACAGTTATCACTACTGTGATAAACTGTTCTAAATGCATTTAGCTGAAGGCAGTTAGAAGCTCCCTGCAGACATTTCTGCTCAAGGCAGGAATGTCAGGGTGGAGCCACCACATATGGGAACATGGGAAGCAGGACTGCCTGCCTGCCTCTGTGTCCCCTTCATGCCTTATGCCCAAACACATCATTTCAATACCTACTTTAGGGCTATAGTCAGTGGAACTGCTGAACTCTATCCCCAAAATAGGTTTAGCCCTGTTAAAGCAATGGTATTCCCCGTAGTAACCTATGGCTGCAAGAGTTAGACCATAAGGAAAGCTGAGAGAAGGAAGATAGATGCTTTTGAACTGAGGTGTTGGAGGAAAATTCTGAGAGTGCCTTGGACTGCAAGAAGATCAAACCAGTCCATACTCCAGGAAATAAAGCCAAACTGCTCACTTGAGGGAAATGTATTAAAGGCAAAACTGAAGTACTTTGGCCACATAATGAGAAGACAGGATACCCTGGAGAAGAGGCTGATGCTAGAGAAAGTGGAAGGCAAAAGGAAGAGGGGCCAACCAAGGGCAAGATGGATGGATGATATTCTGGAGGTGACAGACTTGACCTTGGGGGAGCTAGGGGTGGCAACGGCCGACAGAAAGCTCTGGCGTGGGCTGGTCCATGAAGTCACGAAGAGTCAGAAGCGACTGAACGAATAAACAACAAACAAGCTCCTTTAGAGTTCTGACTGGTCCTGACTGAAACCCAGAAGGTTTCACCACCCTCTTAAAAAGGACTAACTAACTTCCACTGGCTGTAATCCCTCCTTCATCATGTCGCCTCATCATACCTTTATGGGAGTGTTAGAGAAGGCACCGTCTGTTCCCTTCCCCCCTACCTCAGTGACCAGCCACTACTCTTCTAGATCTAGTCTACATTGTGACCAGAACATGAACTCCCAAACTACAAGCTTTCAGCAATGTGTTCTTTCCAAGGCCCCTGCATGTGGTGATGCTGCTTCATCCGCTGGGCATAGTCTTCGTGTCCTTGGGAACAGTAGAATGCTGAATGCTTTGAGTTGCTGGATGCTTTGGGGATATAGTGGGTTGGCCTACATGCTGCTGCAATGTGAAGGGAGGGCTTTGGCAGCTGGAGAAAAGGAATGACAATGTTTCCAGTAAAATTGAGGTTTGATTCACATTAAGTCAAACTTGAAATCAATGGGACTTGAGTTAGTCATAACTAATTTCAGTTCCACTGATTTCAATGGGTCTCCTCTAAGTATGACTAAATTTGGTCTACACTTTGCTCTCCCTGACCACAGCAAGCAGAATTAATGTGGACTCCTATGCATGTTTAGACAAGGGGGGAGAGAAAAGCCCTACAACTCCCAACATTCCCCAGCCAGCATAGTGTGTTTCATTTATTAGCATGCTTGGTTTATTAGGTTGATCCAGAATTGGACAGTTCTGTGTATGTCTAGAGAAATGCCAATATGGCCAAACACGGTCAAATGTAGAAAAATTACTGTTGTCATGTTCAATTTTATAATTCAGCTGGGCATCTCTAGGTGTGCTACCTGCTCAGGAATGTGGAAAGAAGTCACATCAAAATCTGCTCAGAAATTGCCTGTGTCTCAAAGGTTGGCATCCTGTTCTGCAAACACTGCACCATCCCTTCTCTTGAAACTGGTGTGATTAAACGGGTAGCTCCTTGGAGGGCCCTGTCACTCCAATGCCCTCCAGGAGTGCATTAGAATGCCACAATCACATTTGATTGGAAGTGGGGTGGGGTGAAGGAAAGAGAATCCAGAAGTGCAATTGGTTGGCTCATGACATGCCTCGGCCCTAGTGGTCTAATTGGCCTGCTGGGAGGAGGCCTTAGCAAACCAACTGAAAGCAAACCAATCTAGAGCAAGGGGCGAAGGGAAGAACACTGAGAGCAATAAAATTCTGCCCTCTTCCCTTTTCCCCAAGGCAGCATTGGTGTACTCAGACTAAAGCCAAATCTGGCCTCCTGAGGCCTAGCACCATTGCAACAGAATCCTCCCTGTTTGGAGAAGCTGCCTTCCAGGTAATTGGCCCTAGGGGACCTGGGATGTTGACTGTTTTCTTGACATCCTAGGCTTTGGGACATTCCTCCTAGTGGTATTAAGGTAAACCTCTATGCAGTCTGGCAGCAGCCCTACAAGGTTTCAGATGTGGGTCTTTCCAGTCCTACCTGGAGCTGCCAGGGACTGAAACTGGGTCCTTTTGCATGCAAGGCATTGGCTTCACCACCAAACTACAACCCCTCCCCAAGACAGGAGAGTGTTCATCCATCCACTGCATCATCACTGGACGGATGGGTGAAGAAAGACTAATGATGATGAATGATGACAGTCACCTAGAAATCCAATCAAATAACTGAAAATTCATAACCGACACCACAACACAGGCCTCAACCTGGATTAAAGCATTGTCATTTTTAAATTTAGTTGAGACATGAGTGTAGCACTTAAGGGTTAGGAGGTTAACAAAAGCAGTGTAGGAAGTTAGGAAGACAGGTATGTTTTTGGTGTATTTGTGTAAGGTCCTTGTATTTCATAGGCCTTTTTATCTATTTTTGTTCATAGACCTATTCAATTAGATTGCAGCAAATATGAAAGACCACCTCTCACTTTAACTTCCTTCCAATGGATAATTTGGATCCAGGCTTAAGCACCATTAGTTTCTGCGGATCTCCTCCAAGTCTAGCTCCAACCAGTGCTCTTCTTGCTGGGTGATTTCATGTACTTGAAACAGCTTGATCTATCACACACACACCCTGTGTGCGCGCACACCCACCCACACTCTGTGCACACCCACCCACACCCTGGGCAGGCAGGCACGCACACACACACACAACCGTTTGCCTTTGCACGTCAAGGGCACTTTGCACTCTGCTTCAGTATCTTTTTAGCTTTAAATCTCTTCACTCTCTGTTTAGTGTTTCATCTTGGCTGAAGCCAAACAGGTGACCAAACTACATGGTGGCAATTGTCACAAGTTGAGGAAGAATATCAAAAGACTGAAACTGACGGTGAAAAGGAATAGTGTGTGAAGGAAGTGGCACATACCATGTGATAGGCACATAGTTTGGAGAAGGGAAACGGTTAAAAGAAGGAAATCACACACACTCGCATACACACACACACACACAATTAGAGAATGAGTTTGTATTTTACTGCACATCATCTATCAATGTGTGATAATATGTGCAATAAAATAGTCGTCTGAGAGCTGGTTTGGTGAGAGGATGCTAGAGACCTGGGCAGGATCTACCCTACTGCTTTAAAATGGTTTATGGCAGTAGTGACAACTGTTGGGGCCTAGGACACACGCCATATGCAGTTTTCAAACTGTTTTCAAAGTGTCATATCCTGCTTGGTGTAGATCTGGCCCTGGACTCAGATCCCTGCTCTGCCATGATGCTCATTAGGCAACCTTGGACCAGTCACTATTTCTCATCTTAGCCTAGCTCACAGAACTGCTGAGAAGATAAGACAATGGAAAGGGAGTGCCTTGCAGGAAGGACGTGATTGAAAAGGGTAATCAATATTGAATAATCCATATGTGATCTATACAACACCTGAATTATATAGGCTCTCTTAATTTATCAATAGGATTGCTTCTGTCTTTGACTGTTTGGTGGATTTAATTAAGGTTGTGTTTTATGAGCTATTGTCTTCTTTCTATTTTGTAAATTTGTGGATTTATTTTGAAAACCCTTTAAAATAAATTAAAAACCATTTAAAAATAGCATTAGCATTATTAATGAACTGTCTGCTAAAATTCATGTGTGGATGTTTCATTCTGGCCTCATTTAGCCTTCTCCAAAAAAGTTCTTGTCCTTATAGATTTATCATTCATGGCACTGCTAGTTTCCAGCCCAATGCACTAAGAAGTCTGGAGTAGGAATGGACAAATCTGTCAATTACGGTTTGTCTCAGTTTCTTGTTTTCCCAGTCTTAAGTTCAGTTTGTCCCATTTCCCCATCCATTTGAGTTTTCGTTTTGTTTTTAGAAAAAAGTTTGCATGAAAATGTGTGTGCATTTTCATGTTCATTTCTCCTAATGTATGCATTTCCCCACTAATCTATACACTTTTGTTGGCACTTACCCCCAAGGTGTGCATTTTTATATGCATTTTTGATTGGCGTACTGCATTGCAAAATTTGCATTTTGACAGATGACTGCATTTTGGTTTGCATTTTGGTTTGGAAAATTAGTTAAGCTTGTATTGCAATGCAAACCAAATAAATTTCTCCCCCATTCCTAGACTGGAGATGTCATGGAGATGCTCCACAGAATGCAGCAATCCATGTGGCAATCTATTTTGTGATGCATGTTTGAAGCGGCCTCCATCTGCTGGCTTTCGTAATACTTTTCTCTATGAAGAAGAAGGAGATCCTAGTTGAATTCCCAGACTTTCTGTTCAAAGGAGTTTGCAGACCTCTCCTTTTTTAGATGAAGGCTCATAGCTCAATGGTACGGTACACACTTTGTAGGTACAATTGTCCAGATTCAATCCCAGGGATCTGAAGCAAAAAGAGAAATAGCAAACATGAGAAAGACAGGTACTTGCCAATCAATGTAGACAGCCCTGATAGGGCTTAATACAGGGTAGCTAGCTCCTGATATCTCACATCTTAACAGTTTCTTAGCTTCCAAGGTCACCTTAACAGCACACTCATTTTCAATTTCCCCTTTTTCTCTTGTCTCAAAAGATGCATTACCAACCTTGCTCTATTAAATATGCTAACTTAGGGCCAAAGTATGTAGACAATATTTACAACTGTGCCAGCTGCAATTATCCAGTGTCCTTTATGTGCATGCCCACCAGCTATGTCTTTCACAGTTGCCTCTGATAAAGTATGATAACTACGACATGACAAATGTATCATCCACAGCCTTTTAGTTTTCTGTGTTTTGAACAGTAAAATAATGAAGAAGAAACACCATCCCTGGCATGGATTCAGAGAGATGATGAAACTGGTTGGATATTTATGGGTGCTGTTGTCTTAAGAGATAGGCTCTTGTTTGCTAAAAGCTAACATCGCAAATTGGAAACTTCATCACAAAATTCATGCTTATGTACTTGCATACAAAGGAGATTGCTTACTTGCTTGCTTGCCTGTCTTCTTTGTGCGAGCATATTTTAAACATAAACTTTAAAAGGAGGTCTTTTTTCCATTTTAAGATTTATTTCCATGTGTTCATCCTGAAATTTGAGGTTATGGAGATGTTACACAAACTGACCAAGACCTGGTAAAGTAACAGAGCATGTGACTTCTGGCATGCAGTCCTAGGTAGATTTTCCAAGGCTTATGGTTTCCACTTTCTTTTTACTATATCCAGCTACGCTTTTCAAATCCAAAACTAGGAACATAATTTACCAACTATGGCATGCAGAGCTGTACAAACAGATGGGGCTGTTTCACCCTTCCATACTGGCAAGAGAAGCTCTGCTGGTATACATGGTGTTGCCTAGCAGAGAACATTACTGGATCAAACTTTTTTTGAAAACCCTTCTGTAACTAAAATCTTGAGCTGAGATGCCAAGTTAGCCAACACTGAATAATCTTGTAGAACACTCACTAAGACTGTATTGGGGGGGGGGGGTAAAGATATCAATAACAGAACACATAGATTTGTACCACCAAAAAGTGAGTTTTACTTATTAAAAAAAACCCAACTCAGCAAAATAATAATAATAATTGGGCGGGGGGCGGGACTGAGATAAACACAGGCTGCAGTCTTTGCAATCTCTATACTTGTTTGCTTGTAAGAACTTTTAGAATGTTGCAATGTGAATGTTGCTATTGAGGCCAGATCTACACCTTGTGTCAAATCATTATGATCCAATCATGGTAATGCTTTATCCCTCTTGCACATTTATACCTCATAGGACACATAATGATGTTTGTTGTGGTATTTTGGATAATGTGGAATGAAAAGCAGGAAAAAACATTATGAAAGTGGTAAATGGAATGTGTAATGTGCCTCAATGCCGCTATAAAGGAGGAGTGTAAATCTAGCCTCAGTGACAAAAGGGTTATGAAATGTTTATAAATAGTCTAGCTCCTCAGAAGTTTGAAAACTGTCAGTGTGTAAGGCCTAAACATAGGTAATGTGAGCTGTTATTGAAAAGAGGTTTAGCAGGAAAGGAAGTAGGCCGCAGAACTATCAAAGCACTAGCCAAATATTAAGTGTGGGTGTATGTGTGTGACAGAGAGAGAAATCTACACTACTGCTTATAACGGTTTATAAGGGTTATGACAACTGTTCAGGCCCAGGACACATTACTTATACCGTTTTCATACAGTTTTTAAAGTGTTATATCCTGCTTGGTGTAGATTGGGCCCTGGTGTGTGAAAGAGAGGCCTGTGAATGGTGTGCCCAAGTAATATATGCATATGTATTTCATGTCAACATGTGTGTGGATGTATTTATATGGATGGGGAAGTTGTGACAGCACAACAGAGAAGTTATTGCAGCAAATAGAGAAGTTATTACATGCAAATATGTCTTCAGATTACACAGGATTCCATTTTTAATGCAACATTTTGGGAATGAAATATAACCAGAGGTCTCTAGAAATTACCAACCAGCATCTTGTGTTATGCTGAGTGTCTCCTACTGCAATAAGTATATTGTATTGTTTCATACTTCTATGTGGGAGTTTGCAGCATTCATATCCATACAGAATTGTGCCCTAAAGTTACAGCAACCTTATGCTTTATCATTTCATAATTTATATCTTTACCCCCATTTGCTGAATAAGCAAATGGTTTTTGTATATAAATGTTTTTAAAATGAATTAATTTGACTGTACTTAACAAATATTCAGTGCTGATATGACACAGCCGGGGAAGTGCAAAAGGAATGATAATTCCATCAAATGAAAAGGCTAGATTGGGGGGCAGGGGGACTCATATGAAGAAGGAATATGCATACAAATGATAAGAATAAGCTGAAGAAATGTCTTACATTGATAGGGAGATTAAAAACACTTTGTTATTCCTATGGAAATTACTCATGGGAAATTCTGCACTGATTGCAGTTTTACTCAAAATATATGGTTATTTCCCCATAAGTTCTCTCAGTTCAGTGTTGACAAGATGGAATTTTCTAACAACATAGCAAAAAGATGATGTTGAAAGGATTAACATGTATCAAGGTTAATAACTTATCTGTGCAATGGGTGTGTTCAGGCTACATGTGAGTAATATCACACTATACCAAACTAGGAGAGTAAGTGGAAGGTGGGAGACCCTGGATGAGTATCCTAAAAATGCTAGAAGCCAGACATTTTTTTTTTATTGTTACCCTTATATCCTTTCAGTTGCTGGTACTTGTAATAATAGGTACCCTGCCATCTTACTGAAAACATGTAATTTCATACGACCTATGTCTAATAATAGTTAGTCTTTCATTTTACTGAAAACTTGTACTTTCATACTATCTTTCGCTTGAAAGAACACTTTCCCATGAATATAAACATTAGAGCACTCATCTGCACTGCAATCCATCTATGTTCACTGGCTATTTAGACAAGACAACCAATCAAATTGACTTACAGAAATTTTTAATATGAGGATCTACAGACTGCACTCCCTCTTCTTCTGAATATAACCAGTAGATTGTGTCAGAGTGGTGTAGGCACAGCTCCCACCTTGCCTGTCCCATATCTGGTCTGATGTTGTTTCTCCAAAATGGCCTCGATTCGACTCAAGGTGTTTCAGGTGATGCCCACCTCACATCAGCACTGAAGCCAAGGTGAAATTCGCTCCCGCCCCTGAAGTGGATCAGCCTTGCAGGTTCCTGGGTACCAGCCGAGTGGCTAGACCCAGGAAAGCCAGGAGCAAAGCCGAGCAGGAGTCCATTGGACTCCCAACTCCCTGCTCCCCCCTCACCAACCCCACCACCCCATGCCCCACCTCAATCCAGAGCCATTGCTGCCAGGATTTACCTGCAAATGTGTCCTCTTCCTGAGAGCCAGGCCATGATTTAAAGAAATCATGGGGGCTCCTTACTTTCAGTATTGCTATTGCTGCAAACTACGGTGGCCATACAGGTATGGGGGAGCGGCCCTGTATCACCTTGAATTGGCCTGAGGTGCCTCGAGGCTTTGGTGCCAATCTGCTTTGGCCTGGGGGCACATCGGGCCAATCTGGTGCCACTGCAGATTTAGCCCACCTCGCCGCAGATTCAGGGATTTGGCCCAAGGCAGTACACAGCCCTTGTTTTTCCCCTTCCAATTCTCCTTCTTCTTGTTTTCTCTCTTATTCCATGGTTATCATTTCACATGGGTATACTAAAACTCATTTCACACAGGTATACTAAAACTCATTTCACCTGGATATACTAAAAATGGGCCCCGGAATATCAATTACCATTCCCCAAAGACAAGCTTATTATCCTTTCTAGAAATATTATGACTTGTTCCTTGCTCTTCCTTGGTTGGATCTCTCCTGCTCATAGAAAGTAACTTTGCTCAGTTTTGTGGATTCCTTCAAGCTCCTGCACCACAGCTCCTCCCATTCAGCAGGGTCCCCGGACCCCCTGTGTAGCATCACCAGGAGCCAGGAGGTTCTTGTGAAGAGGAGGAGGCGGAGAAGTCTGCTTCTGTAAGCTCATTTGCACACGCCTCAGTCTGGATACAACCCAATATTAACTAGAGTGCGATCTGGTGTGTCTGTTATTTACATGTCTGAAAATGAACACTGCATTATAAAATAGGAGGCTGATGCTAATATGTAGCTGTGTTTTCTCAAAGGTTATGTCCACCAGAAGTATAAAAATCCTCCTTTGGAATAGTGGTATCATTTTCCCCCAGTGTTTCCTTGCACTGATATCACCAGCAGAGTTGCACTGATCACATGGCTAGTGTTCACATCATGCTGATTCAACATCTGAGGCATGGACTGCAGAGACCAAAGTATGAACATGTTTTCATGGATGTACTGGAAAGGTTGAAGTTAAAGAGTTTTGCTGCTCTTATCAGAGGAATGATAAAAGGGCACATAGGGTACAGCATGGGTGATCCCTCGCTCCTGCTCAGAGAAAGATCACTAAAACAGCAGTGTCAATAGCCAGCACTGGGGTCTGTACTTTCATTCTTGTTCTGATCCCATGACCCATTGCAGCATTTTTAATAATGTTTCTGGTTTCCCTTATTGCAATGTATATATTTCCAAATGGAAATGGATGCAGTTGTAATGTTTTAGAGCATTATGAATGGTTCACTGGAGCTGTCCCTGTTGTTCTCATTCAACCATCAAGTCGAAAATCTGCTAACGATAAATTTACATGTATCATTAACTACAGCAACTGATCATGCTTACCCAATGGAGAACAGACTTGGAGTGAGGCCCAAAAGAAGGATTAGGAAATGCCTATAGGGCAGCCATATGGGATGGAACAGAAGGAACAGAAATACAAGGCAGGGAATTGGAAGAGGAATGTTGACAGGAAACAAAGGACAATCCCACATTTTGATGGTTTCTCCCACTTCTTGATTCAAAATACAAAAAGTAATGGGTAACTAAATTGCTATAGTAATTGTCACCCAGCTATTTGATTTATTTATTCATTTATGCCTCACCTGATCCTAAGACCTTGGGACAGGCAGTAGCCCTTCTGATGGAACCAACGAGTACTCATTTGAATATAATATTCTGTACAGGACAGATGGTTTCTACCTAGGTACAGAAATACATGAAGATCACATTTGTTCTGCAGTGTGAATGTATGGACGTAGTATTTATGAACAGACCCTTTAAGGTATAATCAAGTAATGACTGGAAAAGGAATGGGCTTCAACCTCTGTGTATTGCCCTGAGATCCCAATGATATAGGGTGGGATCCATTTTTTAAATAAATAAATAAATAAATATTGTATGCTGCAGTGAATCATACACAGAACTGGTGCAGCAGGTGTGTATTTTATCTTCAGCTATTTGAACCTGAGTGCAAAAAGTTATGCATTAAGCAACTTGAAATAGATTAAATTTATCCCATATCTTCTTTACACTGGCCCTTAAATTAATGCTTCTGTGAATTAGTTTGGGTGGAATTGAGTTGCACAGACAATCTCTAGCCTGCCTCCTCTCCTCCTGATGGCCAGCCCACAATTAATGTAATGACACTCTTCTTTTCCTTAGAGTATTCTTAGAGTGCAATCCTTTACCTTTAAAAACTCAGTTCAGCACACATGAGGGTGGATGTGGCATAATAGTAATCTGGCCTGAACCTTCCCTGTTCTGTTGCTGCACTACTTCAGAGAAAGAGATGGATTTTCATTTTATAATACATTTCTCTGTACATAAACCTGGCAAAAGTAACCTTTGTCCTGTTTCCTGCTTGGATCTCTGAACTGAAAGGGAATAACAAATTTCCTATATAAACAAGCAATTATTATCAGTTGCATATAGTATAATCCCCACCAATTGGTAGAAATGGTATGCAGGCCTGGCCATAATGAACATGCGTTTTAGGGCAAGTCAGCAGTACAAACCTAAACTGATTTACCTACTTAACTATTTTCAAAAACACTGGAAAGAAAGTCCTTTTCTGTGAAGAGGCAAAGAAGTCTTTGCCAAAGACTACTGAACCCCCTACAAAATTAGAGTACCTTCGGAGTGTTTGTGACAGTGCAACTGATAGCAATTGGGTTTTTGTTTGAAGTAATGTTGTTTCTGGGCTTCTTATATCCTGGCTTGGAAACACAAAAATTAGCACCTCAAAATGTTCACCTTAAATTTGATATCCGGGAACTTTATGATCCCATAATGTCTTCTCTGGTTTGATTTAAAGGGATTAAGATGAATGGGAGAGAGAGGATTGGTAGGGAAGCAGGCATGTTGGTGAGTGGTTGTGTGGTAGCAAGTTTATAGGGTCACCATAGGGGTAGAGGGACATACTGAGCCCCAATGCCCTTTCACCAAGCTATTTTTTTTACGTTTCGAGGGAAATAATTCAGTTTTCTGGGTCCAGTTCCAAGTCTTACTGGGAGAATTTGCCCCCTCACTGGATAGCTTAAGTAACCTATGGCTTGCATCAGGTTACTTAATCTGCTTTCCTATATCCATTTACCTGGGAGCAAGTCCCATTGAACTCAGTGGGATTTACATCTGAGAAAGGTCTGGATTAAGATATGCTGAGGCCCTAAGCCATGTCAAGATCCAGAGGCCCCATACTATAAAAAAAATAAAGAAAAAAAGTGTATTTCATTATAGTAGAAAGGGTAATGAAAGGGTACCTCCCAGCATTAGTGGGTGCTTGTAGTTAAACAGTGTTAGATGGCCTTCTCTGAAGATGTGTATAAAAGCACTAATAAAGTAGTAGGTGACCATATGAAAAGGAGGACAGGGCTCCTTTATCTTTAACAGTTGTAAAGAAAAGGGAATTTCAGCAAGTGTCCTTTATATGCATGCAGCACCTGCTGAAATTCCCTCTTCTTCAGAGCAGTTAAAGCTGCAGGAGCCCTGCCCTCTTTTGTATCTGGTCACTCTAGCTATACTCCTGCAGCTTTAACTGTTGCAATGAAGAGGGAATTTCACCAGGTGCTGCATGCCTACAAAGGACACGTGCTAAAATTCCCTTTTCTATCCATCTGTCAAAGATACAGGAGCCCTGTCCTCCTTTTCATATGGTCACCCTAAAAGTAAGTTGATGTGAATTTCTTTTACATGGGCACTAGTTCGTGCTTATTGCATCCAATACTATATTCTATGCTGTCATGCTTTCTCTCTCTATAAAGCAACTCTTCTGTAAGTCCAACAACACTCACAACATATTTAGAGCCCCTCATAATATGAAGCCCTAAGCCATTGCTTACTTGGTTTGTTCCTAAATCCGGCAGTGGTCTGAGTAGACAGGCATAGGATCACACTATTAGTTATGGTAGAAAGTCTATGCAGAGGAACCCTAAAATGACAAGAGCAAAAGCTATATTAAATCATAGAATGATTCTCTTTCTGGTGCTAAAATGCTTTCAAATATGTGGCCAGTTGATGTTTCCTATAAGTGTTTACTAGGAAGTATGATGCATTCATTTTGATGGACCTTACTTCAAAGTCAATAGGTGTAGAATGACAATCTTGATGTTTCAGTTGTTCTGTGTTTTGCTGATGGTTTCTCGGCTCTCATTCTTCGCATACTGTAATCTAAATAAGTCTCCTGACCAGTCGAGATATTACATGGCAGAACTTGTGGCTTCCTTTTTCCACTCAGACGACAACCTGCCTCCTGCTGCTTCCAGCAAACAGTTTGCTAAATGGAGGGACTTTTGGTTCAGAACCCTGCCAGGCATTTTATATGTTGATACCTGAAGCTGCCAAGCCTGATCTTCTTGGATGATGTACAACGATCCTCCCACTTCGTCTTCAAACAGGCAGGAGTTATAGCAGGCAGGCAGGGGGCCTCTCTGTGGATTGTGCTTGCCAGCTGCCCAAAAAATGGCTCCAGTTGGAGCACTTTTGCTAAGTTACAACACTGAGAAAAGGAATGCAAATTGATGAGTGTGACCCATGGCAAGGGCAATTTTACCCTTTCGTTCAGGAATGGTGGAGACAAAGCGCAGCACGCAGCATGACGCCTATTTACACCCCTTGAATGTATAATTTGTCAAATTCATGTTCTTCTTAATACCTTATTAGATTACTGTGCCAGCCTTAGGCACCAGTAGTTCTTATGGTAATTGAGGCCTCCCAGTGTCAGAGTTCCATCTCTCGTTCAACATTACTGTTCCTCGTTTTCAACTGCAGACAGCAACACACACACACAGAGCATAATTTTCTGACTCTAATTCTTTACACTCTCACTCCCCTTTGGAAGCTATATTGAAATGCTGGTTGGCATCATCTTTTGACGGATCATAATTGCCTAGAGCAACCCTTCTACCTGTGCATATTAATTATTTCTAATAACTCAGGCAATGAGTTACAGAAATAGGAAAGAAGGCAGGAAGGGTTGTATGAGGGAAGGGGAAAACTAAGCCAACTCACCTAAATAGGTTGGAGAAGAAGGACCATCCTGTTTGACTGGTTTCTCCATTGCTCAGGTACGCTGAGATATACCTGAGCAATTAGGTATACTGAGAACAGGTCATTTGCAGAATCTGTTGCTAAGAACACAACCCAGTACCATCAAATGTGGGTAGTTTGTTGAGCAGAAATGGCATCTTGTGGTGAATGACTGAGACAATCTGTGAACAACCTTCAGAGAAGGAGGAAAGTGCCCAAACATTTGTAGAATGTTCAGTTTGTTTTAATGTTATTTGTTACATTTAAAACTTATCTTTCCTTCTTAAGAGCTCAAGACGACATACTTTTCCCCCTCCCCATTTTAATCCTCACATCAACCCTGGAAGGGAGGCTAGGCTGATCCAATGAGATCCATGGGTGAGTGGGATTCAAGGTTGGATCTCCCCAGTCAAACCATCCATCCATTCCACCCACTGGTTTGTATGTCTTGTGAAATGAATTGCTCCTCTATTTATGAATAGTTGGGATCTGCCCATTTACAGTATTCTCCTTGCCTGTTTGTGCATTTATGCTTCTTGCCTCATCTCCATTTAAAACATGAAGCTGCCCTCATGCAAATATACAACATTATGCCTGGATCCACGCTTGGTAAACTAGGCATTTCTTGCTCGACAAAATACCATTCTTTTCTATAGAAAAAAGAATTACGTTTGATATTTACCATTCCAGCTGCAGCCTATGAAAGCTTGCCCCTTTGTTCATGGGTGTCTTGTGCCATTTAGATGTTCATTTCCTCCCATGGTTATATTAAAATTCACATCACATCATAGCTTGAAAAATATGATCGCCTCTGTCTGATGTGTTTATCCTGCACAGTTTTGGTAGCACTTATCTCCCCACTATCAATACTGCTACAGTCTCACACCAAGCCATCATACTGTTCTGTTTTTGTGCGATTCCTTCCATCATCGAAGCTAATTTAATAATGTTTTCACTGACGGGCAAAGAGCCCGCTAAGCTAAGTCTCTATTACTTTTTCTATTTTTCTTCTTTGCTCTTTTTGGCTGCTTATCCCTTTTATATTATGAGTGAAAACAGATAGTTCATTTCTTTTGGGTGGACACCACAGCCCATCACTGGCATTTCCCACCTGTACTTTCCAGACAAATTCATCTCCACTAGCTGTTTTTATTTACGGGGTGCGTGGGTGGGTGGGGGTGACACCAAAAAGAAGAAGAAGAAGCAATAATTGCAGGCAGGCTACACTAAGGGCCTAATGAACATTATATTTGTGAAGAATGTAGCTCTGATTCTGTACCACACTTCAGTAAATTATACAAATTAAATATTCATTACTTGGTACTTCATTAGTTTACATTTGGAACACTTTTTCTTCATTATAATGGCCTCAGGAAAGACTTTTTTCCCCCTTAAAAAAATTAAAACCAAAGCTACTTTGTTCCATTATTTCCCAGAAACTCTTTAGTTACAAGGATAAGGCAAAGTTGTATTTCTTATATAGCTGTCTATAGCATTCATATTTTTTTTGTGTTGCACATATTATTTCACAAAACTTGTGAGTGGTATTTGCAGAGTTCCTATTTCAACTGTAGACATAGCTAAATATTTATATACTCAGTATCTGTTACTACAGATTTGCTTATAAATTCAATCCTAGTACTAAAATTAAGGATTATTTAGTTGGCTTAAAATGCAATCCTATACACGCCTACTCAGAAGTAAGTCCCACTGAGTACAGTAGAGCTTACTCTCAGGTAGGTGGGCATAGTATTACAGCCTTAGTATCTTAGCATTTCCCCTTAGTTATATTATTTATTTATTTATTTATTACATTTTTATACCGCCCAATAGCCGAAGCTCTGTGGGAGGTTCACAAAAATAAAAACCATAATAAAACAGCCAATAGTTTAAAAACATAAATACAAAATACAGTATAAAAAGCACAACCGGGATAAAACCACGCAGCAAAAATTTATTAATCATGGATTTCTGTATTGTGTGTGTAAGTCACTTCAAATCTGCTTTTTTTGTGTTGGGTAGCAGCACATAAATTTAATAAATAATAACATCTGTAGTCAGTGCAGATGTAAAAAAAATGCATTCCTTCAGTCTCTCCAGATGGATACATCCTAGGTTACAAGTGCACTTGTCTAGTCTTAATTACCTGTCTTCAGTGATCCTTCTCCAGAAGCCACTGCCAGAGAAAGTGAGGTGGGTGGCTACCAAGAAGAGGGTCTTTTCTTTCGTGGCACCCTGGTTATGGAATGAGCTTCCCAGAGCAGCTCATCTGGCACCTACATTTTGCTCTTTCTGGCACCAGGTGAAGACCTTTTATTTTCCCAATAATTTTAGTCTTTGAGTTTTGTTGTTTTAAACCTGTGGTTGCATTTTAAATCTCTGCATTGCTGCTAGGTTTTATTTGGTTTACTTTTATGCTGTAGTTTCATATATATATATTGAACTTTTATATTGAATTTTATGTTGCACTTTGTGGTTTTAATTGATTTGAACTGTCCAGAGAGCTTCAGCTATTGGTCGGTATAGTAATGATATAAATATCATAATGACAAGCCATGGTTGTGTATCAGAGAGGAATGGGGGAATTTGCATGCAAGAATCCATAAAGTTCAGGGTGGGGCTTATAGGCTATCTAGTCCACCCCACCCATTAGATCAAAGAAATCCAGAGCTACACCTCCTCCAACAGATGGCTATTCAGCCAGCAACTGAAAACCTAGACAATTGATGCCATTCTCCAGTTGTTTTTACCATTAAGACATTTCTCTAAATGGTCAACCAAAATTTACCCTCCTGTAACTTACACCCATTAAATATAGCCCTGTTTTCTGGGGCAGCAGGGAACAGGACTTTGTCCTCTTCTAAGTGAGAGCCCTCCAGGTATTTCAAGGGTGCTATTGTATCCCCCTCCATCTTCTCCTTCCCAGGCTAACTATACCCAGTTCCTTCAATCCTTCAACCAATTCCTGCCATTTTCCTATAGGACTCACTTTCCATTCCCCTGGCCATCTTCATTGCCCTCCTCTTAACCCATTCCAGTTTGTCTATATCCTTAAGTGTGTGCCCTGAATTAGACATGGCACTCCAGATATGATTGGACTAGTGCACAATAAAGGAGAACTGTTACTTTTTGAGATATGGAAACCTCCACAGGTTGATTGGATGCATGGACTGGAGCATGAAAAGGGGGCTTGCTATCACTTCATTCCTAGGTTTCAGTCACAGGACGAGATAGTCCAAATTCTGCTATGAAACACAAGGCCATCCACACACTACCACAACCTCTCTGGAACCCATAACAGTATAACCACCTTTTGTCACTATCAAAAGCCAATTCAGTGAAGACTGGTGATCTTTTTGGGGAAGTAGGACCAATCCAGTTTCTGGTCCTTTCTTCTATTCCTGATCAGTGCTATTGTCAATAGTTTGACTGATGTTATATACCCCTGATTGCCCGATAAGACACTTTAGTATTAGAAACATAATTTCTCAGGTATAGAGGGAGAATATACATTTATAAATTAAATAAATAGGTTTTGCACCAAAAACTGAAGCATGGGATTCTGAAACAGTGCAAACATTCAGTGTTTGACCGATAACAATCACTACTTTTGTAGTAATATTAAAAGAAGCTTATTAATGTACACTTCTATGTATGCATGTATCAAGCAACAGAAGCCTACTTCTGCATATATTTTCCACATTAGTTGTTTTATGGTTAGTCTGTTCATATTCCCATAGCAAACTGGTTGACCATTACAACAGAGAAAAGCTTTGTTATAAAGTAACAAAGTACTATATTTAATGCATGAAACATGTAAAATTTTTGCTGGTAAGCATAGTGTGCAAATTAAGTGAGTCCCAGTCTGTAAATAAGACCCTTTGATTATACAGACATTAACATATGAAATTAATATCTTTGAAGAAGTTACACAGCTTGAAGCAAGACTTAGGGTGGTTAACAAAGCCCCTTGTGGGCACTAGGCAGTGATAAGCCTTGTGTCATCAAATATTTTTATATCATACAAGTTGCCCACGTAGTAAAATGCAGTTATAACTATAAGCTCCAGCTATGATCACTATGAAGAAAATCAATATTAAATAAAAGCATTAAACAATGCAGCATTTATCTTTTTTGCTCATGATGCTAGTATTGACTTTTTAAAAAACCTATCTCTCCCCTTCCCCCATCTCAGCATGCATAATAGCTGCGTCCCAACCTATAGGCAGTAAAAATGTCTGGAAAAGGAAACTCAGAAGATATATATGCCTTTTTGTAAATTACAATCCATTGGGTTTTCACCTTAAACTTCCCCCACCCTATAAAAAAGAAGCTCTTGATCTATCTCCCTTCAAGAGAGACCCTGCAGTTAAATGGTAAAGGAAGTGGAAGAAAGGAGATCACACGTCCACACAGAGAGCAAAATAGGAATACATGACACCACAGCCGGAGGGCTGTGTACATGTACAGCCACTCATAAGAATCCATGCAAATGGACGAGTTGAAAGTTAATAAATGATGGCCCCAGATGGTATCCACATGAGTGACCTACCATGAGCGCACAAAAAAAGCCTTGTGTGAAGTGGGTGGTTCTTCTGACCAGATGGGTGTGTGTGTTCAACCGGTTCTGGATGGGGTTGCACTTTCCCTGAAGGAGTAGGTTCATAGCTTGGGCATTCTCCTAGAACTATCTCTGTCACTTGAGGCTCAGGTGGCCTCGGTGGCACGAAATGCTTTCTACCAACTCCGGTTGGTGGCCCAGCCATGCCCCTATCTGAATAACCTAGCTTTAGTTGTCCATACTCTGGTAACCTCCAAATTAGATTACTGCAATGCCCTCTGCATGGGGCAGCCTTTGAAGACGGTTCAGAAGCTGCAGCTTGTGCAAAATGCAGCAGCCAGATTGATAACTGGAACAAGGAGGTTCAATCATATAACACCAATTCTGGCCCGCTTGCATTGGCTGCCTATACGTTTCCGAGCCCAATTCAAGGTGCTGGTTTTTTAACCTATAAAGCTCTACATGGCTTGGGACCACAATACCTGATGGAACACCTCTCCCGACATGAACCTACCCATACACAGCGCTCAACATCTAAGGTCCTCCTCCGAGTGCCTACTCTGAGGGAAGCTCGGAGGATGGCAACAAGGGAGAGGGCCTTCTCGGTGGTGACCCCCGACTGTGGAATGATCTTCCCGATGAGGCTTGCCTGGCACCAACACTTATCTTTTAGGCACTAGGTCAAGACTTTTCTTTTCTCCCAGGCATTTAACAGCATAACAACGCTAAGTTTGTTTTTTTAACGGACCCCAGAACTGTTGTTTTTAAATGGATACTGTTGTTTTTATACTGTTGTTTTTATGTTTTTAAATTTTGCATACTTTTTAAATGTTTACTGTTTTTAACTTTTATAAACTGCCCAGATAGCTTCGGCTATGGGGCGGTATATAAATGTAACAAATAAATAAAGTCACAGTCAGAGTAGACCAGCTTTCTTCAACCTGGTGGCATCCAGATGGTTTGGATTACAAATCCCAGCAATCCTGACCATTGGCCATACTGGCTGGGACTGATGGACATTGAAGTCCAAAACATCTGGGAGGCACAAAGTTCAGGAAGAAGGAATAGATCCCTTGAGATCAATGATCCAGCCCAATGTTTATTCTGTTCTGTTATTCTATTCTCTTTTTTACATGGAACTGAGGGTAGCTTCACAACTGACAGCTGGTCGATGCTGGAGTATCTTAGTAGTAAGCAGACTGTGTAGGCAGCATGCCTGCAGTTATTGGGGATAGTGTACCAAGGTCCACATATTTTGAATCATAGTTTCAGAAGTCTGGAGGTGAACAACGGGTCAAAGACTTGCTGGTTGGCCTGCTGTTACTTCTTGGGAGCGATAGCAGAACACAGATGTACAAATATTTGAACACCAAACTTATTATTATTTATTTATTTATTTATATAGCGCCATCAATGTACATGGTGCTGTACAGAGTAAAACAGTAAATAGCAAGGCCCTGCCGCATAGGCTTACATTCTAATAAAATCATAATAAAACAATAAGGAGGGGAAGAGAATGCACCAAACAGGCACAGGGTAGAGTAAAACTAACAGTATAAATGTCAGAATAAAATCAAGGCTATTTGCAAATCTAAGGGCCAAAATGGCCATTACTTTAAAGATGCTATGTCCTTTTTGTCCTCATTTTAACATACAGAAAACCCAGGACTGGGACTGTAGTGTTTATTTAATTTATTATTACATTTTCCTCCTGCAAGGAAACAAAGGCTCCTTTCATGATCCTCCACCTCCTCTCCTCACAACAACCCTGTAAAGTTGATTAGGCTGAGAGTCAGTGGACTAGTTTGCACAATTGCAGCAAGGGAAATGATTTATTTCCCCCACCAATCACGCTGGCTGTGTGTCGGCCGGATTTCTCTAGTTACCTTCATTGGGGTGGCTTGCCATGTCGTCCGAACCCAGGAAGCATGGCTTATTTGGGGAGGGGAGGATAACTCAGCAACAGCCCTTGGGTTATTTTAAGATGACCATATGAAAAGGAGCCAAGGGCAAGGGCAGAACCAAGGAATCTTCTACAATAATATTGTTAGTAAAAAGTTTATTAAAGTGCCAAGTGCCTACGCATTTCGAACACAGTTGCGTTCTTCCTCAGGGCTTTATCTAAAAAACAAAGAAATCTTTTGTATCATAATATTTACAATTGGAGGCATTTTCCAAGTAACCGTGCCATAAAAATATATAATATCTAAATAGAAAAATTTAAAACAATGTGTATCACTATCAGCATTGTTATAAGAAACAGCTGTTTCTACTTAGTTGTCAAGGTCTCTTTTCCTTATATATCTTACTTCTTTCTGTATCATGCTAGCCTAGCAGCTTCTGCAGACAACTGCACTAACGTTGTAAGTAAATACTGTCATTGTAACATAGATGATTCATTTATGATTGTTATGCTTTGCATAGATACTCCAATTGGCTGAATGATGATGTATTACATCTTTTTTGTTTGATTTTTCTATGTCTCGTTATACACATTGTTTTAAAGTTTTCTATTTAGATATTATATATTTTTATGGCACGGTTACTTGGAAAATGCCTCCAGTTGTAAATATTATTATACAAAACATTTCTTTGTTTTTTAGATAAAGCCCTGAGGAAGAACGCAACTGTGTTCGAAATGCGTAGGCACTTGGCACTTTAATAAACTTTTTACTAACAATATTATTGTAGAAGATTCCTTGGTTCCACCCTTGCCCTTGGCTTATTTTTTACTCCTCTACAGGGTTTTCCTTCTTTTCGCACCATATGAAAAGGAGGACAGGGCTCCTGTATCTTTAACAGTTGTATCGAAAAGGGAATTTCACCAGGCACTGCCTGCATACAAATGACACCTGCTGAAATTTCTTTTTCATACAACTTTTAAAGATACAGGAGTCCTATCCTCTTTTTTCATATGGTCACCCTATAAGTTATTTGAGGTTCCTTCCCCCTGAAACAAGTCATGGCACCTAGGTTTGGCAAGTGCGGCAGGGGTAACCAACCACCATGTCTTGTTAACCATGTTGTAATCATGCAAACCAGGTCATTGACTGGCCCATGTCACAAAGTGAGTGTCATGGTGGAGTCCAACACCCTGACCACTACACCACACTGGCTGTCATGGGCATAGTGGGGTTTTAACCATCTCCCTTCTGTTATGGCCCCAATTTGGATTCCTCCCTGCAACAGTATTTTTTACTGAAAAATATTTATTTGCTTCATACAGGGGAGGGCAACATCTGGAGATCCGGTGGCCATTTTCACAGGCACCCCAGACCTACCTCTGGGTTGCACCCCCTATGGGTGATAAAAACAGATAAGGTGATAAAAAAAATAAACATAGAGTTGTGTCCAGAGCTGCTACAGAGCACCAAAAGGGTTGGAATTAGCTAGTTTGCAAGCTAATATTGATCTTTTTGGGATTCTATAGTAGCTATGGATGCCACTTTGTTTAACAAAAAGAAAAAAAGATTTGGGGGGGCATTCCCTTGAATTTTGACAGGCTGTGGGGGCTGCATGTTGTCCATCCCTGCCTTTATGGATCTGGTTTGCCTCCTTGGCCTACTTTAGAGTAAAAAATGGGGGCAGGAAGACAAAACTGCTAGCTACATCTTTAAAGTAATGTCTGTTTTGGTCCTAAGATTCTATTATGCAAAATTCAAGACAGAGCATACGAGAGCCACCTGTGATTACTACTGTGTCAAATAGTTTTAGGAAAATTCATAACAAAAATGAGGAGATCTTGGGGTGATGATGGACAGCTCAATGAAAATGTTGATTCTGTACAGAGTTGGTAAAAAGGGCAATGTGAGAAAAAGAAGAAAAATGCCATGCTAGGGTTTATTAGGAAAGGGATTGAAAAGAAAACTGTGAGTGCTTTAATACATACAAATTTATGGTCTGGCTACATGTGGAGTTGTTTGTGTTATTGTGCCTTTCTATCAATCTGTTTTGATTGTATTCTATATAATCCATTAATATTGTAGTTGCTAAGGAGGATTTATTCAGTTCTACCATGAAGAGACTGGACACCCATAATTTTGTTTTAGAAATTAATACAGCCGTGGAATCATTATGTTCTTTCTTTGATAGTGCTTGTTTTTCTACATACACTTTCTCAATTTCCCTTCTTTTTAAACTATTAACTAAAGTTATGATCTATAGAGACTTATCTATTGATTCTAAATACTTCTGCCACACTCAGTTCTTTTATTCCAGGGAGATACTTCATGGAGGAACCTGGTGAGTTTCTGAGCGTATATATACCTAGAAGAATCAATAAGCTATGCTATTGTTGAACCTTATCTTTCCTAGGCCCAAACTAAATATTCGTCTTATCACACGAAGGTGTAATCTACACCAAGCATGATATAGCACTAAGAAAGCAGTATATAAAAGGCAGGAGCCACACTACTGCTTAGCAGTATTGAAGTGCACTGACAACTGTTGGGGCCCATTGACACATACCACATAACGCTTTCATAGTGCTGTATCCTGCTTGGTGTGGCTCCTTTGTTTTAAATACTACTTTCATAGCACTTTCATAGTGCAATTTCCTGCTTGGTGTAGATTAGGCCATAGTAGAGACATGTGTGATAGTTCAATTTGCCTTCCTGTATGTGTGTGCAGCCTCTTCCTCCCACCCTTTCTCATTCTAAAATTCCACTGCAGGGAGGCGGGGCGGTTAAAAACGCTTCCACTGGATAGTTGGGGTGAATAAAGGAATGAAAATGGGAGGAAGGTTTAACCTCTCCCTCCTGAAGCACTGTGGACCCAATCCAAATCAGGGCTCCATGTGTTTACACAAAGGTAAATTATCACACATAGCACCACATAACACCACTATGGCCCACACTTTTAGTTTGCCCCATAGAGTTCTTTCCTCGTTGTCACCTGTACCTCCTTTTCATCTGTGTTTGCTTTGTTCCTTTTTTCTCTCCTGCACCAGTATTCCCATAGAGAAGAGGAATGATGGTGAAATATTTCAAGGGGGTGCCCCATTCTTCTAAAGGGGTTAAAGAGGTTGCTGTTGTCCTGCTCTCAAGCACATATACTTAAAATAGTGACATGTTCTAAGGCCTATAGCCAGACACTTTATGGCAAAAGAGTCTAGGGCATGATGAAACATGGCAGAACAGCTATAACATAAACAGAGGTATCCAGATTTGTTATTTAGTTGCCTTGCAAGACAACAATACATCTAAATCTGATCTGGGTGGGGAGACAAAATATCTTTGGATGAGCCTCCCCTTCCACTGAGTAAAGATCTTCTGTTCTATAGGTATTCTGTATCCCCTTTTGAGAAGATCAAAACACTGCTATAAAAATCAGGAAGGCCAACAGGGAGTAATGGCAATTTACTACTTGAATCCCCAAAAGCAACATTTATGTCATTTTATTTATGTAATGATGGGCCACAGCAGTTCTCATCCCTGTCAGCTGAGAGGGGTTAGGATGGTGGTGAAGATCCATCCACTCAGCCTTGGGTTGTCACTTCCACATTACCAAAAAAGAGGGAAATCATCATAAAAAAAGAAGACCAAAGAGGGCACATGTTAGCCAAAGATGTGCAAATCTTAGAAAGAATTACTATCATATAATAGAAATAGTCTAATGAGAATTGAAGTCCAAAATTTCTGGAGGACACCTGGTTGTGGGTCTTTTCAGTAGATAGGATTCAGCCTTCATCAAAATGATAACCATGATGAAATTATATGTGGGAACAAGATGCTGACAATTAACAAGCCTTCCAATTCCTTGATCACAGCCTTTGACACGGTTGATCATGACCTTCTTTTAGATTCCCTTCATGACCTTGGATTTTGTGGCTCTGTCTATAACTGGTTTGCCTCCTATCTAGCGGGTCGCTCTTTCAGCGTGTTGGCTAATGGCAGCTCGTCTTCTTCTTTTACCCTTTCAGTAGGGGTTCCCCAAGGCTCGGTGCTTGGTCTGTTGTTGTTTTCTTTATACATGTTGCCCTTGGGTAATCTTATTCAATCTCATGGCCTCCAATATCATCTGTATGCCGATGATACACAATTATATCTTTCATCTCCGGATCTTTCTCCTGATGTTCACGATCGTATCTCGGCATTTCTTTCAGATATCTCAGCTTGGTTGCTTCATCGTCGTTTGAAACTTAATATGGCAAAGACTGAATTGCTTGTTTTTCCTCCTAAACCTTCTCCTCATCTCTCATTCTCTCTTACTGTCAATGATGTTATGCTTACTCCAGTCAAGGAAGCTCGTAGTCTTGGCTTTATATTTGATTCCTCGCTCTCCTTTATTCCTCATATCGAGACAGTAGCTAAATCCTGTTGTTTTTTCCTGTATAATATTGCCAGGATTCGATCATTTTTGTCTGTCTCTTCTGCCAAGACTCTTGTTCATGCATTGGTTATTTCTCGGTTGGACTACTGCAACCTTCTTCTCACTGGCCTCCCTTCTTCTCACATCAATCCGTTGGTTTCTGTTCACCACTCTGCAGCTAAGATCATCTTCTTGGCTCGCCACTCTGACCATGTAATTCCACTTCTGAAATCTCTTCATTGGCTTCCAATTCACTTCAGAATCCAATATAAACTTCTCCTGTTGACCTACAAAGCTTTTCACTGTCTAGCTCCTTCCTATCTCTCCTCTCTCATCTCACACTATCGCCCCGCTCGTGCTCTTCGCTCCTCTGATGCCATGTTTCTCGCCTGCCCAAGGGTCTCTACTTCCCTTGCTCAGCTTCGTCCATTTTCTTCTGCTGCCCCTTATGCCTGGAACGCTCTTCCAGAATATTTGAGAACTACAAGTTCAACCGCAGCTTTTAAAGCTCAGCTAAAAACTTTTCTTTTTCCTAAAGCTTTTAAAACTTGATTTTGTTCTGACTTTATACTGTTAGTTTTACCCTACCTAGTGCCTGTTTACCCTACCCTGTGCCTGTTTGCTTTCTCTTCCCCTCCTTATTGTTTTATTATGGTTTTATTAGAATGTAAGCCTATGCGGCAGGGTCTCGCTATTTACTGTTTTACTCTGTACAGCACCATGTACATTGATGGTGCTATATAAATAATAATAATAATAATAATAATACCTACTGTCTCCGGTTAACCATCCATTCCCCTTTCTTAACACCCCTCTATTGTGTTCTCTCTTTTTTCCTGATTGTTACAGGTCCCTGGGAGCTGATGGCATTTGCATTCTTAACGAGGGAATAAACAGAATTGCAGCGGTAATCCTAGGCACACTTTATTTCTTCTTGATCCTTTACTGAATGCAGGCACCACACAGATGTTGGTAACTTCAGTCGTGTTATTAACTAATTTTCATAGAGCTCCCTAGCAGAGTTCTTCACAGGGAATTTTCCATAGGCCAAGATAAGAAAGGCCTTGTGGGTAAACATGCATAGATTGGGCTCCACACATGTTGCTTCTTGTATTGGGCTGCTGGGAGAAGTCAATCCTTATGGTATTAATACTAAAATGATGGAATGTAATCTCTTCTTCACTTATTATTTTTAATTTCAACAAATAAGATAAATGTTTGATAGCCCCCATTTTTTTCTTAATTAACTTTCTATTCAAATTCCTCCACAGAAAAAAATAAAATGTAGAAATTTCCATTTAAACACACTCTCGTTCTCACACCTGCAAAAGATTTCAAAGACATGAATTAGATGAGGCCAATAACAGCTTTGTAATATTCCGCTCTCTGTGCATCTGATAAAAAACCAGATCGCAAGTCCTTCAAGCAGAGTGCATTAAAGGTGACAGAACAAATATCTAGTAGAGGCCTCATCAAACGAAGACAATACACAGCATTAATTCAGTGTCCATTTTGATTCCTTGTGCTCAGAGGGGAAATGAGGATTGAGTGACAGCTTTATTTAGTAAGTCATAGGCTGATGAAATTTTTATGAAAAGATGCAACTTGCATGCAAAACAGCATGGCTTGCCATTTACAGCCTCTGATAAGGTACAGTTTTTAAGAAGTGAACCATTCTCATTAGATGTCACTTATTAAACAGCATGAAATATAAATTAGCTGGGAACCTGATTTACATAAACCTGGCTTTGTGATTGCAGTAGCAACCTTATCACGCCACCTTTCATTGATATGGGAATCTCATTCATTGCATTGTCTGCTGTTTTCTTCCATCAGATTAGAATAATAATTGTTTAAAGTATCCAGCTTCATGTAAACACAGCATTTGTTGGGCTTTGATTGCACAGGTGGCACTATGAATTTAGAGGGGGCATTGTTGTTGCTATTTCTGCCTTCTGTTAATGGTTGGATAGTTTTTACACTTCCCTTTATGCTTTTATATGTTTTCTTTTGAAATCTGAGAAATGACCATATAAGGATGCTGAAGAAATTTGAGACGGACTAAAACGAGTTTGGATTTCTAAGAATCCAACCTGTGGAATCCATTGTAGACCAGCCTCCCCAGGCCACATGGAGTCCAACAACTTCTGGTCTATTATTATTATTATTATTATTATTATTATTATTATTATTATTAGCTATATACCACTCAATTATCTAAAACAGATACTAGACTAGTGAACATAGGTATAAACAGTAAAAGAAAAAAGATTTTAAAAGTAAATTAAAATTGTTCAGTTTAAAAACAAAGGAAACAGAAAAACAGTGACTAGTCAGTTGAGGAAGCCTTCTTGAAACAGAGCTTTTTCAGGCAGGCACCGGAAGCAGCCTAGTGTTGGCTCCTGCCTTGACCTCCAGGAACAGAGAGTTCCACAGAGAAGGGGCCACTACACTAAAGGCTCTTCTCCTGGTGGATTCCAATTTACACAAATTCATTTGCAAGAAAATGTGCATGTTTCTGCTGAGACATACACTATGCAGGAAAATATACACTGGGGAAAATTAAATGGAATGAGGGACAATGCAATAAATGTTGCGTACTAACATAAATTATGTAAATTGTTATGAACTTTCTTACGGAATTATTTGTGTATTTTTCCACATAACAGGAGATAGTTTTTAAATCTGTCTGTGAACAGATGCCAGAATGATTGACACTATGCAAACCATGTAACCTGCCAGGAGGTTTTAAAGAAATTTGTGGCCTTCCAGAAGTTTTGGTCTACAATGTCCATCAGTCCTAGCTAGTATAGCCACATGTTGCCCACCCCTGTCACCCCTGGGGTGGTGGTCTGGGCAGTAGGAGCACTCAGGGTGAATTTTCTTCCAAGCCAAACTGATCTTTCTCCCACAGAAGAAATATATTTTGTAAATAATATAATGCCTGATCATTCTACACAACATCACTTAAAATGCTCATGAGCTTTCCATGATATCACAACATTTCAGCAAATTTCAACGGTAGTGATTGAGTGGGAGAGCCCAATACTTTGCTAGCAGCTCTCTAGAGGCAGTGTGAGGATGGATCAGCTCCATGAAGGTTCATAGCTGCTAGCTGGAAGCATCCTGCACAGGATGCTATATCAATAGCTGGAAGCTATATCAACAGGGTGCCACTGGCTAGTTAGCAGTTGCTCATCTACACAGTACTGACTTATCATCCCCTTGACTCTATCACCACTTCTCAACGCCTGTCCATCACTAAGGATGTGAAGCTACATTTTCTCCTAGTGGCAAAAAAGCATTTCCTCCTACCCTGCTGGAGTATTTATTATCTTAGCAATAGAGATGGTATTTTTTCAAGAACTACCTTGTACTCATAGAGGTTCTGATGTGCACACAGACCTCTCCTGTGTGTAAGGTCCCCCCCACTATTCACTTCAAAGGAAGTGTCTGCTCTGTGTATGCATGTAAGGGTATGGATGTGGCAAGAGCAAGGAAAGGTGAAATCCTTTACAAACAAGAATACAAAGCTCAGCAAAAAGTTAAGGATATATATATACCATAATATTTAATATACAAAAATATAAAATAAAGATTAACAATGATACTGCATTAAAAGTGCAATAACATATTGCACAGACTGATGTGTAGCTAAAACCACGTAGAAAGAGGCCAAACACGTTTCGACAAAGGGACTTCGTCAGTGGCCAATGCGGACTGCTGTGTATTCCCTGGAGATTTACTGGGGCCATTCTTCTAAAGACCATGACCTAGGCTGTTTGGAAAGGCTGAAGCCCAACATATTTTCAAAGGGGAGTGACACCACACAATTGTGGGAATTGTAAAGTTAGCCCCAGTAAATCTCCAGGGAATACACAACAGTCCGTATTGGCCACTGACAAAGACCCTTTGTCGAAACATGTTTGGCCTCTTTCTACATGGTTTTAGCTACACATTGGTCTGTGCAATATGTTATTGCACTTTTGATGCAATATCATTGTTAATCTTTATTTTATATTTTTGTATATTAAACATTATGGTTTCATTGTATATATATCCTTAACTTTTTGTTGAGCAGGATATGGATGGGGAACTGCTTCTTCCATCAAACCTAATCTACATAAAGCAGGATATCACACTATTAAAGTGGCATGAAAGTGGTATATAAAAGGCAGGAGCTACACCAAGCAGGATATAGCGGTATGAAACCGATGTATGGTATGTGTCAATGGGTCCCAACAGTTGTCAGTGCACTTCAATACTACTATAAAACAGTAGTGTGGCTCCTGCCTTTTATATACCGCTTTCATAGTGCAATATCCTGCTTGGTGTAGATTAGGCCCAAATTGGGACGCTTGTAGGGGCATAAGCGCCATATGAACATGAACACATAAATCACTCTGGGTTAATACAGAGGGTGAATGAACAGAAGGTAGCTTCTGAATACTTTTTAGAAATGTATTCTTCCACTGAATTAGTAAAGTGAGCTAGTAACAAGAATAATTATCTCTTCAAAATAACTTGAACAGTATAATCCTATACATGTCTTCTCAGGCCATGGCTAAACCAGGCCTATATCCCGGGATTGTCCTTGGGATCATCCCTGTGCATGCAAATGACTCACAGGGGGTCCCAGGAGCAGGTAGGGACACCCTCCCCCCATTTGCCTGGGATAATCCTTCGGTCTATTTAAGGCCTCAGAAGTACATAACAGAACATAAGAAGAGCCATGATGGATCAGTTCAAGGGTCCATCTAGTCCAGCACTCTGTTCACACAAGGGCTGACCAGCTGTCAACTAAGAACCTACAAGCAGGACATGGGTGCAACAGAACCCTCCCGCCCATGTTCTCCAGCAACTGGTGTATATAGGCTTACTGCCTATATATGCCTCCAGTGAATTCAGTAGCACTTACTCCCAGGTAAGTGAGTATAGAATTACAGCATAAAATGTGTTTTTATTATAAACTATACTGAATAAACTTTTGCCCTAATTCCAAAGTAAGTCGCATTGAGTATAGTGGGGTTTACTTCTGAGTAGACATATATAGAAGTGTATTGTAAAGATCTGTTAAGTGATATGCTTCTGCTTCTTTATCCAAAATACCAGATAGATATCAATGGTTTCTCCATGTTTATCTGATTCTAAAAAATAAAATAAAAAATGTTATATTTTAAGTATGACAGAGGTGTAGTTTCAAGGCAAGAAACTGTTGATTCCAAAGAGTTCACACACAAAGGGGGAAGAAATCTAAGTTTTATTTCATGCCCATCTGAAAATTAAATAGGCAAGGTTCCAAAGTGACACAAGGCATGTTTAAATGACATGCAGCTAAACCAAAAGATTGCAGTTAACAATATAAAAATAATTCTCCATAGCTTACTGAGGTAGCACACAAATATATATGAGTAATGCCCCAATGCTGCTAGTGAACAAGGCACTTAATAAAAGCCAAACAACTGTCACACATAGGTTAGAAGGTCATTTCTCACACATAAGATAAACTAGAAATCCATCGAAAGGATGAAATCAGAGAGAGGGTTGTGAAGTTTACTGGAAAATAAAAAATGAGTTCCACATATTGTTTTATTTCCCAAGGGCACTTTGCTAAATATGTCCATATATTGACATGCATAGTTCAGAAGAGAGAAAAAGTGTTGTTGTTGTTTTGACAAAATACAGGAACCCAAGGGTCTTGAGCACATGAAGTCTGCACCAGTTTCAATGTTGTTGTTGACGACCTTATAGCTCCAATTAAAATACAGCAAAGTGGGGAAAAGTTGGAATATCAGCACCATTTGGCAAGCATAGAGCACGATTTTAGCTACCACAGCATGAAGGACTATACGCATGTCCCACTTCTGTTGTTGACCAGTGGAAGTCAGCGACAAAGTCTGGAATTGAAAGTTGTCTATATTTTAAGGGGGGAAGGTACAAAATGTATTCCCCCTCATCCTACCAAGACACAGCTGTGATGAAATCTGAAATCTAATTTATGATGCAAAGTCAAAAGGTTCAGGGTATTGAAGAGGGTGGTGTATGATTTCAGAGTGATTATCAGGGAGAAATTCTGCCTTTCATAATCCTTTCCCTCCATTTGCCCAGTGGGTTTATGGGAGACATTTTTTTGTGCAGCATTGGGGGGAGGAGGAACAGAAGACAGGACATGGACTTCCCGATGCTTCATGTTCCCAGTGAATGGGGAGCTGTTTGGTTCAGAAGCTATTTTAGCTGAAAATCCAACCTCTGGCCCCATTGTTCTTCTCAAGCCATAAACAGGCATTGTTTGCGTGAAAGTGCAACACATGTACAGATTTAGCTTGCTCCACCTCCAGCTTTTCAGCTCCTCTTCTAGGGCTTTTCATGGGTTGAGAGGTACCTTCTGCAGCAGGGAGCCTTTTCTCTCCACAGAAGCTCTCCAGATGATTTAGAACCTCTTTCTCTTAACTTACACCTGGATAGGGCTTCATTTACATGGAAATTGTATGCAGGTTTCCTGAGAAGTCCCACTATTGGGAATGCAGCATAAGATTAGCAGCAAGATACCTCACTGCTAATTGGTGGGAAATCATGACTTGGCCTGAATAGGGTGGTTTTGAAACACCAAAAAGAGGACATATATCACCAAAAAAGAGGGGGCACAAATTTACATAAGATGTATGTATAGATGCAAACTTAGAAACAACTATTATAATTTAAATAGAAGTACAGTATACCTCATCATAGTGAGGAAGACTGTGACCAAGGGCTCATCTACACCAAGTAGGATATTTCACAATGTAAGTGGTATGAAAGTGTTAAATAAAAGGCAGGAACCACACTACTGCTTTAAAATGGTATTGAAGTGCACTGACAACTGTTGGGGCCCATTGACATATTCCATATACCACTTTCATACCGCTTTCATAGTGTTACATCCTGCTTGGTGTAGATGTGTCATGGACCCCAACAGTTGTCAGTGCACTTCAATACCACTATAAAGCAGTAGTGTGGATCCTGCAGTGCACTTTAATACTGCTATAAAGCAATAGTGTGGCTCCCGCCTTTTATAAACCACTTTCATACTGGAATATCCTGCTCAGTGTAGGTGAGCCTTAAGTGACCTGGGTACCCTCCTGTTCAGTCTGCTGTTCAGGTACTAACTATTGATAGGAAACAGTTTTTACTGTTCTTTATCTTTAAACCAGGACTGGACAGGGCAGCCCTTCAAATAGTGGAAGCCTTCAAATAGCAGGCAGAAGAAGACAGGTAGAAGAGGACAGATGGCCACCAAAGGGAGCAGAAGTTCAAACAAGGGAGCAAATTTAGCAGGCTAAAAATGGTAGAATGCTACTCTTTGGGATTCAAGTAGTGTAGGGGTCTTAAGTCTAGCTTTACTAGCAAAAGACTAAACAATTCTTTAGGGTTGGACTGCTAGTGCATTTCACATAGAGCTAGCTTGAATTTCACTCTAGAGTGGCAATGTATGAGAAATTTGTTCCAGTTTGTTTTGGATGGAATTTTCTGAGTTTGCACTTCCCGGACCCAAATGCAGACTCAAACACTATCTGTTCAAAGCCTGCTCATTTCTGAGCTTGTGATGTGATTTGCACACGAAAAAACAAAATTGTTTGATTGCATGTGGATTGTTGAAAAATATGTGCAAATACACTTTAATCAATGGGAGGAAATGAATACTCTGCAAAAATGCACACGATGCATATATTTGGGGAAATGTGCACAAAAATGCTCATGAATTTTTATGCAGACAGAAAAAAAGTCATGCTTGCAATTGGAGAAGGACAAAAATCAGAATAAGCTTTGAGGTGAAATCAAGAGAACCTCAATGTATTCAGGTTTTGCTGATTCGCACATCCCTACTCTAGAGTGACAAAAATTTAATAAGCTGCCATGAAAGTTAGGACTGTTTAAATGAGGAACATTCATTATATTTTGTGTTGATGTTATGTCCTGGGAATAAGGAACATTCCTTTAGAATGAGGGACAATTAGACATCTTAGCTCCATAGCATATTTGTTCCATCTAGGAGATAATGACTTTCAGTGCCTTGAAGATCTGAAGCCCACATCTTTAAAGATTCCTTTGCTTACTTTCCCCAGAAAGTCAGTCATAAAAAGCAGATGAACGCTTCTCGTGTAGTATTTTCTCATCCTCGGAGGAAACTGGCTTTCCTTTGCACATCTGTCTCTTGCTCACAGCTGTATAAACAAGGAGCCTGTAAGATGCAAAATTTACAGATTCTTCCCTCTCTTCATATGATATAATATACCCCTTTGAAATAATTTGCTCTTTCTGTTGTGCCACATATGTCAGACACATTTCAGTACTTTATTGAATTTACTTGTTTAAAGAAATTAAAAATGTTTCTATTAATTGAGAAAAAGACTGTGTGTTCTCTCATGTGATCTCTCCCCTCTCCTTTGTGTGTGTGTAAATCAAACCTTTTCATAGATACATCTCCAAATGAAGGGGCTGTATCATTTATATCAGGTCTATGATGGAAAGAGATGCTTCCCTGTTCCTCCATCACACCAAAAATTGACAGTGAGATAAATGCCTGAATCAGTTTTCAGCGCACTTGTAACTCCCTCCCAATCTTTGTGTCCCAAGAATCTTGAAATATTATGTATAAATGGGGGCTAAGCTACTTGCTACATTAAATGTATGTAGCCAGTCCTAACATGTTTTTTTTAATCTTTAGTGTAGGCACATGGGGGCCCCAACTAGGATTGGGACCATCACACACAGGTAAGGAGTCAAACTTCCCACTCAGACACTTTCCTCCCCACCCAAGCCCACATGCACATAGGCTGAAGGCAGGGATACTGCCAACCTCATCTCATGGAGGACGATAGTCTAAAGAGAAGAGCCTCCTGTACCTACATGAGCCAGAAAGATGGCCCACCTCATGACTAATCCTAGTATAGGATGTATACTAGCTACTAGGATGTTTTAAAAGTATTCTAACAGAATTGATGGAAGCAGACACCTTATAGACTGTTGCAGAGAGTTCCTTAGACCTTGAAATCTAAGCATTTGCTGTAAATAAGAAATCGCATAGGTGGGACTGCACTGTAAGAAACCT
This sequence comes from Elgaria multicarinata webbii, assembly GCF_023053635.1. Taxonomy (NCBI): domain Eukaryota; kingdom Metazoa; phylum Chordata; class Lepidosauria; order Squamata; family Anguidae; genus Elgaria; species Elgaria multicarinata. The sequence continues at coordinate 61,463,580 of NC_086179.1, read as the reverse complement.
CATAGGTGAGAGCATTTCCCTGTTGGTGGTGAGAGGGCTAAGGAGAGAAAATCCCCCCCCCCCCGAGAAGGAATGACAAGAAATTTTGTTTCAAGACTTTCTGAAATATCCAGAGCCGTACATGAAACCTTCACTGAGCCATTTTTAAAATACTAAATTTCAAGCTGATCTTTGTTCCAGGAAAATGTGTGTGACATTTCACGGTGTCTTGGGAATGGTCACTTGATTAAACTTCTGAGGAATATCCCTAAAGACAATTATGGTCAATCAATACAGCATTTCTAAGTAACAACATTTTTTTTAACATCTACCATCCTTTTAGTCGGTGTTAAGAGAGGACAGGTCAGTTCAGGCAGTGAAGTATGTGTTGAAATCATATAATTATCTAATTAACCTTTCTGTACATCTTAGATCAGCTTTCTTTTCGATGTGAGAACATTGCTATTTTGCAGTGCTCCTTCCAGAACTGGGAATTTCAGACAGCTTATATTTTCTGACCTGCAAATGTCATTCAAAGTCACTGGGTCCAGGAAGGATAATACAAATGAATATTCAGCTTATAAAATTTCACAGCAGTGGAAAGCAAATAAATATATATGAAAATAATGGCTACTTCTGTGACCTTCTTTATGCAGTCACCCTGTAGTCGATGTGACACTGATATTCAATATAAGTCCCATATAAATTGAAAATTGAAAATGTTTCAGAGAGAAAATAGGATTCATATTTATTGCATTTTTGCATAGATATATTTCATAAAAGAAAACATGCTCTTCTGAATTCTAAAAAAGGAACACCCTGGACTTCATAGTTTATATAGTGAGACAAAACAACTGGGATACTTTGAGCTTATTTATTACTTTTGTTTTTTCTCATTTGAAACTCTTCGAAGCTGTTGTGTGATCCATAAAGCTTAGTCAGCTCTCTTCTATAATAACAGAAGGGGATCTCTGTCTGTCTGTTAGCACCATAGCTCCAAGATCATGAAACCTAGACACCTGAAACATGACATGCATACTAAGGGGAATCTTACAGGTGTTATTTGGATGTTAAAATGCATTGAATAATATTAAGTAATATTAAGTAAGAGCCTCGTGTGGCGCAGGGCGGTAAAGCAGCAGTTTTTGCAGCTGAAACTCTCCCCACGGCCTGAGTTCAATCCCAGCGGAAGCTGGTTTCAGGCAGCCGGCTCGGGTCGACTCAGCCTTCCATCCTCCCGAGGTCGGTAAAATGAGTACCCAGTTAGCTGGGGGAAAGGTAATAACGGCCGGGAAAGGCAACGGCAAACCACCCCACTATAAGGCCTGCCGAGAAAACGTCAGCGAAAGCTAGAGTCCCTCCAAGAGTCAGTAATGACTCAGTGCTTGCATGAGAGGTTCCTTTCCTTTCCTAATACTAAGTAATTTAAAGGTGTCAGTGTGCTTTAAGACTGGAGTGCCAATGTCACTCACTAGGTGGCAGACGTCTCTAATTTTGCATTCAATACAGTTTGAAGACAGTGGGAGTATAATTGGTTGTCCTACCCCTCTCAATGCTGTGGTGCAGCCCACCCCCATGTGGAATAGAGTAGGCAGACCACTCTCTCAGAAGGTTATGGAGGTGCACCATAGCAGGAATCATGCCTAGGGGGACCAGCAGCCATGGCTTCACTCAGATTGGCCAGGCACAATATATCCAATTCTGATAGCTGTGTAATTTTGCTTGAAGGCGTTGCTGTATCAAACTAAGGGCTATTCCAACCCATGAGAAGCAGGGTATGTTCACTAGTTATAATTCAAAAAATTATTTGACCAGCAAAGTTTAGCAATAATTTCATACTTAACTGTAAGCCATAGTACAAACAGATGCACTTCATAGATGTTTAAATGCTTTGGACCAGTTAAAATAGTAATGGGTTGGACCCAATTTTTAGTCATGCTTAGAAGAGACCCATTGAAATCAATGATCTTAGGTTAGTCATGACTAATTTAAATCCCATTGATTTCAGTAGGTTTACCTCAGTGTTTAAACCTGGGTCTAATCCAACAGCCTGTCCACAACTAATCCAGTTAAGCTATAACAGTTTAGTCATGTACATATTTACTCAGAAGTATTTCCTGTTGAGTTAAATAGCAGTTATTCTCAAGCAAGTATAAACAGGGTTGTAGCTTTAAGCTCCTTCCATATTATTGACTTCAATGGGATTCATGTGATAAAATCTAATTAAAACCAAAATACTGGTGGTAGGTGGTAATTCAGCCTGTTTTGATGGGGTTGCACTCGCCCTAAAACCCTGCAATGAGGAACACATGGCCCTCCAGATTTTGTTGGACTGCAACTCCCATCAGCTTTAGCCAACCTAGCCAATGCTGAGGGAAGACAGGAGCTGCAGTCCAATAACATATTTGGGGGAAGGAATCCCTGCTCTAAAAGGTCAAGTTGGCTGCTATGGAGCTGCAATTTGATCTGGCCTTTCAGATGAATGTCCAAGTGGCACCTGTGGCCTAAAGTGCCTTTCACTAATCCCAGATGCGATACCATGTACAGCCCTTAATTAGAACCCACTTCCCTTCTTGTCCTGTCCCTTCTCCCCTTTCTCCTTATGGGTGGGCAACTTTGTGGGGAAGCAATGGAGACTGAAGACAAAGTGCTGGTGTTCTGTCCATTACTGCCTCCTGCAAACTGGTCAACAGGCAGTGGAAATCTGCAGGGTTTACTAAGGTCAGACATTCCAACCCCTGACTGTTGTTCCTAATTGTTCTTCACCCACCTGGCCACCATTGGGGTCAAAGAAGGATTCCACACCTCCCTTGGAGAATTGGCTGAGGGAACAGGATTTCTTTGTTTGCTTACCTATTCCAGCCTAAACAGCTGGAAAGGGGATTTCCAAACTAATATCAACCCAATCCAATCCATTGTTTGTGGTGGTTTCCTAATTCTCTCTCTGTGGGCACATCTGTGGCCTTCAGAAGCCCATCAACAGTGGGGAATGAATAGGAGAATGCTGTTTCAGTACATCTGCATTATCGAAGTATCACACATTTCCAGGACCTACTCCAGCCATACAGAAAGAAGAAAGAGTTGTGTAGAGACCATCGGAATAGGAAAACAGAAAAATGGGGAGGTTAGTCTTGTAATAGGAAAATATAGAAAGGCTTATGGAGTAGGGGAAGCAACGACAGAAAAATAGGGGAGCCATTTGTTAATTTCTCATTAGCCTCTGATGAAAGTTCTGGTGTCTGTAGCACAGCCTAACAAGTGTTACTGGGGGATTTTTATTTTTATTTTTGGAGCGGTAAATGAAAACGTTGAGTTGGTGAACACACTTTCTGCAGTATGCTATATCTACATTAAAGGTGCATGTACAATTACAGGTAATTGGGTCAAAATGCGACAGTGCTTTTCAGTGGTTGTTGAAGTGGTGCAGACCACTTCACGAGATTAAAAAAGCAACACAATGGCCCTCACAGTGATTTGAATTGTGCATCCTGTGATAGGAAGTTTAATATTGAGGCTTGAAATAATTTCAGTAGAACCCAAATAAACAAAAAACTTGAGGTGTTTGTAAGAGAACATATACGTTGGGAGTAGAAATGATATACTCCTTTAGCATATTTGCCAGAGAAAATACAACTAAAGTGAAGTTGTCCATTGCAACTCTTCAGCCATGTTTGTGTGAGTTTGATGAAAATGAGTATTTACATCTGGCTATTTATGGTATCTTCATTCATGGAACCTGGTTGCTGTTGTTTTCCATTATAAAATACTGATGTTCAGCAGTTTATGATTTAGTTCATCTGATAATCTTCCAAAGTAAAATATATATTTAAGAGTCCATTTTATACTACCTACTCTAAGGATATGAATTACTGACATGAGTTGATATATCTTCTTAAGCTTAAGAACAGCAAATCTCTTAGATTAGATTTCTCAAGATAATACCCACAATCTTGTGTTTGATGACAACGTCAAGATTGCAGTACCCTGTCTCTGTACCTTGATATAGTAACATCAGCAGGAGCCATGTGCCATCTTCCATATCCATAAGCTGCTGACACTGTCCCCAGAATATTTTCCTTTTTTTAACCCCTCCATGAGGGGGTAGAAGTTCAGGATAAAAATGCATGGGGGTGGGCTTAAATTGGGGCCACATGTGCTTACCAATAGCACAAAGCTTAGCTATGCATGCTTATAAGAACATTTAGTTTGGCTCTCAGTAAAGCACTTATGTCCATATTAATAAAGAGTTGAAAACTATCTCTGGTATCATAACGCACAATGTCTGAGGCTACAGTGTTGAGCTCCATAGACCTTTAGAAGGGGAAAAAGTGATACTGTAAAAAAAGAAGGAAGCAAGCAAGCAAGAAAGGTGTTTTAAGCTGAGCAAAGCGGTGGTCAGGATATTTCTCAACCAGAATCAAAAGCAGCCATCAATAATGAAAATCACCTGTTAAACTCAAAGAAGAGTTACTTATAAATTAAAATAGCAACCCCTTTTAACCCATGTCAAAGTATCGGTTACATAGACCTCCCCGACCCAATCTTTTCTCAACAAATATTCACCTGCAGCCATCAAATGGGTTACTTGTAGAAAAGCCACATTGCGTTAAGCACTTTTAGAGCTTAGAGAGAACTCTCTCCTGCTTATTTAAATTTCACAGCCCTTGACATTCCATGAAATCACATTAAACATAGCAAAAGAAAAGAAAAACAGATTGCTCGCCCCTTCCACACATACAGATCTTACCAATTTTAGAGGTGATACCTACTTTTAAATGATACAACATATAAATCATAGATTTAATACATTCAGTTCAAATTTTTCAACAAATTCAAACCAATATGTATTATGCTAAACCTTACAAAATCTCTAAAGTGAAAATAAAATTGAAAATAAAAACAAAACAAAAAAAATCAAATCAAATGGTACCTTCTCAAACTGGAGGGAGGTAACAAGCAGGGTTACCTCCCTTTTGGGCTACATTAATAGAAATATAGCTTCCAAATCGCATGAGATACTGGTTCCCCTCTATTCAGCACTCGTTAGGCCTCATCTTGAGTACTGCATCCAATTCTGGGCACCACACTTCAAGAAGGATGCAGACAAGGTAGAGGGGGTTCAGAGGAGGGCAACGAGGATGATCAGAGGTCTGGAAACAAAGCCCTATGGAGAGAGACTGGAAGAACTGGACATGATTAGGCTTGAGAAGAGAAGGCTGAGGGGAGACATGATGGCACTCTTCAAAAACTTGAAAGGTTGTCACACAGAGGAGGGACAGGGTCTCTTCTCCATCATCCCAGAGTGCAGGACACAGAATAATGGGCTCAAGTTAAAGGAAGCCAGTTTCTGGCTGGACATCAGGAAAAACTTCCTGACTGTTAGAGCAGAATGACAATGGAAGGTCATGGGCTCTCCCACACGAGAGGCACTCAAGAGGCAGCTGCACAGCCATCTTTCAGGAATGCTTTAAGGTGGATTCCTGCACTGAGCAGGGGTTTGGACTCGATGGCTTTATAGGACCCTTCCAACTCCACTATATGAAATATCCCACACATAGTGACAACATCCCCCACCAAAATGACTCCCAAAATATAATAAAAAAAATATTTTTAAAAAAATAAACAAAAACAACAAAACAAAAGATAACTTTTTGCCTTCTAGTAAAGAGGGTGAAATAATCCCAGCAACTGGTCCCTACTCAGTTATTCGCTCAGTAATGACCAATGTTTGCAAACACAGCTCTCAGATCACTGGTTGAGGTTTTACCCAACCCTGTTCTGTTAAACCTTGGCCAAGATTTACTCTGAGAGCTTTAGGCATATAAAACAAATATTGTACCTCAGAGGAATAATCCCTAGTAACACATTGTTTTATCAAACTAATCCTCAAGCTATATTAGCAGCTCAGCCTCATTTATTTCAACATGGTTTCACTGGTTCTCCACTTTAAGGCAATGAACCTGGGTTGAGAGAAGGGGGAAATGTATTTACCGGAAAACATAATTTGCATTAGAAAATGATCTTAGGTCCTCTAGCAGATTTTCCACCACAACAAGAGAACTCTAGGCTGTGTGGCCTTGGATTAGGTCCCAGAGCAATGTATTTCTTTTTTAATTTTAGCAAGCCCATAGAATGTGCGTATTTGTTCAGCCAAGTATGAAGTTTACTCTGAATACTATAGCAGAAGATTTACAATACAAGTGGCAGCAGCTGGCTCAAACAAATGGCAGAGTGGGAAAGTTAATACCCTGAACAAATCCACAAAAAGGACTGGTGTACTTGTATTACTTGGAGTCTGTCTGTATGTGAAGGATCTGTTATGAATGTGATACGTAAAATATTATACCTGAGATACTGGAATAGAAAATTAGGTCACCCTTGCACTTTAATTCCCATTACGCCCTTGATAAGTACCACAATTTTAAATGGTAACATTTGAAATCAAATGTGAAGAATAATTGCAACGCAATTATTTTGTTCCTTTCATGTTTGTTCTCATTAAGGACTGAAGTGGGGTCATTTCTTTAAAAGAATCTGCTTTTTCAGGTGACTTTGGTTCTATTAAGCGTTTAAAGAAGATTAAATGCAGGAACTCTGCTTTCTGAATACAAAAAAGGGAACTTGCCCAAGAAGCCGAAAACAATTTCAAACATGGGAAATGCAGTGAATTATTCTGTCTAGACCTAAAAGGCAGCCTATATTTATAGCATCTGATTTATTTGTTTGATATACAGCCTGTGCTGGGCTTTATAATTTTTAAGGTGTGTGAATAGGGTCACATTAGATATTACAGGCATAGTGAGGTTGTGATTTACAAGACTTCGCATTGTGCCTGTTGACCTTCTCAATAAGAAAGGTTGGTGGTTGTAAAAGCACTGAAAAATTAAACCCATTGGAGTCAATTTAATGTGTTATAAACTCTTTAACAACCAGCAAAATAGCTATATCAGCTTCTCTATCTGCAGATTACCTTTCAGTTGTGAAAAAAATAAAATAAGTAAATATTGCACAAGTTTTCTTTCTTCTGTTTGTGGGCCTCCCCGCTCTTCTATGGAGCAATTTCTCCTGCATAGAAGGAATGACAATTTGATATTGGCTTAGAACTTCTTGTTTCAAAGAAAAAAGGAAAGATGCTGCTTAATAGTGTCATAATGAATCCTCTTCTACATCCCTTTTTAAAAAGTCTCTTGGCTATGAAAATAGGATCCACATCTGTTTTGTTGTGTGATAGTAAGCACATTTGACTATACCACAATGTAAACTATATTAGCAGATGTATAGTCAGAGGTTATCAATAATCTAGACATCAGAATATGTTGGGGACAAGAAATTTCTTTCAATTATCAGAATCATGTGCCATGGATATTCCTGAAATAGTGCTGGTATACAAAGTAAGACAAACATACAAATAATTAAAAGCTTCCCTCAAAACCTCCACCCCTTTCAAATTGGATGTTTTATTATAATTTATTTTCTTGAATCAAAGTTATCTAGCAATAACATGATAGGTAACCAGCTTAGTAAATGCGTATATGGTATGTTATTATTTAATAAATTTTGGTCTATGTTCATCATTAAACCAGCCATTTTCTTTTTTCTATCTTTTTTAATGCAGTATATGTTAAACAAAAATGTTGCAAAGAAAAAAGCATGTTATTACCTCTTTGAAGCCTGTATGTTTTCAAAGAAACTTTCATATATATGATCCTGGAACTGAATCCAGAAATCCAGAAAAGCGCTACCCTCCCGATCAATAAGTTATACCCACTGTTCTGCATGTGAAAAAGGCCATATAGCTTTCTTAATGTATCAAATATATCCAGATCTGCAAGCTAAATACAGACCCTTTTGTGAGCGATTCAATGGATTGCCAGCACTTTATAACTCATGGAAACCTCTCAGGAAGGCAGCCAGTATGATCGTGCCTTGCAGATCAGGTCAAAGATTAAAGAGAAACACCAGGAGAAGAGCATATCTAAGAAACAGGGTGTTTTTTTTAAAGTGCTTTCGTATCACCCACCATATGGTTTACGGAGATAGAGGATTTCTAATCATTTACTGGCCTGTCATCACAGGCAGATCGTGGTAGGCCCTCTGATGTATCATGGACCATTGCAGTGTAATCATCTCACAGAAGGTCACACAAGAGAGGTAAATTTCCTTAACTAGGTGATGCTTTTTTTTTTTTAAAAAAAAAAAAAGCCACCCAGTGCTGCACACACACACACACACGCACACACACACAAGTTTTCCACAGCACCTTGGCATTTGCAATAATATAACACCTCAGTACCATCACACAGAGTTCAGACAAGCTTCTAAATTTCAGCTGTCAAAATAGTTTCGTCAGAACAACAGAAACCCTATTATCATGCTATATCACCAGGAGATGTAGGTGCTGGCAGGTTTCTTCAGGAGTGGCGCATAGTTCATCAACAAAGAATCCCAGCCTTTGGGGTCAAGATAATAAAGAAAGAGCATGCATAATGGTTGGTTAGACCTCGCAGAATTGTCCCTTACTTTTTGCATCTGGATTTTGGCTAGCTGGCTTTCTGTTAGTAAGATAGAAGAGAATTGTGTTTTTATCAGTTCCTGGATGATCTTTCTCACAATCAATATAACCTTGAAGTGATATATATATATATATATATATATATATATATATATATATATATGTGTGTGTGTGTGTGTGTGTGTGTGTGTGTGTGTGTGTGTGTGTCTGTCTGTCTGTCTGTCTGTCTGTCTGTCTGTCTGTCTGTCTCTCTGTGTGATCTCCTTACATTGGCTTTAAAAAAGCATTGACTAGTTCAGAAAATTTACCTCTCTTGTATGACCTTTATGTGTATGTGTATATATAGAGTCATACAAGTACATACATTTATTTATTTCATTTATTATCAACATTATGTATACTACCTTATCTGATAAAAAGACACCAAGGTGGTGCACAACAATTTAAAACAGTAAAAGCTAACAACAGCAACAAAAAAAAATGATAAAAAAATTTGACACATTAAAAACTACTCATTTTAAAAGGCTAAATTGAAAAGATGCATTTTCAAACCCTTTCATTCCATAATTCTGGGGCAACACAGGACACACACACACACATTTTAGGTATGTGCACTGACCACAAGCTGTGGCTAGGACACCAGTTTGGTGCTTTGGAAAATGACATGATTAAACTTGTACCAATTCAAAGGCCATCCACTTTGACTTCAGTAACAAACTCAAATTATGATTTGAAAATCCAAAACTTGGTGTCTTGCATTGACTATCATGAGGGGGAAATGGCTACAATTTTTTCTCTTTTCCAGAATTAGATGAAATGTGCAAGCATAGTAGCCCCTTAGGAGGATATTATGCCCACTAAATTTCAGAGAAATAGCTCCAGAGGGGTTATGCTACTTGCCTTTCTAGTTTGTGGGTGTTTTTGTTTTAAAGGGAACTGTAGATAACTATTTTAATTTCTAGGCAGAAGTGGATGAAATTTGCATGGACAGTTGTCACTCCTGAAGTGATCGAATTTCTGATGGATAGGCTCAGGGATTTTTCTACAAGAGCAGGCTGTACATTTTGAGGGCATCCAAAAAAGAATGTTCTTGCTCCCCTATGTTCCTTGTGATCATTGTCCTGAAAATGACCAACAGCATGAAGGTAGTTCTAAGTAAGAAACCTGCAGAGTTTCAGAGAGATAGGTGCAGCAGTTTATGTGGAAGGGAGGTCCTCAGTTTTGGGGTGAGGGTGACCTGCTTCCTTTTCCTCCTGTTTTCTTAGGTGACTTGTATGAAACTGGCACACGTCATAGAGGTGTCCTCAGGAAGAAACATGCAAAGTTTCAGAAGTATATGTGGCAGAAAGATGTGATGCTTGAAAAAAACAGTTTAAGGGTCTTTCATACTGAAACATGGTGGCACTGGAAGAATGAGCCATCTCACAATCCACCCTTGCTCCAACCAATTTCATCTGTATTGGCTTGGCTTGCCTAACTGTAGCACTTCAACTCCATAGCTGAATGGCAAGTCCGGTCTTGGGAGGGGAAACTTCACAAGTTTTACTACTCATTGTTTCTTGGGGATTGAAGGTGCAGCAAGGCAGGAAGATAAAAAGCTGCAATGCTTTGGTTGATTAACTACCAGCTAGTCTTTCACACTAGCTCAGCCTTCTTGGCAAGCCTGCCATGGATGGTTGCATTAAAGCAATTTCATTTTTTTGTTTATACAAGTTTTTCTCTCTGCATTAACTAATTGTGGGGTGATACTTGGCAATTCCCTACCAAACAGATGTCCACATCCTTCTCAGAGGCACATTGGAGTGGCAATGCTGGAGCTATATACATGCACTTTCCCCCTTTTCTTTTTTTTGGGAGGGTACTACAACATCCTGAAAGAACTAGAAAGAAACAAGGATAATGTATCTCAAATACCAGCCACAAAAAAGATGCAAAGAATGATGCAATGCATGCTTTGGAGACTGGCCCTATGCATGAGGTCTGGAGTTATATATTGTAGCCATTCACCAAATGCATCCTAAGCTTGTGAAGTGCTCAACTTGACCTTTCCACTGCTGTAAACCTAGTAAGAGGTCTTGGAAGTCCAGTTCAACAAAAATGGAGCAATCATGATGAACATGAGACCATATGAGGTCTGCTAACCATATGAGGGCTAAATCGGCCAAATGCCACAAAAGACAGAAGAGATGTGGCCATGCAAGTGCCTACACATTCACTGATAAGGAGGCCTTCAGAGTTAATACCTTCATCACAATCATTAGCAAACTGAAGACTGCATTAGACCGTCACATCAGAACTACACTGATATTGACAAAACATTTAGTGTCCTGACACTATTTCCCCCAAATATTTTAAGTTCCAAAATCAGTACAGATATCAAAAGTTCATGTTGGAAATGCACAGAAATTTCCCCAGGAGATTTTACTAAAGAATTTCCACAGTATGTTGAATTTACTCTTCTCAGATATTGAGGAAAGATGAAAACAAATATATTTGGCTGTTCCATGTTATCACTGAATCCAGTGTAATATAATGTTTCCTAAATGCTGAAACTGAGATGTGACTGCATTTGTCACTAATGATCACTAATTGCAGCAGAAAGTGCTCCTCCTCTCTTTTAGAAAGGATAAAAAAGTCCTCCAATCTACCATGACTCAAAAGCATATCACTGCTTTGTTTCTCTTGTATACTATTATTATTATTATTTATTTATATAGCACCATCAATGCACATGGTGCTGTACAGAGTAAAACAATAAAATAGCAAAACCCTGCCGCATAGGCTTACATTCTAATAAAATCATAATAAAACAATAAGAAGGGGAAGAGAATGCACCAAACAGGCACAGGGTAGAGTAAAACTAACAGTATAAAAGTCAGAACAAAATCAAGTTTTAAAAGCTTTAGAAAAAAGAAAAGTTTTTAGCTGAGCTTTAAAAGCTGCGATTGAACTTGTAGTTCTCAAATGTTCTGGAAGAGCGTTCCAGGCATAAGGGGCAGCAGAAGAAAATGGACGAAGCTGAGCAAGGGAAGTAGAGACCCTTGGGCAGGTGAGAAACATGGCATTAGAGGAGCGAAGAGCACGAGCGGGGCAATAGTTTGAGATGAGAAAGGAAAGATAGGAAGGAGCTAGACAGTGAAAAGCTTTGTAGGTCAACAGGAGAAGTTTATATTGGATTCTGGAGTGAATTGGAAGCCAATGAAGAGATTTCAGAAGTGGAGTAACATGGTCAGAGCGGCGAGCCAAGAAGATGATCTTAGCAGCAGAGTGGTGAACAGAAACCAACGAACTGATGTGAGAAGAAGGAAGGCCAGTGAGAAAAAGGTTGCAGTAGTCCAACCGAGAAATAACCAATGCATGAACAAGAGTCTTGGCAGAAGAGACAGACAAAAATGATCGAATCCTGGCAATATTATACAGGAAAAAACAACAGGATTTAGCTACTGCCTCAATATGAGGAATAAAGGAGAGCGAGGAATCAAATATAAAGCCAAGACTACGAGCTTCCTTGACTGGAGTAAGTGTAACATCATTGACAGTAGGAGAGAATGAGAGATGAGGAGAAGGTTTAGGAGGAAAAACAAGCAATTCAGTCTTTGCCATATTAAGTTTCAAACAACGATGAAGCAACCAAGCTGAGATATCTGAAAGACATGCAGAGATACGATCGTGAACATCAGGAGAAAGATCTGGAGATGAAAGATATAATTGTGTATCATCGGCATACAGATGATATTGGAGGCCATGAGATTGAATAAGATTACCCAAGGGCAACATGTATAAAGAAAACAACAATGGGCCAAGCACCGAGCCTTGCGGAACCCCTACTGAAAGGGGAAAAGAAGAAGACGAGCTGCCATTAGCCAACACGTTGAAAGAGCGACCCGCTAGATAGGAGGCAAACCAGTTATAGACAGAGCCACAAAATCCGAGGTCATGAAGGGAATCCAAAAGAAGATCGTGATCAACCGTGTCAAAGGCTGCAGTAAGATCAAGGAGAATAAGAACGGTATAAAGGCCTTTAGACTTGGCAATAAGAAGATCATTGGTAATCTTAGTAAGGGCTGTTTCAGTGGAATGCAAAGGACGGAATCCAGATTGAAAAGGATCCAGAGCAGAGTTACTAGCAAGAAAATCAAGACAACAAGAGTAGACCACACGCTCCAGGATCTTTGAAACAAAAGGCAACAAAGAGACAGGTCGGTAGTTAGACAGAGAAAGCACATCAAGAGTAGATTTCTTGAGAATAGGAGAGACTGTAGCATGTTTTAAAGAAGAAGGAAATGAACCAGAGGACAAAGTAAAATTAATAATATGAAGCAAGGAAGGGAGGATAGCAGGGATAAGATTAATAAAGACCCGAGAAGGAATCGGATCACAACAACAAGTGGAAGGCTTCGAAGAGCGCACTATTGTAGACAGTTCATCAGCTGAGACCGAAGGAAATGCAGAGAAATTTGCAGGAGGAACTGACAGATGAGAAACAGGAACTGGAAGAGGAGCAGAGCTGGCAAGATCAGAGCGAATAGTTTGGATTTTAGCATTGAAAAAAGAGGCAAAGTTATTAGCAGACAGAGAGGCGGGGAGAGATGGTGGATTAGGCTTCAGAAGAGAATTGAAGGACGCAAAGAGCCGCTGAGGATGCATAGCATTTGACTGGATCAACATTGAGTAATACTGCTGTTTGGCCAATGAAATAGCAGAAGAGAAAGAGGAGAGAACAAATTTGTAATGGACAAAGTCCGCCCAGTCCCTGGTCCTACGCCAAAGGCGTTCAGCTGCCTGGGAACAAGAACGAAGGTAGTGGATTAAAGAGGTGAGCCACGGTTACTGAAAGTGAATTTGTCAGATGTACTACATAAGTCCTTCCCATTATTAGTTAGGCCCCTTGTATCCTTAATCTTGGCTTGATTGTGGGATTAAACTCCATATTTTGTGTGCTTTTTTCCTGCTCTCAGAATGGGGGTGTCTATAAACCTTTCCTTTTTAAAAAACAGCACTGGATGAGGAATGTGAAAACGTCCATACAGATATACCCCTACCATTTTTCTTGCATTATAACTATGAAATCTGCTCCCATGGCCAAAAGAGACATTACTGCACCTGCAAGTTCTGTTGCAAAATAGAGACTCACTATTCAATTGATCACTATTTTTCAATAGGAATTGCAAGCAACTGGACCCAATTCAGATCAGGCCCACAGTAATGAGGAGCAGAGTTAAACCTCCACTACCGTTCATGCTAAGGATCTGATCCAGATCGGGGTCCCTGTGTCTACTCTTTAATAATATACATATAATAATAACATAATAATAAATAATAATACTCTAGAGTAAAAATGAAAGCCACTGAAGGCAACATACATTGTTCTCTTCCCCCATTTCATTCTTGCAACAACCCTGTGAGATGGTTTAGATGGAGAGAATAGTAACTGGCCCAAAGTCACCCACTTGGCTTCATGGCTGAGTCAGGATTTGGGTCTCCCCAGTCAACATCCAACTCTAACCATTCCACTACAATGGCTCTCTCAATACATTGGAAACTACATCACTATGTGTAAATGGATCATGTAGTACTAAAAAGTCCCAATCCCTAAAGTCACATGTGACTAGGTCACATTGAAGTCAATGGAGCAAGTTGGTCATGATTAACTTTAACTGGGCTGGAGAAAACAGGTAAAAAGCTAGATCACTTGGTGAAGGGATGTGGCAAGAAGAAATAAACATAAGAAGAGTTATGTTGGATCAGAGCAAAGCTCCATCTTGTACTGCAGCTTGCATCCTACAGTGGATGACTTGATGCTTCTAGAAAATCGACCAGCAGAGCAGGAAGGCAATAGGTATTATACTGCCTCTGAACCTTGAGGTTTCATACACCCATGATGACTAACACTCAGTGATATTAGATTGTTATTGTTTTTTCATTCCTCTTTTAAAGACATCTAAGCTAGTGGTTATCTCGTCGTCATGTCAAAGGAAATAGCACAAATTCAGCTCCTCCCCCCATTTTTTTTTTTTTTTTTTTTTGAGATGGAGCAACCAGTGCAGCACACAGTATTCCAGCTATCTCCAACCTGGTGCCCTTGAGATGTGTCAGACTTCAACTCCCATCAAACCCAGCATGCATGACCAATAGCCAGAGTTGATGGGAGTTGTAGCCCAAAACAACTGGAAGGCACCAGGCTGGGGAAGGCTGGGCTAAACCAAAATACACAGGTAGGGAGTGATTTCTAAAGCTGCTAAGCTCAAAACTGTGAAAGTATCAGAGCTCTTAAATGACTGTTGTAAAAGTTGCAACCACAGGATGGTGTTTCTGGTTAGCCATATTGTAAATTCATGCTTCAGTCAATGTTAGACTGTTGACTGTAAAGATTGTAAGGTGCAGGGGGGAAATGGAGAAAAGCAATTTCATTGGCAGAAGGCCTGCAGAACTGAATGCCAGGCTAGACAAAAGACTGAGAAAAAACCCCACTCCTGGTGGAAGGAATGGGACACCCAAGTCTGATTCCTAATTTTCTTTCCCACTCCTTAATAACACTCTCTGGCAAATGAGAAATGTGTGATGGAATAGTAGGCAGCAGCACATGAGTCTTCTGCAGTTCGAGTGCAAATGACTAGTGACACAGGACATACTATTAAAAGATGACCATGAAAAGCGAGCACACAGTGAATCATCCAGCCACATAGCCTGGCAATAAGAATGTTGCAGATCTCATCTTGGAAGTGATATTGCTGCTATTTAATGTAGTTTCTAGCAAGCCATTCATCACATTTATGGCTACAGCTATTCCTTTTACTGAGTTCTCACTTCTGCTTCTCTCCAACCTTCACCCCGCCCCCCACCGTCTGCCACCAACTTCTCCAAGAGAACGGCGAGTTTTCAGTGTTGGGAAGCTGAATAGAAGTACAGCAATGTCTGACTACTCTGGGGCTGGGGGTGGAACTCATTATCAGGCTGTGCCATAGATGTGACTCGCTTTCAGAACATGGGTGCTCTTCGCCGGTTCTTTCAAGAATCGCTCCTCACCACCTCACTCCAAGTGGATGTTTGAAACATTCTTTCTTCGAAGCTTCAAAAAGACGCGCACGGCCTTTAAAAAAAGAAAAGGAAAAGAACATCCTCAGACTGTAATGCAAGGGCTGATTATGTTTTTCATAGCTGAGCTGCCTTGTAAAAAGTCAGGTATAGAAATGTGAATCCTTCCAGTAGTTAATGAACAAAATGAATTTCCAGAGACCTCAAACTTCTTCTGACGATGTTTCTTTCATTTCATTTCATTGCTTGGAAATAATATATAGGCTATAGGCACTTGGGGTAATTTTCTTACAAGACAAGAACAGCATATATGACACTCCTCTTGCAAAATTACTTTAAGGATGACAGAACCTACATATTCAAAAGTCAGACATCACTTTGATATGCTTCATTTTTTATTTCTTAAGGGGCAAGTTGCTTCCTCAGTAATAATGGAACTTGTTCTAGATCAATTTTTATGATGTCCATAAATGTTTGTGGACTAGAATCTACTTCATCAGATGCATGATGTATTCTTCTAAGTTGGCAGCCACACAAGGATAGAGAGGGAGAAAATGTGAACAGGGAATTCAGAGGGAAATAAAATGTCAAAAAAAGTGTGGGGGGAGCATGGTGTGGCAATGACATTAAAGCATAAGTATAGGACAAATAAGCACAGTGATCATTCACAAAACAGTGTTGATTATACTTTGGCATTTGTATGTTTAATCTCACCTATAGTGAGATTTAAAACAAATAAACCATTATCTTGATTCAGGCAGAGGTGATTGAGCTGAGGTACTTAATAAGTTGTACTTCAGTGGATTCATCCTGAAGTATTCATTTGAAACTCCACTGTTTTCCAGAATTGTTACTCGGGGCCATCATGTTAGAGTTAAGGTTGAATGTCCTGTTCTTGTATTTATTCTGACAAACACAGCCAAACATGATTCAGTAATATCGAAACACATCTGTGGCCCAAGTCATTTTGCTGTCTGAGGCAGAGTGGCAGATGGAGTACCCACCCTCCAATCTCAAGTCAAGGTGCTTA
The DNA here is from genome assembly GCF_023053635.1 of Elgaria multicarinata webbii. Classification (NCBI taxonomy): domain Eukaryota; kingdom Metazoa; phylum Chordata; class Lepidosauria; order Squamata; family Anguidae; genus Elgaria; species Elgaria multicarinata. The sequence goes on along the minus strand of NC_086179.1, from coordinate 61,447,024 downwards.
GTAACTAAGGCCAGTGAAGGTACTCTGGCACCTAAGGTGGAAAATCCTCCTAGTGCTTGTTCTCTCCCTGGCAGTAAAAATACAATAACAATAAATTAAATAATTGACATTTTGTTGCCCTTTCTTGATGTCTCAAATTGGTTGCCTGAAACAGCTGCCTCACTCAGCCTAATAGTAGGGTAGGTGTAGTGTATAGAAAACATAGTTAACAACATGCAAATGATGAACCTGTTGAGATCCATGATTATTGATCTTGAATGAGAGGATTATTAAACCCAAGGCTGCCCCAAGACATTTTGCTGCCTGAGATAGAGCAGCAAATGGCACTGCGTACCCCAAATCAAGGTGCTGGAGAGAACTCACTCTCTCTAATGCTAGGAATGGCCCTGAGTGAACCTTTAAAAGAGTAGAAGAATTCCAAACATCTTGGGCTTTAGAAGATACCATTATTATATAAAATAATGTATTTGTCTATCCAGGTTCCATATCTAGCTGCTTCTCTCTCTATATGAGAAAGATAGCAGGTGCATACCATATATCTTCTTTATGGCTTATCATGTTTTCTGGACAGTAGCAAAAAGATAATATTTTGTTGCAAAGTCTAACATTCATTGAACACTCTACTGCAATTAAATGTATTGCCAATACTGCAATTAAATGTATTATCAAGTTACTGGCATCTATGTTCAAATGTACTTGATGCACACTATTCTTTTCACCCAACGCTTGTACAGCAAATTTAGGATCCCAGTGGACTTAAAAATATAATCAAAGAAAGAGTATTTGATGAAATGAAAGACCAAGAGACAATGAAAGAAAATAAAGAGATTACAACAAAGGGGATTATACATTAATTGCCCTGAGAATCTATTAACGGAGGAATAAAATAACTCTTTTGAGAGATTCCCCTCTTATTTTCAAATACCATGTACAACAGTGTTAAAATAAACATCAAAGTAAACTATTATTAGCAAGACACTTTTAGGAAGTTTCGATAGTCTGTCAATAGGAACAAGTGTCTGTGTACACTAATGATCCTTTTTATGTGTTGCGCTTTTCTAATGAGTTAATAATTTAATTAATATAAAAATTTTGAGCAACTCACAGCGTTTATATGTCTCAGGACCTACATGAACTCAATTATCTTTGTTTGATCTACATTTTATTTGAGGTTACCATGTACATAAAATTGATGAAGGGTGTTTTTTTATCACTTATGTTTTATTAGTATGAGGTTTTTCTTATTAAAAACAATATTAAAACAATAACACAACAAAAAGGAAGCTATTTTGGTGTGGTAAAAGGGTGAGACACAGTGAAATCCAGTACTCAATGGCAAATCTGTTGGTCCATTTGGAGACCATTTCAAAATGGGTTACACCAACATTATTTGTTCTTGGTATTTTTATTAATTTATTTATTGCATTTTTATACTGCCCAATAGCCGAAGCTCTCTATTTTAAAAATTAATAATAAAAACTCTTAGTTTAGCATCAGACCTGGCTTAGGGATCAGTAGGTGTTGAGCTGCTTCAATATCCAAGAGGATATAAAAGGTCAAATATACAGCAATTTAGTATATGCATATTGCGATTTTGGTGGGAAGGCAGTTTGAGGACACTTGTGCACTTTCCCTAAAGTACATCTGTTTCCATACTCAGGAGTATATTGCATGGATTGTATGGGATAAACTACACACTACATTAACTGTGTAGCATGTAGGTGAGCATAACTTTTTATTTTACTTTCATGTAAACACACAATGCACCAATCCTTATTGGAACTGCTACTCATGGGTAGGGAAGGGGGTTAAAATTACCCACATAGCCACTTTCCCTCTTTACATTTGCTTCCCCTGTGTGGGGGCTCAAGAAAGAAGAAAAATCCATTGGTGACAATGGAGGATTTTTCCTTAAAGTCCCTGCACATTTGAAGAAAATGGGGAAATTAAAAAGGTAAAATGTAGAGGAAAAAGTTGTGCAAGAAAATTTAACCTCCTCTATCCATATGCAGTGGAGCCAATCTGGATGAAGTCCCCATGTGTTTACATGAAAGTGAAATAGAAAGTTATGATCACCAATGTGGTGCACATTTAATGCAGCATGGAGTTCTATTCATACATGTAATGTAGTGTGTGAGATAGCCCTTAGAGGAGCAGCTGGATTCTTTTAGAGTATCCAATCCATATGGTACAAGCTAAATCACAAGAAATATGCATTATGCAAAGATAAAACATAGAAACCCTGTTGCCACAAAGAGATCCATGCATGGAAAGCATCTCTGTGCATACATTCTCTTGCTCTATAGAAACGGTGCATAGCAGAATAGATAATTATTCTCACCCATTTATATTTCTGTGGTTCCCATATTTACATAGCTGTTGTTTTGTAATGCAATGCTGAATTCATGAAAATCAAACACAATATGGGTTTTAACATAAAAAGTAAGAGAAATATAAAACCACTAACCAGCTCTACTATTTTCTACTTTGACTCATCCCATTCTCTTACTTTTCCAAAGCCCAGGTAAATGTTTCAGCGCTGTGATGCAATTAACTTGTAACTTTTAAAGCTACATAAAGCACTGCAAGGTGTGATGAGAGCAGTCTATGGCTGATGTAGGCTCCACATGCACTGTGGTGTGCAAGGAACTATATTGGACTTATACCAGAGACACCAATCCTGAATTCCCTTGGTTCAAATTTAGAGTGAATCCAAGACTATCTGGATCAAGACTAGAGACTTCAGCCTTAAACTTTCTCATTTAAAGTTAGGTGAATTCAGACACTCATGCAGTGATTGTTCTGTGAACTGAGATGCCCAGAAGTGCACACCTTTGTGAATATTTGGGACAAGTTTTGCTTTCCTTAGAGACATAAGGAACCCCCTCCTACCACCTAAGAAAAAGCAGACTGTGAAAAAATGTGTTCCCCCCCATTTTTTTTAGTAACATTTAAGAATGAATGTACTATTGGAATGTGCCCTGCTTAAGATCAGTTCTGTATGCATGCAACATCTTGACATCTAATGCAATGATCTCTACATCTATGCATCTTTGTAACAGCTAAAGATATATTCCATCTCTATATTAATTATCTAGGGATATGTCTACATGATCTCCTGTTCACCTGCACTCCATGTGTTCTATTGGCCCCCGGAATAGCCATGTGATTCTGGAGTATTATTTTATTCATTTGTATGAAACTGAAAAAAGAGAGCCCCAGCTGAAGAAGATACATCGTGTCAATGTAATGGACTAAGAAGCCAAAGGAATTTCCCATTTATAAATGTAATTATATTGGTCTTCCATGTCAAATTAAAGAGGTTCTTGCCATAGTTTGGAAATTACATATTTTTAGTACTTGGAGCTCATTCAGGCTTCATAATCACTTTAGACACACTAGCTATAAGTGGTATCTTGGTGCTTATCATTCCTCAGGGGGTTGGAAGACATTTTTTATTTAATTACCTATAGTTAAATATTAGTCTCTTACGTATATATGGGAAGTGCATTATTCATTGCCCTTTAATTGAATATTTGAAGGTTTGCTTGCCCAATTTATTTTTTTAAAACCATCATCTCCTAGAGGGAACACTTTAATTACTGCTGAGAGTCCAGGTTGGCAATGCTTATTATTTTATCCCAAATCTACAAGGTAAAGTGCAGGATAGTGTCAATTTTCATAGGAGTTTCCTTTGGGTTAATGCAAATGATCACTAAATATATACTGGAATCACATTTTATCCTTTGCATATGAAACTCACCGTACCCCAAATTTCCATTTCAAAGATTGTAGCATGGTGTTTTGAAAACTTCTGATAGTGGATGGATGCACTTTTTTTTCTGAGTTAAAATTGGAGATGCAATTGACTCATACATCCAGAAAAGTTTACTTTTTTAATGAGTAAAGGTAACCTTGAGCAGAGCCAAATCTCTGTGTCCCTGTGTGAGTCACTGTCTGGGACATGGTCATTGATTGGAAGGAGAAAAACTCAGAACAGTTTATCACATCAAGATAGAACATACATCCTCTGCAAAAGGCAGGCAGTACTTCTGTGTGTATGATTCATTCAGTTAAACCTGATACATAGACATGGAGGTTTTCTAAACAAAGCGTTTATTATGCACCCATCATTCTCTACTCACAATTGTTTATGGGTTCTTTAGACAACATTGTGTCCATACAGTTTTGCTTCTTTTTTTTAAAGGACACTTTTGGCAAGCTTTTTTTAAAAGCAGTAAAAATGTGATATTGTTTATGAATGTGAAAGAAAAAATTTTTTTTTACTTGTGTAATTGCTATATACCACAGTGCCACCTAGTGGCTATGTAATGGAAAAGCAGGGAAGGAAACTCTCTTTGTGTAGTGCTGAGATCTCAGTTCTGTGATGAAACCAAAAGGAGACTCAGTGGATTATCAGCTTCGTGTAGAAAAGCTCATTTTGGGATTACCTTCCCCCACTACAAGGAAGAGATCATAGGTCAGTGGTAGAACACATGCTTTACATGCAGAAGATCCCAGTTTCTAATTTCTCCAATTGAAAGGATCAGAAAACAGATGATGGGAAAGAGCTTGTTTGCAACTTTGGAGACATGGAGGCACTGTTTTATTTATAATTGTAAGTCACCTTGAGTAACATTTTTCTTTGTAGAAGGGTGGGGTTCAAATAAAATAAATAAATAAAACATATAATAACTTTGAACTAATTGAAGTTTCTGAGCCATCTTCAAAGGTAGTCTCATCTACACTGAAGAGGAATTCTATCTTTACAGAACATTTGATGGAAAACACATTGCCATAAAAGTGGGATTTCCTTTAAGGTACATTGACTAAACCACAGATTTCAAATTTTATTGCTGGAGTCATTCCATTAGCTCAGGTTAATCTGGAATAGGATTTTTCTGGATTACATTTTTCTAGTTTAAAACTGTGGAACTGTGGCAGTGCAAATGTAGGTTGTGCCATCAAGGCTATAGCAGCTGCCTTTCCAAACAAAATAAGATATTTCATCCATGGAAGCATTCTGGAATGCACATTATTATTATTATTATTATTATTATTATTATTATTATTATTATTTTCCCAGTCTAACCAACACAAATTTGTGACATATTTTCTCTCTGTTCATTGCCAGTTCTTTCTCCATCTCAAAGCAGAACCTTGATATATTTGTCTCCTTTCAGTCCTTTCCAGGGGCATATCATTCTTGTGTTATGGGCTCGTCTATGCTTTTTAGATCATAAAAACATATGATCTAAATAGTGCCGAGTCTTCAAAAACACCTGAAGACTCTTGTCTGTTTCAGTAAGTATGTTTGAATGTTTGTTTAAAGATGCTTCAACTTCAGTCATTATCCCTTTATTATGGTTCCCAGATGTTTGCTTCTCATATTACAATCATGTTACTTCAGACAGTAATTCCCTAAAGTCTGCCAATCTTTTTCCTCTTGTGCTTGGCTGAAAGTAAAATGTCAGCTTTTGGGAAATTCTTTTTCAGAGGGATTTTCTAGTGCTTCCTTCTAGTAGATTACAAAGAAACCGATGGCTTTCTAGTATAAGTCAATTTGATTAAATAATGCTATGATAGTTCTCAGAATTCCATCTCTTGTGAAAAAGGTTTTCCTACACTCATATACAGAAGTTTCATTCCATTTATTTCAATGTTAGGTCACATTTTGGAAGAGAGAGAGAGAGAGAGAGAGAGAGAGAGAGAGAGAGAGAGAGAGAGTTTCAGAAGGGAATTTTATATAAGTCATTTGGCTGTTAAATTCTCATCATATTTTGTTATATCTGGATCCATACTACCAAACATAATAAAACAATAGTTCAAACTTCAAATAACAGCAACAACATAAAGATAACAAAAATCATAAAAAAATCACAAGAGATAATCTTGTAAGGAGAAAATGTATAGGGAAATGGTTTTCTCCATCTTTCTAATTCTAAAAACTGGGGTCATCCAATGAAGTTGAATGTTGGGAAATTTGGGGCAGATCAAAAGAAGTACTTCTTCACATTGTACATAGTTAAACTATGGAATTTGCCATCAAGAGATATAGTCCTGAACACTAAATTGAGTGGCTTCATAAGGGGATTAGACAAATTCATGGAGGATAAGGCTGTCAATGTCTGCTAGTCATGATGGCTATATATCACCTCAAGTATCACAGTATGCCTCTGTTCCACAGTTGCTGTGGAATATGAGTGAGAGGGTGCTATTGTGCTCTTGTCCTACTTGAGGTTTTCCTGTCAGCAGCTAGTTGGCCATTCTGTGAACAGAATGCTGGACTAGATAGGTTTTTGGTCTGGTCCAGCAGGGCTCTTCTTCTATTCTCAAAAAGCCACATGGAAAAGAATCATTTTCATTGATCATCAAAAAGAAGACATGGAAGGAGCAAAACACACCACATGTAACAGAGAATTCCAGAATCTTAATGCCATTATAGAAGAGTTCTTCTCATGTATTTCTGTGGTGGTGAAAAAATTCCTGGTTTAGGCAATATAGAGCTTAAATATGAATTCTAAGGAAGACTATTTTAACAAGATCTGGGGCTGTGAAAAGAAATAGATATGTTTTGTGGGACTTAAACTAATGGGCTCTAGCTTGTTCAAATATTTTGAAACATAAATGTATGGAACATAGAAAATGATGTATTTATTTGTGAAGAGGAAATTATATCTGCTGTTCACCACTCCAAAACCCTTGGATGTGGAATGGTATACAAATATTGTAAATAAATATTTTATTTGCTCTTTCCTTTGTTTTTTAGATTATGTTCAGTCTCACAACAATAAGCATAGGCATCTTAGACCAGGAGTTTTGTATGATGATGCAAATGCCCCCTTCCGTGCTAAGCTTGCCTGTGTGCGGGAGGCCAGTTGCGGGTGGGGTGAGCAAGACGAGGTCCTGGGGCTCACCATTGGCAGGCCTCCAAATGGCGCCACCAGGAGGTGAGGGGACTGTGAGGCCTTTTAACGCCCTGCTCATCCCTCCCCGGCCTCTTTCTTGCTGCTGTAGACAATGTGGGCTTGCTGGTCGCCGTTTCCAGGGGCCAAGTAGGAATTTTTTGCTCGCAATCGAAATTGGTTATGAGTTTTTTTGCCTACTTCACACTGTAAAACAACGGGGGAGTATTAATTAGGTTGTTTTGGCTCTTTTAATTTGGTCACATTTGTGGGAGGCAGGTAGGAGCGGGCGTCTGGTACTTGGTTTGCTATTGGTGGGCATTCACAGGCACCCTTTGTTGGTGATGGGTAATTCCGAGGCCCACAACTGGGAGCCCTGCGGCACCAGTTGGAGGATAAGGCTTACCTTTGAGGCCAACCCTCACCCGCTCAGAGCCCAGCGGCATGGGTGGGGTGAAACCAGAAGGCCTCCCTACCCCATGAAGGGTAAGGCTGTGAGGTGGCAAAGTGATAAGTGCCACTTCTTGGGCTGTGAATGGTTCACCAGATCCTATACAATGGTCTGAGGCTTGGCCAAACAATGATGCCCACTTAGGCCTTCACTTCTCTTGCAGATCTTAATAAAAGTGGCCCATATTTAATACCATTTTCTTGTCTCATTTCGTTATTTCTCACCTACACCTCCACAACTAGGGCTGACCCTCAAGGACAATTTCCAGGTCCTACAGCGCAAGGAAGGCCCAAAAGACCAGAAAGTGGAACATGATGGGTACCATGGCAACCAGGCCCAGCATCAGCCACTGGGCCATCATGGGCATGGCAAGGCCCACTGGGACTGATGCTGCGTTCCACACTATCCTTTCTTTTTATTTATAAAGACATTTTATAGCTGGGGGCAGCCACCCAGGGATGTACACATCATGTACAGAATGTTCATTTTATTATTTTTACTTCAAATATATATTAACCTTTCCAATAACAAATAAAAGCTTATCCCCACATAAATGCATTCAACATCAGGACAGCAGAAGGAAACTTCATCATATCCCTAAAGTCATAATAGTGATATGACTAAAATGTGAGACAGCAGATGCTCAGAGTAATTCTTTTTAAAATCAGGGTTGGCAAACAGGTATTCTTCCCCCACCCTAACTTAACAAGAATATAGAAGCATTGTGGGGTGGGAGTAGGTCGGAGGTGGGGAGAAAAGAGAAATGTAAGTTGTGTGTTTCACAACTGAAGTACTAATTGAAGTAATATTAACAGGAACCCCCCCTCCTCTGCTCTCCCATTAAGACAATTATCTATCTGTGCCACTGAGACTGTCACACAATATATAAAAATGAACTGAAAAGAATAGGGAGGCGTCAGAGATATGTGTGAGGGAGGAGAATCTGATTGTCATCTTGTCTTCACTGATCAGGAAATAAAGAGCCCTCCTTCGCTATTGTCTACTGACATTTCCAAATATTTATAGCACTCTAGCAGTAACCTTTTGTTGGGTAGATAGCAAAGTTTGCACAGCATACTGAGTATGTCATTAAACACTTGCCTGAAGATCTGAGTGTTAGTATCAATGGCAGGGCTTCCTCAACATGTCACATTTCCTTTCGCTGTCATGAAAAATTATAGCTACTGTGATTCACACTTTAATAGCAGCTATTTGTGATATTTTAACCTAATGTACAACCCCAGAGAAAAATCAACAGACACGATAAAGCATCTGGCAGGGACTTGCTCGAAGGAAGGGGCTCTGAGTATTATTAGGACGCCAAATTAAAAAGGAAAGGGTCTAGTGTCAAATGACACAGGGATCCATGTTTGTTAACTTCAGTGTAATTTATGTCTGTATTATCTACAAGACACGGCCAGAGAAAGAGATGAAAATACATACTCTTGCCTATTTTCTGTTGTCTAGGACACATCACGCACAATACCATGGAATTTTATATCATCATGTTAAAGACTGAACCAAAACAAGCCCCAGGCTATATGTACTGAATAAACGTTCAGGACCCAATGCAATAATTAGTGTGACAGCACATCACCACCTTGTGTGGGGTTGCAGTAGCTACCCAAGATAGCATGGAACATCACAAGTGGCTCTGTGGCAGAGGTCAGAATCCCTAGTGCAGTAGTAAGCAACTGTGGCCACATATAGCATAACATATTGAACGGCGGTTGTGGAACACAAAGTTAGGTGGAAAGTGGACCTGAGGTTATGGTTCACCTATGTGTTGAACCACAACCTCTTCTGTTTGCCTTATTTTAATAGTTAGGAACAAAATACTAAATGCAGATATTAAAAGCAATGCTTTCAATAAAATCAAATAATATTATGCATAATTTGAGACAGAGCTTTAATATTTAAAGCTGATATATTTTGGGGGTGGATTGCAGTTACCTTCTATTGTTCCACAGAAGTTTAGGATTTACTAGGGTTGAAAAGAAAACTCATTGCAGGATTAGGCATCACACAAAATAGGTCACTGTTCTTCCTATTATAAAGAAGAAGAGTCTGAGAAACAGAGATTTACCCAGGTTGCTTAAGGGTATGCAATGACCTGGGTCGCATAACACAACAGTCCACTGTGGCTTGATTGGCCTGCGGGGCTGTCATCTCATGCCAGGTGCCTGTGGGTGCTATTTTAGCATGGTGCCTATGGATGCCCAACTTGCAATGGGTAGCCATGTCAACCCTCAAATAACCCGTGGCTTGTTTTATGGTTATTGGAGTATTGTCTAAACATTGAAAGCACTGAAACTCTCAAACAATTCCTGCCAACTGGGTGCTCATGGCAAGCCATGGCAAGGCAGTTTCCCATGGGTTCCATACAATAAACATTCAATAAAGCAACCATTTAAAACAGAAATCTAAAACATCCACACAAAACAAAGCACATTGTTATCATTTACTAAAACAGTTTTGTTTCAGACCAGCAGCACTCTAAATCCTTTATTTTAAAAATCCCAACTGAAATAAGTGGGATTTTTAAGGCTGGTTATAATCACCTGGGTCAGAAAGGAGTTTCACAAATGTGGAACCACCACCCAGAAGGCTTGTCTGTCGTGCAATATTAGTGTTTTCCCACAGCAGTAATAAGGTTTAGAGCTAACCTGCCTTCTTCAACTTAAATGGGACACACAGTTGGGTACTATTACAGTAATACTTGGTGTTCCCCTTGTAATTCTTTATCAGCTTTACTTTCATGACTGTAACTTCTTATATACAGGTCCGGGCCCGACTCAAAGTGCTGGTATTAACATTTAAAGCCCTAATCGGCTTGGGGCCAGGCTATCTGAAGGAACGCCTCCTCCCATGTGTACCTGCCCGGACCCTAAGGTCATCCATCCTCAGGGGTCCTTCTCTGCGAGCCCCTGCCAAAGGAAGTGAGGCAGGTGGCTACCAGGAGGAGGGCCTTCTCTGCTGTGGCACCCCAGCTGTGGAATGAGCTCCCTAAAGAGGTTCGCTTGGCACCTACATTATATGCCTTTAGACGCCAGGTGAAGATCTTTTTATTCTCCCAGCATTTTAACAGTCTATAAATAAATTTTAACTCAGTGTTTTAAATTTGTAATTTTGCACTGCTGCTGTTTTTATCTGGTTTAGCTTTTATATTGTATTTTATATTATGGTTTTATCCTGTTGTTTTATACTTTGAATGGTTTAAATTTTTGTGAACCGCCCGGAGAGTTCCAGCTATTGGGTGGTATAGAAATATATATATCCTATAGGTTGAAGCTTAAAATAACATTATAAGAAGCATGGTTTTTTTTGGAAATCATGTGTGGTTTGTTAGCCAGGCATAATGAGATAATGCACATGAGACAAAACTGTCTCCTCTGAAGCCCCCCAGGGCCAGAAGCCTTCTAGGGTCATAATTCTGACATATTATTTTATTTTCTCCTTTTGGAGACAAAATGGGGGAAAAGTCAATGCACTTTTTGTTAGATGTAATCAACATCGACTGTCCAAGAAACTCAGCCTGAGAATATCTCTTTAAACTGAAGATTCTATGAATGTCCCATGATACAATTCTCAGGCTTGCTTCCTGGTTCTAACTCCTTGCTCTGATGACAGTTTATTTATTTATTTATTTATTTATTACATTTTTATACCGCCCAATAGCCGAAGCTCTCTGGGCGGTTCACAAAAATTAAAACCATCATAAAACAACCAACAAGTTAAAAATGCAAATACAAAATACAATATAAAAAGCACAACCAGGATAAAACCACGCAGCAAAATTGATATAAGGTTAAAATACAGAGTTAAAACAGTATAATTTAAATTTAAGTTAAAATTAAGTGTTAAAATACTGAGTGAATAAAAAGGTCTTCAGCTGGCGACGAAAGGAGTACAGTATAGGCGCCAGGCGGACCTCTCTGGGGAGCTCGTTCCACAACCGGGGTGCCACAGCGGAGAAAGCCCTCCTCCTAGTAGCCACCTGCCTCACTTCCTTTGGCAGGGGCTCACGGAGAAGGGCCCCTGTAGATGATCTTAAGGTCCGGGTAGGTACATATGGGAGGAGGCGTTCCTTTAAATAACCTGGCCCCAAACCGTTTAGGGCTTTAAATGTCAATACCAGCACTTTGAATCGGGCCCGGACCTGGACTGGCAGCCAATGAAGTTGTAAAAGGACTGGCGTAATGTGATCTCGCCAGCCAGTCCCTGTTAGTAAACGGGCTGCCCTGTTTTGTACCAGCTGAAGCTTCCGGACCGTTTTCAAAGGCAGCCCCACGTATAACGCATTGCAGTAATCCAAACGAGAGGTTATCAGAGCATGGATAACTGTAGCTAGGCTATCACTGTCCAGATAAGGGCGCAGTTGGTATATCAGCCTAAGCTGATAAAAGGTGCTCTTTGCCACTGAGTTCACCTGTGCCTCAAGTGACAGTTCTGGATCGAAGAGCACCCCCAAACTACGGACCCGATCCTTTAGGGAGAGTGCAACCCCGTCCAGGACAGGGCAAACATCACCTCGCCGGACAAATGAACCACCCGCTAACAGTACCTCCGTCTTGTCTGGATTGAGTCTCAGTTTGTTAGCCCTCATCCAGTCCATTACCGTGCCCAGGCACTGGTTCAGAACAGTCACTGCCTCACCTGGGTTTGATGAAAAGGAAAGGTAGAGCTGGGTGTCATCCGCATATTGATGACACCTCAGTCCACATCTCTGGATAACCTCCCCCAGCGGCTTCATGTATATGTTAAACAGCATAGGGGATAAAATAGAGCCCTGCGGAACCCCATGGCTTAGGAGCCACGGCACAGAGCAATAATCCCCCAGCACCACCTTCTGGAATCGGCCATCCAAGTAGGAGCGGAACCACTGCAACGCAGTACCTCCAACTCCCAGCTCAGACAACCTATCCAGAAGGATACCATGGTCGATGGTATCGAAGGCCGCTGAGAGGTCCAGGAGAACCAACAGGGTCGCACTCCCCCTGTCTCTCTCCCGACAGAGGTCATCCCACAGGGCGACCAAGGCAGTTTCCGTTCCAAAACCAGGCCTGAAACCCGATTGAAATGGATCTAGATAATCCGTTTCATTCAAGAGTGCCTGGAGTTGTCCTGCAACCACCCGCTCAAGCACCTTGCCCAGGAAAGGGATATTAGCCACCGGCCTGTAGTTGTTAACATCTTCCGGGTCCAGATTAGGCTTCTTCAGGAGTGGTCTAATTACCGCCTCTTTTAAAGACAGTTACATTTTTCTGTTGACAGTTAATCAGAAGTCTCCAAGAGGTCTTGTTTTGGTTATCTCTCCACCTCTCCTAGTTTATTAAAGTTTCAATATTTGTTATAAGAATAAAGTAATTCACAATTTTATTGTTCTCTACCATTAAAGAATTGTCTCTAATATTGATCTAAGAACACATGTATTTAGACTTCCAACAATAATTTAACCTAAGATCAGTCACAAAGATTTCTATGATGCTTACTCCTTCACAGGCTTGCAGCCTACATATTCCAATGGATCACCCACATTAGTTCACAGCAGCAATAAAATCAAGTAAATATTAAAATGTTGTGTTACATATTTGTCTCCTCAGTATTATCATTCCTTCAGGCCATGCATCAAGTGAGGATGCGTCTGGTGTTCGTTGTCATGCTCAATGCTAACAAGCCATCCAACACTTTGGCCTTATAAAGATCTCAGAGACTTCAAAACGGAAACTTCAATAGCTGTAGCTATTAGTGCAGGAATGGCAGTGCTGCTAACGGTTCAGTGAATGGCTATATTCAAAGTGACTGATTATTGATTTACAACTGTCTGGCATTCCTTGTCAAGAAAAGAATGAAGATTTAAGAATCATCTATCACAGAAGAGCTCTATGTCTATTACCCAAATCAATTGGGTCAGCCTATAATTGTCACTTGAAAGCTATACCTTTGCCAGATTAAAAAATGAATGTGTTGTGTGCCAGTTGAAAGGAATAACACCTGCTGAGGCTCTTCTGTGACAGCAGTGTGGCAGCAAATAAAATAAATGTCCTGACCTACACTTTTGCTTCAGCTGATTCTCTCCACCCTCTTCTGTGCACACAGAAGGTTCATCTGTGTGGTAATTTCTACAGTACCTGCTTCAGCTTTTGGGCACTAAAAGTGCATGTAATAGAAAGAGGGCAATTCACAAATTATTATCTTAAGGGAGGGATATGAGTAATGAAGCCTCCCGTCAACCTGTAACCGTGTTTCTTTCACTCCTAAAGGATACAGTAACTAGATCAGGGATGCACAACCATTGGCCTGTGAGCCACATGTGTCCTCCATGGCTCTCTGTGTGGCCTGCTAGCCCCAGGGAGCTCCTCCCACTTCCCCACACAAACCAACATATTATTAGCAGTGCTGCGACAGGGATCCCAATGGGGGTCACTGGGGTGAAGGAAGAGACTTTATTCTCTCCACCCTTCCAGCGATTCCGATACAGCTGGGGACACTAATGGCAGTGGGAAAATCTCAGAGGGGATTGTGTGGAGGTTTAAAAGCTTTAGCTTCTTCCTGCAAATGATTCCAGCACTACTGAGATCATCGTGTCCCTGCTGCTGTTAGCAATCTCAGTTGGGATCACCGGGATATGAGAGGTTAAAGCCTTTTCCCTCCGACCTGTAATCCCAATGCTTCCAAGAACAGTGGGAAACCGCAATGTCCCACTGGAAAGTTGGAACACTAGAAAACAGAGGGGATTGCAGGGGGCGGGGGGAGAGGCTTTAACCTCCCCCATTCCAGAGATTCCATCTCAGTGAGCAAGGAGGGGAAGTTTGAACCTCCCCATCCCTGTGTGCAGAGATGTCTGTGTGTGTGTGTTTGTATGTGGGTATATCTATCTTTCTGTATGTACACATGAAAATATGCTGTGGCTGACCTGGCATTGCATGTGGCCCTCATGGCCAAAACGATAGCCCATTCCTGAATGATTGCAGACAGAGAAGGAGTACTGGAAAAAATGAATCCAATGCCAGAGCTTGAGTAAACCAACTCCTCTTTATTTAACTTGCATAATTCACCCCTCCCAAGATTTGCATGTGCAAAGCATGTGAATATATCAACATTTAATAGGACTAGGCTACATATTGCTCCATGTAGGTGAGGAAGGTTGGTCCTAAAGGCAAACCATATCCTGGTTTGTGAGTCACACAGCCCCTAAGCAGCAGGCTTCTGGACTTGCCAATTACCATAAAGTGAGTGCCCACCAAATTCCTATTTACCTAAAATTCCCACACTTCCCTACCAATGGAGGAGCCAAGCCTTGGTTTTGGCCCCCTACCCCCACCTACCCAGAATGAAATCCCATAGCTCCTCATGCAGATCCTGCATAAAGATGCTACCCATATCTGACAAGTGAACAGCATCACCCTGATAAAGTTCTACCTGCATAGGATTGCACCATTCAGAGTGTGGGTTTTTTGTTTTTGTTTTGGCTAAATGATTTCCATAGAGATCCAGTGGTGTAGCGGCAAATTTTGAAATACAGATGTGGCAGCACCATGTACATTGATGGTGCTATATAAATAAATAATAATAATAATAATAATAATAATAATAATAATGGCAGCACTCCGCCCCAGCGATCCTGCAATACCAATGTGGTTTTCCTTTTAACTTCCTTCCTTGCCTTGGGTCCCCACACTCTTTCCATGTGGACTGTGGTAGACTACAGTATATAACATGTCTGGCCACCTCTCCATATGGTCTCAAAATCCATTCTAGCTTGCAAAATTAGGGCCTTCCCCCAGCTGGACTATTAACACCTGGGGTGTGGGCACCACCAAATCAGGTTGAAACAGAATATGGAGGGGACATCCCCATAGCATGCTCCACCAACCAACCCACTGGATGGAGGCCAACTGGCTGAGCCTCCAACATTTGTTAACTGCCAACTTCAGCATGAAAGCTGTCTGCCTCATTTACAAATATAGGCCTTGAAAGCCCCAGAACGCCATATTCCCATGGCTCAGATTCTACCATTATCCAGCCTCACAACTGCTGCCATGGAAACTGCCCCAGTGTAGGAGAAGTGGATGCTGAAATTATATCCACCAAGGCTGAGGTCATGGACAGCCATTTTTGCAACTTCCCAAAACTAGTGGTGGGTACAGGGAGCACCATCGTCACAGCAAAACACAAAATGGGTGCATTACCTCTGAGGTGAAAAAGAGGTAGCCACCAGTAGGTGGATTCCCTCCTGAGGAACTTCCACCAGGGATACATAGGATCCACTGCATTTTTAAAAATCTATCTTGGACCAATGAAGCTTGAAAATTGCTTTCCCCTGCATGATTTCAATGTCAAAAAAACTGTAGGGACCTGTCAGAGCAATCACATCTGGAACCTGATAAAATCTTGCCAAATCTTAAATGCTCCCAAAGAATGTGGTTAGGGCTATAACCTGAAATAGGGCCCTCTCATGGTCGGAGAAGCACAAAGATGGCCATTGTGCTCTCAAGCCCACCTGTATTTTGGGGGTGATGGACTGCCTCATATCACATTGCATAGGACCATCCTTCCAGCATTCTCCTAACTCTAAAGTCAGTAGTAGAATCTGGTACCCCTTTAAAGGCCAACCCAGCTAATTTACCACACAATATTCCCATAGATGCCCTGTCAATGTAATACTACACAAAACTCCAAAAGACGGTCTGCAAGGATAGCCCACAATAGACGGAGCTTCCATTTGGACCTGAAAACACTGAACTCCCTTCCTGCCCATGCATGGCTTATCTGCCTATTTGGGTCCAGTGACAATGTTATGGCTTCTTCTGCCTCTCCTCTCCAAGATCTCAAAGCACAATTGACATGGTATCTGGGTCCCACCTGGCCGAAGGGGCCAGTTCCCAAAATTTGGACATCCAGTTCCATGACAGGGCATCAGAGATTTCATTTTCCAGACCAGGGATATGGTGGGCAAGAAGAGGAGATTCTAGTGCAGGGAATACCTGGTCATTGCCCTAAACAACTGCATTATCCATGGGTTCCCAGCATACAGAGAATTCACCACTTGGACTGCTAACTGGTTATCACACCAGAAGTGTACTGAAGAAAGGGAGAGTGTTCCCTATTGTGGTAGCAGTCCAGAACCAGACTGCCACCACAATAGGGAACAGCCTCAGGAAAGTCAGATCCCTGATGATCCCCAAATCTCTCCAATGCTCCAGCCACTGCTGGGCACACCAGCAATCCCCAAAGCTGTATGAGCCAAAGGCATAAGAATGTACTTGTAACTCTGCTTCAAGTAGCAGGTCTGGTCTCCAAAAAAGGGGTGGGAGTTGGGCCAAAGGTGATGCGAGTTTCAGTCCAATACATCTGGAAGTCATTAGGTTGGGAAAAAATGGTCTAGGGCCTGAAGCCTGAATTGAATATGAATTGGCCCTAAAACAACAACAACAACAACACTGCCATACCAATTATAATAGCACTTTTGT